>NC_090646.1:116946677-117316374 GCF_040937935.1 Hyperolius riggenbachi | reverse complement strand
CTCCTCTTCATGCATAGGACCGTACTGCAACGGCACAAGTTTGGCTGTGTCTGCGCATTAAGCTGGAGCCACTCGTGGACGAGCTTCTGCGCAGGCATGGCTATAATCAGAGGTGCTGCACAACCGTGTTTCTGCACGAAGAGGACCATGGATGTGGATTTCTAGAGAGTCTCGGGCAGCAGCAGTGTTCTGGAGGCTGTGAGAAGCCTCTGGAGGTTCCTGAGGCTTCCATCTTCTTAGGTAAGTATCCTGTGTTTTTTACATCACATCGGGTGACAGCAGAGAGCCTACGATGTATGGACACAGTTTCATCTAACGTGTACAAGGCTTTAGGCTCATGGCTATCATCAGATTCCCCAAAAAATGTTGTTGGCCTCATACAAGGAACATTTCATTGCCCTTCTTGTAATCACCAGTAAGATATATTGCCTACACTCCCAACCTCAGGCCGTGTACCGGAATACTGCCTGTACCCCCTACATACACTAATGCGCAATGCACGGCCACATTTAAAGTCACTTACCAGCAACACTATAAATCACAGCAGAATACGCTGATATTACAGAAATATTATAGAAGTTTATGAACAATTTAGAGAAATGTTCCCAAAAACTTAAAAAAACAAAAAACAAACATTTTGTTTGCCGCTACTTGTTTTACATATCTTTATATATAGATTGAAGTTGAAAAACAAATTAATGAAATTTGCGTTGCCCACGGCTAGCAAGCAGCCCACGTCTTCTCTACAGCCACCACCAGGAAAAGAAGTTAGGAGGAATGTTTGACAGCTGTTGCCGGCATTAAACTTCATTCCAGCTTGGCGCTGTGTGATCTGTGGCCAATCTATTCTAGTGAGGGGGTGGTGGGCACCGTATCAAGTAAAATGAGATCCACATCAGTTGTTTTCCACTTGAGAAACAGAAGCGACAATTAGAACACAAACTGATTCCAATGAAACACGGTGGGATGAATTCATAGAGGTCATTATGAGGATCCTTAGAGAATACAGGAACAAAGTAAAGAGGAGAAATATGTGCTTATCTGAACTCTAAAACCAACAATAAACATAATATGAGGACAATTTAATTCCCTGACCATTACAGTTCTTTTAAATGAATAAGTTGCTAATTATTGACTACATTGGGTTCATTTACATCTTGGCTTGTAAAGATAACTCATCCTTACATGGAGAGCAATCAATAGCTCTGACTCATTGTTAATTGGCTAACTTTATATATCCGGCCATGCCTTCTTTATGATGTAGATTAGTGATTTCACCACATGTGGAGTGTAGATAAAAGCTGAAACCAGTATAGTTGCTGGACAATAGTTCTTCATCCTTATGACTATTAGTAATCCTAGAGAGAAGTAATCAGTTTCTCCTGCCTCAATTCTCCTGCAGGAGAATTCATGGATAAGCATGAGATCAGTTTGATGCATTTGTAAGTCTGAAAATGGCAGGTCAGAACTATGTAATCAGGTCTCACCTCTGCTAGCAGGGCCGGAGCTTCCATTGGGGTAAAGGGGTCAATTCCCCGGGCCGCAAACTTTCCAAGGGTGCCTGCACCACCGGGCCTCTCAGGTGGTTCCCCCATTGATTCACTAATCCCCATGGCACCCAGGCCCTGCATGTTTCGTAGCTGCTGCCTGCCTGTGTCACGTTGTAACAACTCACATGTCCCGGCGGCTTCTTCTTTCTGTTCTCTGTCTTCAGTCTTCGCTGCCGGAGCATATGCACCAGGCATACAGAAGCAGGCAGTGTGGTTGAAGATGGAGATTGGAAATGAGGAGTCACGGCAGGCGGCAGCTATGAATCGTGTGGAATCAGTGAATCAGTGGGGGACCACCAGAGAGGTCTAGTGCAGGGGAGGCCCAGGGGCACTCTGCTTACTAGGGGGGTAGGGGGCCCCCAATTTACTTTTGCCCCATGGGCCCCCCGTGGCTCACACTGGCCCTGTCTGCTTGCACCCTACTTTAGCTTACACATGAGCCAGAAATGGCTATTCATATATATTGATCACATACTTCTCCATGAATACTCCAGTAGGAGAAGTTCCATAGATAAAATAGGTTTGCCCTATTCCAGATTTAGTGAGATTCTTTTCACACCGTGTACTCCTGAGCATGGTTGATAAAGGCTGGGTGACCTATGGTAGGATTGGATTATTAGTACAAGTTTCATTCTGTAAAATATTCACATTGTATATGTTAATTATTCATAACTCCTGTAGCTGTGTGAAAACAAATGGAAAGTAATAAAGATGAAACGGAAAGCAAGCATTTGGGGTTAGTTCATAGTTTGTCTCTATGACCAAATGCATTGCTTTAATATATTGCAGATTGCATGTATTGCTCATAGCTATTAAAGGGTACATGCAGTGACATGTGGCATGATGAGATTTACATGTGATCATATAGAACCAATCCTACTTTCAACTTGTCTGTGTTTACTGTTTAATTATTTTCTTTACAAGGGCTAATAATCACAATGCAATTACACTGTAATGGTGCATTCACATAACTGCGATAGTTGTACAGTGTAGCGGAATCCCATAGAATACAGCTGAACAGCTGAAGCCAAGCATACTTTGCACATACTGGATGGGCCGGACTGCATGAAGGACACAACACAGCTATTCTGCTCTGTTGCGATCTTGTTTTTACAGGGAATGAATCGCCTAGGGTGACATCGCTGGGCTGCACACACGCATGTCAGCTGTTTAGCTGATGACATGCTGTGTTGCTATGCGGGGGGGGCAGAAGGAAACCGAGCTGCACACAAAATGGGATAGGCAGGGGATGAGTAGATCTGCCAGGTAGATCTCTCATGGTTTGGGGGTTGTGGGTCAGCGACTGCCTTACACATGCCTGATTATCGGCTGTGGCGGTGGTTATCGGCTGCCTCAACCAACTTAAGGTAGGAGTAGAGAAGAATCCAGAAGGTCCGCACACTCAATGAACCAAGTTCCAGGTTTTATTCAAGTATAGTGACACAGTTCCCTTCCATACACCAACGATTCTTTTTGGGTCCCCGTGGGGTCCCCTTTGTCAAGGCAACAAAAACATTCTGTTTTTGTTGCCTTGACAAAGGGGACCCCATGGGGTCCCGAAACGAATCTGTATTGCATTTTGGTCCAGCACCTCCATGGTGGTGTGCGATTCTTTATCGACTTGTTAAGTCAGGAGTATGTACGGGCCTTTAGGCTTACTTTAACTGACTTCACACCGACTTGGGCAAAACTACTACAAAACAATTGCTTCTGGTGACATCATCATCCTGCACACAACAAGGGGCCTGATACACATAAGGCCCGTAATTCTACCAGTCCTTACACCAGAAGAGTGCCACAAGTTACTCTATTAGCACCACCCGTGTTACGCTGCTATATGGTAACTAGGGATGGCCCTGCCTAGGAGAACTCATGGAGACGCATGTGATCAGTTTGATCACCTGATAGATTTGTAAGGTTCTGATTTGCTGTGATAACTTCCTGGTTTAACACATGATCAGGACCAGCAAATCAGAACCTTACAAATCTATCAGCTGATCAAACTGATCACATGCTTCTCCACGAGTTCTCCTAAGCAGGGCCATCCCTAACAGTAACACGCTCGATGTCCCTGCCTACACGTGGCAAAACTACTGTCCTTTCTTGCACCAGGCCCAATAAAATGTATTGCCTGATATATGTAAATATAAGCAAAGATAGAGTCCTTGCCCACAAAAGCCAATCAGGTTTGCATTGTACGATCGAAAACTGTCGCTGGATTAACTAAGGACATCTAATTGTAAGCCATGGGCAGCAGCTCATATTCTCTATTATCCATTTTCATAAATCAACCCCACTGATGATGAGAAAAATAGAGTAAAATACACTCCTTGTGATTGATTACAATGAGCCACATTGCTAAGGTTTCAAATAATAAAGATCCAGTCATCAGTGGCCAGGGGATCCTCCGCCAAGATGTGATTGAGCTCTGCAAGGCTGTTCAAAAAAACAGTTTAATCATAATAGAACCAAAAAGGTTTCTGTTATTAAAATAATTTCAGTGAATAAAATTCCTCTTGGAAGCCCAGATTTTTTTTTCCTAAGAGGTGGATGAAATTTGCGCCCATTAAGCCTGGTAGATAAAGAATTCTGCTACAGCTCTCATTCCACAGTGATGCCCCTACATTTGGCCACCGTACTTCCAATTTGGCATTCAAAAAAGGGCATTGTGAGATTCAGCAAGCTGCTAATCCAGACAAAAATGACTGTTGTCTGCGCAGAAACACAATTACCAGCCCCTAATGGATTGGCGTTCTATCTGACAACAGACGAAGAAATGAATTCGCATTAGTGATGTATGAGCGCTGGTTTCAAAATAATGTATGCAGGTCTTGCACAGTTCCAAAAGCACATTGCTTCACAATGCTAATACTTCAAATTTTCAACCTCTTTCATAGTAGTGGTACACACAATTAAACACATACGAATACAGCAGCAGTTCTGTAGTATATAGATGCGAGCATGGAGAAAATATTCATGGAATTCCTTTGCATTGCGAGTTCTGCTAAAAGACGCTAACCTGTGGCTTTTCAAACTATTTGCATATAAACTGGAAAAATAATGTAGCAATACATTCTTCAGGAACATAAAACAAAACAAGCAAAAAAAAAAAAACTAGAATATTAGTCAGGTTGGAGGGATGGTCATATAATGACCTTCATTAGGCAAGCCTATAGTGTGGCCTTTTTTTTCAGTGTGGTTAATTTTTTTTTTTACCTTTTAGGCTACTTTCACAGTAGGACGTTGCGTTTGATGCGACGTTAAGATCGCACAACGTGGCCCTAACTCAACGCATATACACTTCCACAGTGCGATGTTAAAGTAATGTATTTACTATGGAACGAAAGCGGCGCATGCGGAACATTTTAAAAAAGAAAAAAAAACATTACTGAGCATGTGCAACACAAGTAACGCCTCAGATTCATTGCTAAAAGCACAGCATGCAGCACTTTTTAATAACGCTACACGTTACACACTAACGCAATGTGTGCACTGTGAATGTCGCACAGACTTTGCATTCCTGTGCGTTAGTCTGCGTTAAAGTATTTCATAAAGTGCGACTTTAACGTCGCACTGTGAAACAGCCCTTAAAGAGGAACTCCAGTGAAAATAATGTAGTAAAAAAAGTGCTTCATTTTTTACCATAATTATGTATAAATGATTTAGTCAGTGTTTGCCCATTGTAAAATCTTTCCTCTCCCCGGTTTAGATTCTGACATTTATTACATGGTGACATTTTTACTGTGAGCAGGTTATGTAGCTGCTCCTAGCTGTTTTGGCTTTTAGAGACAGCTGTAAACAGCTAATTCCTGTCTGTGAACATTGTTACATTGTGGCAGTTTGCCCAGAGTACCGCGGTACTCAGAGCTTCTTGTGGGAGGGGTTTCAGCACAAAATCAGTCATACAGCGCCCCCTGATGGTCTGTTTGTGAAAATCATTATATTTCTCATGTAAAAGGGGGTATCAGCTACTGATTGGGATAAAGTTCAATTCTAGGTTGGAGTTTCTCTTTAAGGAGGGGGATAAAATTGGTAAAATATATCAGTGGGGGATGTCTTATATTTCTAATAGGAAGTGTCTCTCAGCAGAACATTTCCTGTTCCTTTGTACTGTGCTGTTCCTGTGCATTCTCCTGTCTTCCCCACTGTGCTGCCTCTTCCTCTGCTACTATACTGATCAGGGACCTGCCCTGTCACCCCTGCACACAGCTGATAACCTTGCTCTGTGTTACGATGACAGGACCGGTGCACAATCGGTACTGCACCACTGTGTCCCCGCTTGCTGGCCTCCGCTTCCTCCTCTTTAACTGCCGCTAGGGCTTGTTTTCGTGGTAGGGCATATACAGTATTTTGAGCATGCTCAGAATTCAAACTAGGGCTTAATTTCAGGGTAGGACTTATTTTGGGGCAACAGGGAATATCAGTGCTAATTTAGAGCTTTTTTTGTAATTTCATGTTAAGTAAAATGACATTTACATTTCAGTCCGCAGCCAGCTACTACTTTCCAGAAATAACAGATGGTTCAACATATTTTTACTTACAGCCAGAACAGCAGTACAGCGTTGGTGAATGACACAAGTATACTCCATCTGAACTTTGTTTTAGCAGTTTGTCTGCAGACAAGTCCATTTAGCACTTTCAGTTCATGTGCCCAATCATCCTATCAGTGTAAAACAGGAGTTTGTCTGGCAAGTCTATCCTAACAGATAAAGTAAAGCTTCCTACACACACTAGTTGAAAGTCAGACGATAATGACCACCTCAGCCAAGAATTTAGTGTATGTACAGTAGCCCCTGATGCCTTCTGATGGCTCCGCCAGTGGATTGATTCTGCTGATTGCCAGGCAAGAGCATCACTCTCCTCACTCACCTTGCTCCATTAGCCTTCTGCCCCTAGCATAGCAACAGAACACATTGCTAGCTTGCAGGCTAGCAAAGTTTCTTACAGCTTAGTCCCTGCAATGTCGCCTGGGGCAACAGGAACCGATCCTTGATCCGGGGACCCAGAGCTGCAAGGCGAGAGTGCTAACCATTATGCCACCATGCTGCCCATACCCTTAAAACAATTGCCTTAAAATGCATTTAAAACGTCAATCCAGCAAAATATATTTTATGTGCTTTGACAAGTCCCTAATCTTTAGTAACACATTACAAATGTAATAAAGTAGCCGCATACCTATACTACTCAGCTATTACAGTTCTCCTGCTCTTCTGGCAAACAGTGCCAGAAAATCATCTGTGTTATGATGATGGGAAAGGGGCGGGCTTCTCAGACTGCCACATTGCAACACTGGTCTCTGAGTGCATTTACTGAACTCTGAATCAAGAGGAACACTACAATTCTCTTTAGACACTCAACTCCCATCCCGATTTGCAGTATGAATAAAGTCTGACCGTAAAGTGATACCGAGCTAAAGTCAGGGTTTAAAATAAGATATTAACTTAAAGAGAGGGAAGCCTCAGGCTCCCTCACCTTCAGGATCAGGATAAACACAGCCCCCTCCACATCGGCTGATTTCCACCTCTGTTACGCGGCTGCGCAGTAGGCATTGCGAGTACGGCCACGCAGTAGCAAGGAGTGTGGTTTACTGCACATGCCCCGATATGATTAGCGACAATGCCTTGTTGCTACTCTTCCGGGGTGGGTGGGAGAGCCACGCTCAGCAACGGGATTCATCAAAGTCCCAAAGGAAACCTCATTAGGATCCTGAGGCTTTCCTTTCTTTAGGTAATTTTGTACCTGAGCTATGGTTCGGGTACACTTTAGGCTGGTTTAACACTGCAAACTGGTGTTAGTGGTGCGGTGCTTTGCGGTGTTCCCTGTCTGGCCACCAGCCAAGCAAGAAGTGACACGTGCTTGCGTTCCCTTCGTGCTTGCAGAAGTGCACAGAAGCGTATTGTAAAAATAAGCTTCTGTGCATGTGTGCCATGTCAACTTTAAAAAAAAACTGCGCAGCCATAGACTAATATGACTTCCAGGCCGACGTAGATCACCGCAGATCCGGCACGGTGATGTAGTTCCGCATTAGCGTTAGATTGGGAACTTCCGGTGCAGTGTACCGCAACGTGGGAATTATGAACTTTTCCATAGGGTTTAATTAGGCTGCGTTAGCAGTGCGGTGCGCCATCGCCAGTGTGAAAGGGCCCTCAATGTAGTAGATTCTTGAGCTGTTAATTACTAGTGCCAAGATGTTGGGGAAAGCATATTAATTTTTTTATTTCGAATTTTATAAGCGCAAAAAATGTACATTTCCTATTTTTTGTTTTATTTCTACCAGGAGTTGGACTTTACGATAAAAATAAAATACAATACAATATTGCAAAAGAATGTACCAAAATTCAAAACAAAAGTACAACAAATAAATAAATGAAATGCATGCAGCAATGCACACAAAATCCATACTTTCTGGAATGCGAGAAGTGTAAGTCAGAATAGTTGTTGTGTGTACATCTAATGTTCTGCATAACAAGCACTAAACTACTTCTACCGATGCCCCCTGCTGCACTTCTGACAGTCAAAAGTCAGGGAAACAGCAGGAAGCAGCAATGAATACATTTCTCCTCCGAGATACATCATCTGCCAGCTTATTGAGTTGTGAACTAAGGAGAAAAATATCAAGTATCTACCTCTTCTGGAGAGCTTGATGTTCATCTCCATGGTCTTATTTACAGAATAGAGCTAACTGGCTGTACGCATTTCACAGCACTGGCATAACCACTTGCATTTTCTATGTAAAGTCAAGTAAAGCATCTTCTTTCTTGTGCAAGAAGATGGAGATTAGAGATAACTAACAGCAGAATATTGTACTGAGTTAACTATCTTTAAAGCAAACCTGAACTGAAAATTAAAAGACAAAATAAACATATACACACATCATACTTGCCTCCCGTGTAGCCTACTCATTAATCTCTTTCACCTCTCCTGCGCCCTGTTTGTCCACTGTGATCAATGGAATTCTCCATCCTCCATTTTGAAAATGATCATTACCCCAAAACAGCTTCCTGATCAGCACACTGTTACACTGTGATATTGCCCACTTGTGTTGTAGAGCAACATGGAAATGACCTTGCTCATCAGCTGTCATTTCAGTTATAACTGACATCAACTGAGGTAAGTATGTAATATTCATTTGCAGATACATCATGTGTTTATTTTAATTTTACTCGGTTCGGGTTCACTTTAAAAAGCAGGAAGTTTTGAATCAGGATGATACCATTTATTGATCATCCCGACCCAGGATGATACCGTTGGCTCCAGCGATGGGACCCCGGAGCCAATAGCAGCAATATGTACAGTGGCCCGTCTGCGCAGGCGCACTAGTTCTCTGCTTAGGCTCTGGAGGAAATAGCCAAGGCCAATCGAGTCCACTCTACGGTGCAGGTGGCTTGCCTTTGCACAGTAGCAACTGACGTGAGAGGGATATGGAGGCTGCCATATTTATTTCCTTTTGAGCAATACCAGTTGCCTGGCTGTCCTGCAGATACTCTGCCTCTAATACTTTTAGCCATAGACCCTGAACAAGCATGCAGCAGATCAGATGTATCTGACATTGTTGTCAAATCTGACAAGTTTAGCCGCATGCTGATTTTAGGTGTTATTCAGACACTTATGCAGCCAAATAGATTAGCAGGGCTGCCAGGCAACTGGTATTGCTTAGAAGTAAATAAACATGACAGCCTCTGTATCCCTGTCACTTCAGTTGTCCTTTAACAGGAGGAGCCAGTGCTGGATCCCCTCTGCTGCAAAGGACGGGTTTAGGATCTTTAGGATCCAGAGGCTTCCCCCATCCCGAGGTAAGTACCCCCAGGGACACTTTTTCTCACTACAGGTACACTTTAACAGCCCTACAAAAGAAAGGAGGTCTCCTTGTGTGACAATGCTTGCTGAAGTTCCAGGCCTTAAAGAGAACCTGAACTGAAAATAAAAAGTCAAAATAACCATACACAGGTCATACTTACCTCCCGTGTAGTATACTCCTCAATCTCTTTCTCCTCTCCTGCGTCACATTTGTCCACTGTGATCAATGGAATTCTCCGTTCTCCATTTTGAAAATGGCCATTACCCCATAACAGCTTCCTGGTCAGCACACTGTTAAACTGTAATATCGCCCATTTGAGCCATAGGGAAATAGATATTACCTTGCACATTCAGTTGTAACTGACAGCTGCTGATATATAACTGACAGCAACTGGTATATTTCAGTTCTAAAAAAATATTGCCAGAACTGGAAGGGATCACTGTAAGAAGAGCTTCTGAGAGGAACTGACAGTGAGGTTAGTATGTAATATTCATTTGCAGCCACGATATGTGTTTATTTTAAATTATTTTACTCACTTCAGGTTCCCTTTAAGGGCCCTTTAACATTAAATGTGTTGCTATGTGTTTTAATGTGTCTTTTTTCTCCACAGCAGTGCATTCTGAAAAAGCTTTAGTTTTGCAGCATACGGTGTGAAGAAGGCCACAGGGAAACATGGACACTGAACTGCACATCAGTTGTCCTTTCAGTTACAACCGATATAGTGTAAAAGGACCCTCCCTCAGCTGTATGTTGTGGGAAAACAGGATCCAGGAGGTAAGATTGTTCTATTTTTAAACACAAATCACAGTCACATCTGCAAAGCAAAGTAATGTTTTGGTCCAGAATTCAGCTGTGAAAATGACCATTAGTTCACTTTATTACATGCCCACAATATACTTAAACTGTTTTTAATCCTCTACTTAATTTTGTTGCCGAGTAAATGCTATGATTAATTAAACATCCTTCAGACATTTTAATTGACGTTGCTTGAGAAGATTTCATGAATATATTAGACATGGCAGAGTGTAAACATAAAAATAATAATCCTTGCTAACATAATTTTTAATAAAAGAGTGAAAAATCTCTTATTAAGATATAAATAAGCTTGGGATGACAGTGAGATGTCTGAACCCACATTTCTCAATTTATATCCAGAATAAATTACCTCCACCAGCACACTTTGAATATGTTATAGTGTGAGCACTGGAAATTGCATTTGCAACAGAAAATATTTTGCAATGGATTAGACTACTATGTTTTCTAAAGGGACTTAATGGGGAGGCGGTCTTCTTTATAAATAGAGCACTGTCTGTATAGTGCTTCGGATTTCTGGACTGGGAAACACAGTTTTCAATCTAAGGCCCCGTTCACACTTGCGTTTTGCCATGCAAACGGACTGGATCCTGATCGGATCCTGATCGGATCAGGACCTAATCCGGTCCGTTTGCATCAGGCATGCATCAGGCTGCCATCCGGATCCGTGGGCAAAAAATAGCGAAATTTTAAGAACAAAATGTTGGGGTCAGCAGAAGGTGCACCTGGTGCACCTGTAGAATCAGGTTCCACCGCTGTAGGCCTCACCTCCACCTCCGACATTTTGCCAAACAGCTCCAGCACGTCTGTCACTGCTGCTCCACTCCAGACATGCTTGGCCCATGTGTCCCCATCCGAAATGGCCGCTTGGATATGCATAGGAAGTGGGGTAGAACGTCAGGTTTTTGTAGGCAGTGTGTTCTGTGCCTTCCATTTCCCATTGGTTTCTGTGTTCCGGATGGTGCTGTCAGGCTCAGGTCCGGCACCGGTCCGGGTGCGTGGGCCGGAGATCCGGACCCAAAAAATAGCGCATGTTGGAAAAGAGTCCGGAGTCCGGATCCGATCCGGCTCCGGTACGTACGGAACGGACGTGTGTGAACGTCCGCATAGACTTTACATTGCTATGCGGAACGTACGTTCCGTTTGTACAGTATGCGGTCCGGATTAGATCCGGAAAATTCGGATAGCGAACGCTAATGTGAACCGGGCCTAAAAGTGATGTCGTGTCACATGACTGTTCATGCCAATGAAAAATGACAGACAAGATTCTGATTCAGTTGCAACACGCCACCAAAAAGACTGGAATTTTTGCTAAAGCCGTAGTTACAGGACCTGCCTTGGAAAAGCTTGTACTTTTTGTATGTCAAAAATCTGATGAATCAATACCAAAAAAAGTTTGTCTTGCACAAAATAAATAAATGAATGAATAAATAAAATACCAGATGCAATAGACCACTGGTTGTATATTCAATGCAGCCACGTGTGTTAAACTGGGTGCCGAGTGTTAGGTAGAATATCAGTAATGTTATATTATTTAAAATTAAAAAAATATTCTATCGGCTTGCTTTAAGTAAACCTCAAGACTAAAGGAAATCAAAGTTGTATACATACCTGGAGCTTCCTCCAGCCCCCTTCAGGCTGCTCGGTCCCTCGCCGTCCTTCTCTGCCTCCTGGATCATCTGTAATTCAGTCCAGTAATCCCGTCAGTCGGCGCATACTTTGCATGCACGGCCCGGCCACACAGGCCACGTCGCACTTCTGTTTCCAGCATATTTCTGCACCTGCACAGTACTACTGTGCAGGCGCCGGATGGGGGAGCGAGAATGGCAGGATTGTGCTTGCGCCAACTGACGGGATTACTGGACTAATTTGCAGATGATCCAGGAGGCGGAGGAGGAGGGCGAGGGACCAAGCAGTCTAAAGGGGGCTAAAGGAAGCGCCAGATATGTATAAAACTCAGGGTACACTTTAACACCTACCACTAACCCTGCCCCCCATTACCCCCCAAAAGCAAACCCCTTCCTTTACACCTAACCCTATCAACTTGCAGTGCACTTACAAGGATTCCATAAAATTGGGCATATAAAAGAACTTTCCCCTTGAGGACATCTAGCGTCTCACCGGCTTCTGTGGCCACGCCCTACTAGTTTTGTCATAAGACTCATCAGGGGCTGATGAGTCTTATGACGCAATTTTATGGAATCCTTGTAAGTGCACTACGATTTTATGTATGTTATTAATAAACGGAATTACGCTATGTTGAGCCTTGCTTGAGTCATAGGACTATTTCTGCTGGAAAATGGTGGTGATACAAAAAAACGATAAACTGCTGGTCTGTGAGGGGTCGGCGCCCAAATCTGGTGAAAGGCTCAGGTTTTTATCTGGTGAAGGCACGCCGGGTGATGGTGTAACAAGCTGTGAGCACTGGTGATGTTTTAGTATTATATTACCAGGCGGTATTACACTATTGCTGTGTTTTGTTTCCCTCTATACATATGGCTATCTGAGGAGTTCCAATTGGGAAATACAAGAGATGAGTTCACTGGCAAGGCGAAAAAACACGATTGCTGATCCAGAGTGGTTGGCCAATTGTTCTGGTGAGCGTATATTGTTATTTTGAATACTGTGAGAAGCCTATGAAGATTCATATTTGGAACTATATGGACTGTTCAAGTCACTTTTAGTGAATGGACATACTTTTATCATCAATTCTGAAAGTGTGTTTATGACACAGGTGATGTTAATTTTGATATTGTTGTGCGCTCTGCTATTTTTTATATTTACTATATAAAGGCTAGCTCGCAGTGCTCAGCTGCATTGCAGAATTATGCTGCATGTCAACTCACTGCCCATACAAGTCTATGGACTTGTTCACACTACTGCGTTGTAACTGATCATGGTTATTCTAACTCACAGCATGCAGATTTTGTATTAAAGTCTATGTCCAGTCTCCATTGCAGTCCATACTCATAATGCAAATCCAGCCTAATAGGCCAGACCTGGCACTCCCGCCACAGATGCAGCAGATACCTGGAGCTTGACTATTTTAGTGGATCCTTGTGCCAATAACCCAACACTCCCAACGCCATATCATGTTTGGAAAGGGTACCCAAAATAACATTGCACTGGGTGCCCAATGTAACAGACTCAGGTAACTGACTTCTATTTCCTCTTCATGGGTAAGCTGGATAGCATACTGCTTATGGCTGTTGCCTTTGATGTAGGATTTCAGCACTTGATCAGGGTTTGAATCTCAGCTTAAGCCAGTAAGTAAAAGAGTAAGGAGTATTTTGGCAAGGCTCCCTAATGATCCCGGGCGCCCATGAGGCGTGCCTTATGTGGCTGTAGCTCTGGCGCTTTGAGTCCGCCAGGAGAAAATGCAATATGAATGTTCTGTGTCTTGTCTTCATAGAGGTTATGGTCCCCTTTCTCCCAGTCTCAGTCAAAGCCCATAGCCCTTCTAGTGAAGTGTGCACTGCAGTGACGTGGTGCATGTAACTAGAGGAAGGAAGGGACTGCTCTAGCTAGCAACCACTGCAATGGCAACAAGACTGAAAAGACTGAAAGAAAATTAAGTAAAAATTGACTTAGAAATTGATGATGAAGAGGTGAACAGTAAAGTAAACTGCTTCCAATTTGTATTTGTTTATTTGTTTATTTGTAAAACATCAAATTTTTTAAAAGAAAAAAAAAATTAAAAATCCCAAACAGTAATATTTTAATATGTTCATTAACCATGTATTACAGTTGCAAGTATTGTCAACTGCGTGAAAAGTGGTGAAATAATGTCAACACTTCTCTGTAATGTTCTGTTCCTACTTTAATTAGTGACATTTTCATGATGGAACGTCGTCTATATGGAGATAGAGCCTTCCCCAATATTATCCCTGGGGTTCTGTGCACTCAGATAGCCAGGCATACTAGACACTGCCGCATAATCCACCTGTCACTGCACCTAGCTAGACTACATAGATGAAATCAGGTAAGCACCTCAATTAATAAATCATTTGTTAGGGTGAAAAATAAAAAAAGAGATACTATTTATCAAGTAACTAATAAAAATACAGACTAAAGATCCTCACGCACTTCAAGTGAGTCTAGAGTGAAAACAAAAATACAAAACAGATACTCTCCTAAGGAGAGGTAAGGCTCCTTCCCAGGCTCCTCACAATCTACCCGTTCCCCCGCAGCCTCCTGTGTTAGTAGTCTACGAGCAATCAGTCATAGACTGCTCTTTTCCATGTTGGGTGGGCTTCGGTAGTCTTCAGAAGCACTCGGGCTGCTCCATATTGCGTACACCTGAGCGCCCTCTCTCATGCACTCATGCGTACGCAATACAGAGCCACCCATCTGCAGAAGCATGATCGCTTCCGAAAACTCCCGAAGTCTCCTGTGGCGGGAGATTTGAATGGTGAAGCCTGTGGGGGAATGCGGGGACTGCGAGGAGAACCGGAAGCCTCTATAGGACACAGAGCCTTCCCTCTCCTTAGGTGAGTATATGTTTTTTATCTTTATTTTCATTACAGATTCACTTTAAAATGAACCCAAGGTGTGAGACCTATGGAAGCTGTCATATTTATTTCCCTTTAAACAATACCAGTTGCCTGGCAGTCCTGCTGATCTTTCTGGTCAGTAGGGTCTAAATCACCCACCTGATACAAGCATGCAACTAATCTTGTCAGATTCATCATAGACATTTGATCTGCATGCTGGTTCAGGGTTCCGTGGCTGAAAGTATAAGAGGCAAGAGATCACCAGGACATAATAATGTGCATTATTTAAAAGGAAATAAACAATTCAGCCTGCATATCCCTCTCAGCTCGAGTTCTCTTTATCCAACAGATTAAATTACATAGTTAAAAAAAATTATTTTGCTGAGAGAGTCTAGTCTAGAAATCTGATTCATGGAAATACAAAACACTGCCTTGTTCTATCTGATAAGAGTGCCAGGGTCTGGGAGCCACACTATAAGGTCTAATGTCAGGACAATGGATACCACAAAATGAAATAATGATTTGGTAATCTGCAGAGAAACATTGGCAAACTGTGTCCCAAAACAGTGAACAGCGGTAAACTCGGAATAAGCGACAGTAAAAACACTGCAAGGACAAACAAATAATAAAAAATTGAAGGCATGCTATATTCTGCTGTTTGTCCGAAAGCACTAAATTGAAGCTATTATTTTTACCAGCTGCAGAAAAACAATAGTCTTTCCGCATGTATACCTGTCAAGTAGGTATGAAAAATATTACTGTACAAATGTGTGATAAACAAGTCTGGCTTCGCATACAGCGCCCCACACTACACAACAAGAACTTACCGCGGTACTTATGAAGACAACACTTCCTCTATGTAAATATATATTTCCAGCACATACTCTGGAACGCAGGGGACACCAAAATAACATCCTCAAAAACAGATTCTTTGGGTTTGCTTTTAGAATTAGCTGATACTGTATTTCAAAATACCTGTAAAAAAAGGTGCAGGGGAATTTGAGCGACCTGAACTCAGAACTTTCTCTCTGCTGTAAAAGATAAGCAACAACATAATATGCAATAAATCCACTTCCTGCTTTCACGGAAGCAGACATAGGGTTAACATCCTGTGTTTATAAATTAGCTGTTCTGCCGAGGACTGCCAAGATTCCTGTGCTGACACCGCTAAGAGATCAAATTACACTTGTGATTAGTCACAGATGAGGGGAGATTAAACAGGCTAAACTCTCTAAATACATACAGGGTGCGTTTCTCTCTGTTTGCCTTTTGTCCCATGCAAGAGTTCTGGTCCATTTGAAGCTAAATATACACATATATTGTATTTATAAAATATTGTTGGCAGCTAACAATTCACCAAAAGTCCTCATTCTTGTGTATGAAAAAAATTGTTTGTGGTGAGATAGAATTGCCCATATTCATTCATCATTGAAATATACATTTGTTGATACCGGAAGTGGAAAACAGTCAACCTATTTTACCTACTGATAATCTTGCTTACAGTAAAAGTAAGTCCATTGTTTCAGGTGAGATTTAGTTATTTATATTCTCAAGAATATATTTGTTTGTGGTTTTTGTTTGGTTATATTACTTCTTATCACTCCAGGGTGCATTGCTTTATGTTCTGTGACAGCTGCTACCAGGGTTGCCAACTCATCCCTTTAAAGAGACACTGAAGCGGAAAAAAAAAACTATGATATTATGATTTATATGTGTAGTACAGCTAAGAAATAAAACATTAAGATCACATACATCAGTCTAATTGTTTCCAGTACAGGAAGAGTTAAGAAACTCCAGTTGTTATCTCTATATAAAAAAGCCATTATCTCTACGACTTTCAAAAGTAAAAGTCGTGGAGAGGGCTGTTTTCTGACTTTTATTATCTCAACTGTTAGTTAACTATTTACTTTTCCTCTGGCAGAGGAGAGTTCATTAGTTCACAGACTGCTCTGAAAGAATCATTTTGAATGCTGAGTGTTGTGTAATCTGCACATATTATAGAATGATGCAATGTTAGAAAAAACACTATATACTTGAAAATAAAAATATGAGAATATTTTCTTTGCTGCTAATCTTCTAGTAATTATTCATAGTACACAACCAATTCATTATATCATATATTTTTTTTTTCACTTCAGTGTCTCTTTAAATACTGACACATCGAAGTTATACAGGTTCTGGGGCGTCTCACACATAATCTGTGCCTAAACTGCATCTAACTAGCCACAAGACATGTATAATTCATAAGCGTCTGTATTTAAAGGGATCAATTTAATGACTTAAAGCGGATCCGAGATGAAAAACGAACTATAACAAGTAACTTGTCTATATATGTTACCTAAAGTTTAGATAGTTTACACAGCAAATCTAACTGCAAACAGCTTTAACAGAATATGATTGATTATTCCTGTGATACAATGACAGCAGCCATGTTGTTTGTAAACATTACACAGAGGCAGGCTTATCTGCATCTTGAGCAAAAAAACCTAATCCCCCCTTCTCCTCCCTCCTCCCCTCTGCCTCTGAAATCTCTGGCTAGTAATACCTCCCCCTCCTCCTGCCCAGACTGAGCTCCCATGAGCCCTTGCTACTGTCTGAAAGTGCCTTGGCTCTCTAAAAACCTGTGGGCGTGGCTTGTGTAGTTTATAGGGAATTACAGTATTAAAACAAAAACAAAAAGGTATTTGGCTTGAGGAATGCCCTATAAACAATAGGAAAGGAACACAATTATGCAATGAGTAGAAGTTCATCTCGGATCCACTTTAAGGAAAGGGAAAAGAGAAAAAAAATGCTAAAAAAAAACCTAAAGTAAAAGTAACACAAGAAAGCAATTGTTGAGTCCCTGCCAGCCTCTTATCTAGCCTTTATGCTGCCCAATGGCAGAAACAACAATGGTCTGTTAGAGCATTTTGGTAAACTCATATGACATTGTGATGACATGCAGTCTTGAGTCACTGTATGTGTTAACAAATTAAGTGATTTGTTAATCTACGTGCTCATATAAAGTTTTTATACAAAATATGTGTAAGCATATCTATAACCTATTACTAGTAACTAGACCAGCTCCAGCCACCATGTCCATCACTTTAATGGTTTAGTAAAAAGAGAAAAAGAAACGGCAGAATAAATAAATATAGAAAAATGAAAGTAATAGCTGGGTCCTTTACAGCTTCTCACCTAACCATAAAAGGTACATGAAGCGACACATAACATGGTGAGATAAACATGTATGTATAGTCCCAACTCCCAGTCCCAACTCCTAGTCCATAGAACTAGCCTGGTATGCGTTACTACGCGTCAGTATGTGTTAGTGTGCGTTTTTTCAATAGCAGTGAATTGTGAAAAAGCTTTCAGTTAAAAAGCATATAGTGAGAACTGAGCCACAGGGAAACATGCACATTACCTTGAAAAGCTGTTTTCTTTCAGTTATAATCAAAAGCACCTGATTAAAGAGGAACTCCAGTGAAAATAATGTAATAAAAAAGTGCTTCACGTTTACAATAATTATGTATAAATGATTTAGTCAGTGTTTGCCCATTGTAAAATATTTTAAATCCCTGATTTACACTCTGACATTTATAACATGGTGACATTTTTACTGTTGGTAGGTGATGTAACTGTTGCATGCTTTTTTTGGCAGTTGGAAACAGCTGTAAACTGCTATTTCCCACAATGCAACAGGGTTCACAGACAGGAAACTGCCCGGAGTACAATGGTCCTCAGAGTTTCTTGTGGGAGGGGTTTCACCACAATATCAGCCATACAGAGCCCCCTGATGGTCTGTTTCTGAAAAGGAATAGAATTTTCATGTAAAAGGGGGCATCAGCTACTGATTGGGATAAAGTTCAATTCTTGGTCGGAGTTTCTCTTTAAGTGTAAAATGATCCTTACTTTTCTTTCTACGTTTCTCACTGCAAGGGCTTGGAGTACAAGGCAGTTTCTCTGCAGTCGGACTCCAGTCAGAACTGTATAACTCTGATAAGTAATTATAGGTAAAAAAAACTCCTGAGCAACTGAAAAACACTTAGTTTAAGATTTTATTGTATTAAACCTGATAAACATACTTTTGCCTGGATATGACACTGTTCTGCTGGCTTCATTAGACCCTACAATGGTTTAGCTAAAGTAGGCACCGATTAGCACTCTTTGGGCTTGATTCACAAAGCCGTGCAAACTGTTTAGCACGGGTGTTCTAAACAGTTAGCACGTGAAGTGCCGTTTGCGGCACTTTGCGCGCGCAAAAGTCCGCGAATGGCACTTCACGTGCTAACTGTTTAGCACACCTGTGCTACCAGTTTGCACGGCTTTGTGAATCAAGCCCTTAAAGAAACACTTAGGGCTGGTACACACCGAGCGGCTTTTTCTGTGTTTCTGCAGCCGCTTGCGGCTGCGGATACGCTTGGTCAATGTATCTCAATGGGGTGGGTCACACCAGAGCGGGAGGCGTTTTGCAGAAACGCATACTCCCGGGGTGAGGCATTTTTTGGATTGTGGATGCGTTTCTGCCTCAATGTTAAGTATAGGAAAAACGCAAACCGCTCTGAAAAATGGCAGTTCAGAGCGGTTTTGCAGGCGTTTTTGTTACAGAAGCTGTTCAGTAACAGCTTTACTGTAACAATATCTGAAATCTACTACACCAAAGTCGCTACACAAAACCGCAAAACGCTAGCTGAAACGCTACAGAAAAAGAAGAAAAAGCGTTTCAAAATCTGCTAGCATTTTGCGGATCTGCTAGCGGGTTTTGGTGTGCACCGGGCCTTAAGACAGTAAAAAAAAAATGAGTTTTACTCACCTGGGGCTTCTACCAGCCCCCTGCAGCAGTCCTGTGCCCTCGCAGCCACTCCCTAATCCTCTGGTGCCCCGCTGCCAGCTAGTTTTGTTTTTGCCAACAGGCCCGTCAGGACTGGCCACGCGTAGCTTTTTCCGCATTCCCGACTGTAATTAGCGCTATTGCGGGCCACAACACGTACAAAAATACGCGTTGCCGCATTATGCACGTATAGATATGCGGTAACGTATAGATATGCAATAGCAGCAATATACGTATAGATATGCAATAGCAGCATAGGGGGCGATATACAGGCTGGGAACGCGAACAATCACTCGTGTTCCCATGCCTGTCGGCC
Organism: Hyperolius riggenbachi; assembly: GCF_040937935.1. Taxonomy (NCBI): domain Eukaryota; kingdom Metazoa; phylum Chordata; class Amphibia; order Anura; family Hyperoliidae; genus Hyperolius; species Hyperolius riggenbachi. The sequence goes on along the minus strand of NC_090646.1, from coordinate 117,296,594 downwards.
GGTGACGGCGAAACCGGAAGTCATCGCCGGTGGGTCCAGAAGCATCGGACCGGAGCTGCGAGGGCACCAATTGGCTGCAGGGGGCTGAGGGAAGCCCCAGGTGAGTTAATCTCATTTTTTTAACCGACTTTAGGTTCACTTTAAGGTTCACTTTAAAGTGCTAAAGTAAGAAGAATATGGAGGCAACCATATTTATTTCCTTTTAAACAATAACAGTTGCCTGGCAATCCTGCTGGTTTGTTTGGCTGCAGTAGTGTCTGAATAACACCTGAAACAAGCATGCAGCTTATTTTGTCAGATCTGACAATAATGTCAGAAACACCTGACCTGCTGCATGCTTAATTAGGATCTATGGCTGAACGTATTTGAGGCAGATGATCAGCAGGGCTGCCAGGCAACTGGTATTGTTTAAAAGGAAATAAATATGGCAGCCTACATATCCCTCTAACTTCAGGTGTCCTTGATCTACATACTTTTCTGGATTAGAGACGCAGAAAGTATTAAACATAAAGACCACCAAGGATAACGCATTTTGTAGGCCCACTGTAATACTGACCAATAACAGTTAGCCTTGCTCTATACGTGCATTTTGGTAAGCGTGCATTATGACACGATTCTGGCTTTGTTTAAAACTAAAAATACATATATTTTAAAATCTCCCTACAGCACATACGGTATAATAATTCACATAAACCTCCTTTTTATTTTGCATAGTAGTCTTGGTGATACATGGCTCTGTGGAATTAGTGATACATGGTGCCTAAGACAAGTGTATCCCTACATAGGATTGATGAGACCACCCAACCTCCATTATTACTTGCAGGCACAGGGAGGTATGCATAAACATATCCTAGTTATATGATGATTTTTTATGTTCTTACTTTGCTCTGCTCTTGATCACTTGTGAGTGGATAACACTGAGCAGGCGTTTACTGTACCTATCCACTTCAGTTTTAACATTGTAAATCTAAGTCTATACTTAGTGCAGTGACGCATGCATTTAGTCGTTTCTGCTAAAGCCAAACTCTTTCTAGTAGGGGAATTATTTTCACATTAAAGAAACCCAATATGTAGAAATTACATACGTTGCTGTAGTAGGTATGTTTGACAAGTAATGAAACAAAGTCACTTGTTTTAAACTAACAATTTATTCTCACAGCTACTTACAACGCTCCCTGGTATGTCACCTCATATGTCTACACCCATTGGTACTGGGGACATAGCAACACACAGAGGAAAACAGTGTACCTGCAGCTTAGGGCTTATGGGACAGAAAACAAGGCCTTATTTTTGGCCAACAAAACTTATCCCAAAAAAACTGCTGACAGTAATAAAATAATAAAAAAATGAACAATCCCTAAATCAAGAAGAGTTCAGCCCACACTACTAGAAAAGGCTGACTAATGGCAGAGCTAACATGTGAAGAAGAATAAAGCTTCTGAAATGTGTGTGGACCAGAACCAGAGATGGATCATACAGCAGGCAACTTAGGCAGTTGCCTAGGACCTGGTGAGGGACTAGGGGCCTAGTCGTTATTAGCCAAGGGCCTTATTTCAGCATCCTCTAGTGGTTGGAGAAAGAGTAGCAGAGCCTGAGTGGCTGCTGCAACCCCATTAACTGGATTTCTGAGATTTCTCAATAAAGGCACCCAAACTTAATATCAATTTTACATTTGAAACACTTTAAAGCTTTAAAATATGAGTGATGAAGATATGATGCTGTTGAGCCCTGGGGGCGATATTGATCCGGTCACTGCAGGCTTGCACATTCTCTGAAAACAGAGGCTAGAACATAGGCTGCTTGGCTTTTATTCCCCATCCATCACAGCTTCCCATGGGTTAGGCCTTGTGTGATATTCACAAGGTTCAAAAGACCTCTATCTCTCCTCTAAAAAATGCCTGAGCTTGCTCAACTCCAAGTACAGCATACAACCAAAATAATTCAGGTCATTCAAAGACACTCCCTGAGTTTGCCATGATGCAATGCTAAGGAACAAAAAGCTATAAACTTTGTTAACCACTTGCCGACCGCGCACTCATAACGCGCGTCGGCAAAGTGGCAGCTGCAGGACCAGCGACGCAGTATTGCGTCGCCAGCTGCAGGCTGATTAATCAGGAAGCAGCCGCTCGTGCGAGCGGCTGCTTCCTGTCAATTCACGGCGGGGGGCTCCGTGAATAGCCTGCGGGCCGCCGATGGCGGCTCGCAGGCTAAATGTAAACACAAGCGGAAATAATCCGCTTTGTTTACATTTGTACGGCGCTGCTGCGCAGCAGCGCCGTAAGGCAGATCGGCGATCCCCGGCCAATCAGCGGCCGGGGATCGCCGCCATGTGACAGGGGACGTCCCGTCACTGGCTGCACAGGACGGATAGCGTCCTGTGCAGCCCGGATCTCCAGGGGTGGCCAGGTAGGAGAGGGAGGGGGAGGATTTCGCCGCGGAGGGGGGCTTTGAGGTGCCCCCCCCGCAACACCCGCAGGCAGGAGCGATCAGACCCCCCCAGCACATCATCCCCCTAGTGGGGAAAAAAGGGGGGCGATCTGGTCGCTCTGCCTGCACGCTGATCTGTGCTGGGGGCTGGAGAGCCCACCCAGCACAGATCAGCAACAACAGCGCTGGTCGTTAAGGGGGGGTAAAGGGTGGGTCCTCAAGTGTAGATGTGTTTTATCACATTCCTATATGTACATTAACAACTTATTCAAATGTACTAAAAACTCAAATACAATACACACCTTAGCCTGTCTTTCTTTCTTTCTTTCTTTCTTTCTTTCTTTCTTTCTTTCTTTCTTTCTTTCTTTCTTTCTTTCTTTCTTTCTTTCTTTCTTTCTTTTTTGCAATGTGGACATCAAGGCCCGTATGCAATTACCTTTTTCTCCTGAGTTTTCCCCTAGGTGATATTTTTTGAAACTTGCCAATTAAATGCCTTTTTAAGCCACCCAAAAGCAAGCAAATATTCAAAATAATTTTGTCAGTACTTTTTCACTAACTTTGTGTTACTTTTTCAGTTGAAAAGTGCTGGAAAGTTATTTTAAAGGGCTACTGTAGGGGGGTCAGGGGAAAATGAGTTGAACTTACCCGGGGCTTCTAATGGTCCCCCGCAGACATCCTGTGCCCGCGCAGCCACTCACCGATGCTCCAGCCCCGCCTCCGGTTCACTTCTGTAATTTCTGACTTTAAAGTCTGAAAACCACTGTGCCTGCGTTGCCGTGTCCTCGCTTCCCCTGATGTCACCAGGAGCACACGGCACAGACCATACTGGGCTTGTGCTATACACTCCTGGTGACATCAGCGGGAACAAGGACACGGCAATGCAGGCGCAGTGGTTTTCCGACTTTAAAGTCAGAATTTACAGAAGTGAACCGGAGGCGGGGCCGGAGCATTGGTGAGTGGCTGCGCGGGCACAGGATGTCTGCGGGGGACCATTACAAGCCACGGGTAAGTTCAACTCATTTTCCCCCGACCCCCCTACAGTATTCCTTTAAATAGAAGATGAAAATGTATCTCCTAGGAGAAACTCAGGAGAAAAAGTTAAATGCATATGGACATCATACACGCAGAGAGTGTACATGCTAAATGGGTTCTATGATAATTTGGAGGCCAGAAGTAGCGGCTAGTAAAATATTGGTAAAATTACTAATATTCTACTGTATTATTGTGCAGTGATAATTTTAATAGTAAAATATCAGTACATTTGACCAATATTTTACTATCGCTAAACTTAGTCCGATTCTCACACAAGCCTTTCCACTACTGAGCTCATGTATCTTAAATGTGGCTGGTGAGTTGTGCGCAGGGCGATCCGAATGACGTCTCCCCCTGCTGACACTCAGTTAAATACTATTCCCCCTCGGAGTTGTAACAACTTGGAGGGAAAAGTAATTCAGGGTCCAGGGATCGTCGGAACCCCAAATTACCCCTGCGTGGTCTGCACACTATAGCCTTACTGCTATAGCGGCGCCCAACTCAGGCGCCACGTGGTCCGTGCACAGCACCCAATCCACCTGCATCTCTCTACCGATGCCTAATCCTAAGGGAGCCCCCACTCCCAACTGATGCCTAACCTTAACCAATCCCCCCACTGATGTCTAGTGTTACCGATACACCGTACAATAAAAACATTCGATTTTCTAGTTTTTTCGACCAAAACGATAGAATCAAATGAAAGTTGAAAGGAATCTTTTTTTTTTTTTTCGATCAACAAAATGAACGATTATCCCATTTTTCTCTATAAAAAAATCCAATCAGACATGTTGAAAAATTCTTTATATTCGATCTAAAGGAATAATCGAGCTAAATTATCTAATCGAAAGAAAATTAAAAATTGTACCATGTATCGGCACCTTTACACTAACCATCCCCCTATAAGCATGCCCCTTTTGCCACTATACACAAAAAATATTGGGTGTTGCGGAATTTATAGGTGCCCGTGTGTTTTTCAGCAATGCAGGGAAATTTGGATGCTCACAGCACTGAAATGCGCAAACTGTGGCTACAAATAACAGGTGTGAAACATGCAGAGATGTTTTTTCGTTTGTTTTTTTGCAAAACTAATACTCTGATTTTCTGAACAGTGCAATACTTTTCAGACATTCACTATTGGTTCTTTGTCTAACGGCCCACCAAGAAGCCTGCATACATTATAAAAATACCAGCCTTTAATATAATGCCTTGCTGGTTCTGCAACATCAAAGACATTATAAAAAGATGTGTAGAGGTGAAATTCTCTCGGTAGCTTCAAGTGACCATTTTGCAGTCAGCGTGTTATCCTCAGGCCTTCTGTCACCCACCACAGATTTATAGAATAATAAAGTAATAAGACCTACTTGTGATAGGCTGTTGTGATTTATCATTTAAAAGTCATTAATGTTATCTCAACCTTGAGACTGTCCTGCTCAGACAGCAAAATGGTTTGAATTCTAAATGGTGAGATTTGTCCTTTTTTTCTCTTTTAGCTACAGATCAGTATTTGTGTTGTAATTTACAGTCTGGGTGATGAGTCTGCCTTATATATATGAGCACAGATCATTTTTTTTTCATCTACCACAAAGCATGTTAGGGTCGATGGGATGAAGGAGACTGAGATATAATGCCACTGAAAACTACGGCAGGCCAACATATCAGACTTCAAACAGTAACTCTACTGAAGGACATTACAGTATTTCATTCCTGCTCTTCTGTGGCCACAGTGACAGATAACAAAGCACTATTAAGTATAAGTACATAACCTGTTGAAAGCGAATCTGAAGCCATTAAAAAAAACAACAAAAACAGATACTCACCTAAGGTGAGGGATATTTACCTAAGGTGAAGGTAGAGAGCAGAAGGCACAGGGGGGGGGGGGGGGGGTGAAAGGAGGCACAAAGGGTGGCAGAAAGAGGCACAAAGGGTGGAAGAAGGGGGCACAAAGGATGGCAGAAGGGGGCATAGGGAGACAGAAGAAGGCACAAAGGGTGGCAGAGGGGCACAGAAGGAAGCACAGAGGGACAGAAGGAGGTACAAAAAGGGGGAAGAGGTAGCAAAGAGAGACACAGTGGAGGCAGAGTGATACAGTGAGGGCACAGGTGAGCAGAGGCGGCATAGAAGAAGACACAGACACGGGGTGGAAATAGGCACAGGGGCAGAGGTGACATAGTGGAGGTGCAGTGGTAGCACACAGGGGGACACTGAAGGCACAGGGGAACAGAGGTGACACAGAGGGGAACAGTGGAGGCACATAGATAACACAAAGGGGGGGGGCACTGGAGGCACAGAGGAGGTACAGGGAACAGAGATGCCACAGTTTCAGGTTATAAACAAACCTACAGTCCCTATCTAGTTCATTAACTGGGGACTACCTGTACTTTTTAGTACTTTTTAAATTGCTAAGTACTAAAAAGTAGTTTTTTTAGATAAGATGAAAAATTATCTTGCACGAGAAAACGCAGGAGAAAATGTCAATTGGATAAGGACCTTAAATGTTTGAATATTTACACTTAAGGGTGATTAGATCGATCAATAATGCAGTGTGCTTGCAACTTTTAATAGTACCCCTCTTTTAAGATACAAGATTGTGATATTAAGCATGCTTTATTCCGTTGCGTTTGCACAAATGGTAAATAAGCAACAGTGCAAGTGCATACTAATCCTCCCGGTTTCTACAGGGTTAAATAACTCTCAGTTCTCCCTTGATTCAAGTGCTAATAATTGTTGGCTGCAAATACTGAGTATAGAGAAGAAATTGCTGCTGACTTATTTTTTGCAATGTGAGCAGTGGCAGGAGGATAGTTTACACTGTATAAAAGATCAAAATCTGTACTACCAGTGTATTGCATTATTGATCAGAAGCTTGCTTTTAGTGATTTTAAACAGAATTTAGCGCAAGGAAACTCACACTTTAAACCCTTTTGGTCTGGGAAAGTAATTTGCAATCTGTGAATGCAGGCGTGAACTAAGTATATGAGCAGGCCTCCACTCCATATATTATTTGAGCCTGATCAAATATTGAATGTATTAGAATCCTAAGTTATTAAAATATAATGCATTCTCAACAAGCACAATAAATGATAAGAGCATTTCCCCAAGGTAAATAGAATATGATGCAAGAGCTTTATTCCAAAGTTAATGTCCTACTTGTAAAGGCATGACTGAACCACAAATATTGTTTAAAAAGCCACTCGTGAACACAAAGCTGATAGCTGCCTATTCCTGCTATTTATAGCAATGCACATATGTCTTTGCCTACATATGCTGTCAGTCAATCCCTTTCAAGGCAATGGCTGATTGTAGAGATTAGAAAACCTATTCTGATCACTTTTGTTCCTTACTCTACAAACAAGTTTCTGCAACTTCTGCCAATCATTCCCACTACTTTCTTCCTCCCTTTGTATTGTCTAAATGTGCATACACAGGTACAATAACTGTCACCCAAGAGATTGGGACCAAATGCATAGGGCAACAGTTCTGGGCATGGGCATGTGTATTACATAGGCAGAGATGGATTTATGGAAAGGCCAGAAAGGCCTAATTGTTGGGCAGTTGCAGCTCAAGGGGTTGGCTAGACATAGAAGAGGCGTGTCTGCATATGGTAGAGGAGGGTGCAAATTGAATACAGAGGCTGTCAATAGGGAGCAACACATGAAAATCGGGGAATGTTGCCTAGTGGTGCTGTACACGAAAGAGAGGGGCTACTGTATATAGATGGCATACATGGAAGGGGGGGTTGCACACGGAATAGAATGGGAGGCACTGCTGCCATGGAAAGGAAGCAACATGGAAGTTGGCTTATGTCACAAAAAATATAACTCTGGCCTTGATGTTAGGGAAGAAAGGTTATTGGCATGGCACAAGATGGATCAGATTATGGTAGGCAAGGTAAGGACTAGGAGAGGAATAATGCATGTCATTGACGTTTAACAACATGGCAGGCTGCTTCTTTAAAGTGAACCTGAACTGAGTAAAATTATTTAAAATAAACACAATGTCCCTGCAAATGAATATTACATACTTACCTCGTCTTCAGTTCCTCTCAGAAGCTCACCATTTGCTTCATACAACGATTCCTTTCAGTTCTGACAAGATTTTGTCAGAACAGAGATATATCAGTTGCTCTCAGTTGTATATTGGTTGCTGTCAGTTATAACTGAAAGGACAACTGATGAGCAAGGCAACGTCCATGTTTTGCTATGGCTCAAGTGGGTGATAGTACAGTTTAACAGTGTACTGACCAGAAAGCTGTTAGGGGGTAATGGCCATTTTCAAAATGCAGGTCGGAGAATTCCATGGATCAAAGTGGCCAAACAGGACGCAGGAGAGGAGAAAGAGATTGATGAGCAGACTATGCGGGAAGTAAGTATGACCTGTGTATGTTTACTTTGACTTTTAATTTTCAGTTCAGGTTTGCTTTAAGCGACAACTGATGAGCAAGGCAACGTCCATGTTTTGCTATGGCTCAAGTGGGTGATAGTACAGTTTAACAGTGTACTGACCAGAAAGCTGTTAGGGGGTAATGGCCATTTTCAAAATGCAGGTCGGAGAATTCCATGGATCAAAGTGGCCAAACAGGACGCAGGAGAGGAGAAAGAGATTGATGAGCAGACTATGCGGGAGGTAAGTATGACCTGTGTATGTTTACTTTAACTTTTAATTTTCAGTTCAGGTTTGCTTTAAGCGACCTCCAGGGACACGTGTGCGCATACTAGATTCTTGGCTGAGATGGCCCTAAATCGCCCCCACAGCCAAGTTCCCTTAGGCTTCTGTATGAGGATATAGAATTAGGCTCTAAGAACCACCCCTTCCTGAATCAAAACTAGTTGGAGAGATCTAAGTCTTTTTAGGATCTCAGCTCTAACAAAACAACTGCTTTTTTATTTGTCACTACTGACTACTAAACTGACCAAGCCCCTGAGTAATATTTCCAGGTACCCCTGTGAAATTAAAATAATAATAATAATTCCAATCCTTCACTGTTACATTCACCAGAATTTTCCTCTTACGAGAAATGTAAATGTTTTAGTTCCTATTTGTGTAATAAGCACAGTGTGATATATGAGCTTAATTAAAGTTTCTTGAATTATTCTAAGGATTTTATGTTCAGCAAATAATTGGCTTTTTGTTCTCTACTCACTGATTGTTAATGGACATGAATATGTTTAATAAAAGATACAGAACAGATAGGGAATATGAAAGACCTTGCAGCTAATGAACTGACCTTTGTGTACTTAGGCAGGCATTTAAATCGGGCTTACATGTAGGTTAAAAATAATTTTCCATTAGTGCAGATTTTAGCAAATAAAAAAAAAGAGAGAGATTAATAAAAAAACAACATGAACTAAAAATCATTGGATAGTCAACAGTTTATTACTGCGAAAGAAAAAAAATACTTGGGTTAAGAGGCAAAAGCTTAAAATTAGTATATGAAACAGAATGCCTACCTGCATGTTAACTGTATTCATCTACTTATCTGTATTTATCTAGCTGAAAAAACTAACTAAGCTTTTTCAACTTCAAAACAGTTTGAGATATATAACTAGGGAATCATTTTTCAGTTTTGCCTATGCCACTTCTAGATATCCAATAAGGTTCAAGTACAGCAAATGTCTGTTATGCTGGGAATACACCGTTAGCTGGCTCGATTGATAAATTCCGGCATGTCCGATCACCCGCCAGATCAGTTCCACGCTCGATACCGCGGGCGGAACAATGGAAAAAGAAAAGGAAAACGAGCAGAAGATAAGAGAAGCGCCCGCGGGGATGAGCAGGAATCGATCCAGGTGCCCGCGGGGCCGAACGGGAATCGATCCAGAGGCATAATCGAGCGGTACAAACGTACCGTGTATTCCCAGCATTAGGGCCATATTCTATTGCTGAACTCGCCAGCGCTAAGCACTGGCGAGTTCTTAACTTAGGCGATGGGGGCATCGCCTAATCTAAATAAACTTTAGACCCCCCCAGGCGGAAAAGAACTCGCTTGGGCGATATAATCGCCCAGCGAGTTCTTAACACAGAATCCAATTACCCTTATCATGTCTCCGGGAAGCGATGCTTCCCGGCAGACATGAGCGTTAGCTTAGACCTGCAAAAAGCAGGTCTAAACTAGCTAACGCACGTCGTCGCCGCAGCATCTGGGGGTCTCCTTTAATAAGGAGACCCCCAGAGCTCCCCGTCGGGTCGCCGCACAGTTTAGAAGCCCCCGCGCAGCTCTGCCGGGCTCCCCTCTCATACGTACCGCCGCCGATCACCCGCCGCCTCTCGCCGCAAAATCCGTCACGTAATTACAGTGTATCTAACACTGTAATTACTGTGCGCATAGAAGGAGCCCGGGCAAAGCATCTTTGAATCTGCAGCCGGGCTCCCCATTTGTCCGCTGTCTGAGCCATTTTATTGGTTCAGACAGCAGACCAATGGGGAGCCCGGCTGCAGATTCAAAGATGCTTTGCCCGGGCTCCTTCTATGCGCACAGTAATTACAGTGTTAGATACACTGTAATTACGTGACGGATTTTGCGGCGAGAGGCGGCGGGTGATCGGCGGCGGTACGTATGAGAGGGGAGCCCGGCAGAGCTGCGCGGGGGCTTCTAAACTGTGCGGCGACCCGACGGGGAGCTCTGGGGGTCTCCTTATTAAAGGAGACCCCCAGATGCTGCGGCGGAAGATGTCGGCGATGTTCGGCGGGCGAGTGCGCATGTGTGGGGAGTGAGGCCGTGGTGCTGATGGACAGCACCACAGCGTAAACCTCACTCCCCATCGCTCGGTAAAAGGGAGCATCGCTCAGGCTTTCGCCTGAGTAATGCTCCCTAACGATCGGCCATCGCGCGAAGGATATGGGCAATAGGATTTGCCGGTAATCCTCGCGCGATGGCAAGGTGATAAGTAGCTCGCATCTGCAAGCTACTTATCACCTTGAATAGGATATGGCCCTTAGTCTCTTACTTGTCTCTTACTGGTTTTTTACTAAACATTATTTGAACCTGATTAGGTATTTGAAGTGAACACATTAGTGTGTGGTCTGATGTTAGTTACTTATGGAGAGAATGCAAAGACATAACAACAAAAGTCGTTCAGGTGGTACCTTTAATGACTAACTGTATGAGATTTCTTTGCAAGCTTTCAAAACTTTAAGTTTCTTCTTCAGGCATGATACTAGATTAGAACTGACAGAAGTAACTGAAAGTTTTGAAAGCTTTCAAACAGTTACAGTTAAACATTAAAGGTATCACCTAAACAACTTTTGTTGTTATGTATCTGAGGCGAACACATGTGAGATTGTCCTTCAACTACAACAGAGAGTGAATAGGATTTGAAAACCAAAGTCCATGTTTTCTGTTTGAACAACACCTATCTTATGGAGAACATTTTGTTTTTTTGGGCATCAGTATGATTGCGATATAAGGAGTGACATGTTTCTTAAAGAGAATCTGTATTGTTAAAATCGCACAAAAGTAAACATACCAGTGTGTTAGAGGACATCTCCTATTACCCTCTGTCACAATTTCGCCGCTCCTCGCCGCATTAAAAGTGGTTAAAAACAGTTTTAAAAAGTTTGTTTATAAACAAACAAAATGGCCACCAAAACAGGAAGTAGGTTGATGTACAGTATGTCCACACATAGAAAAATACATTCATACACAAGCAGGCTGTATACACCCTTCCTTTTGAATCTCAAGAGATCATTTGTGTGTTTCTTTCCCCCTGCAGCTATCTTCCACTGAAGTGTCAGGCTGTTTCTTCCTGCAGAGTGCAGACAGCTCTGCCTGTATGTAATTTCTCAGTATGTGAAAGCCCAGCCAGCTCAGAGGAGGATTTATCCAGCTTGTAAAAGATAAGAGAGAAGCTGGCTAATCTAAATAATACACAGGCAGTGTGCAGAGAGGGGCCTGGAGGGGAGAGATGCATCACAGAACCACAACACTGAAGAACTTGGCAGCCTTCCAGACACAGGCTGACAAGTCTGACAAGAGAGAGATAAGTTGATTTATTACAGAGATGGTGATAGTAGAACATGCTGCAGTAAGCCAGAACACATTAGAATAGCTTTTGGAACTTGTAGGATGATAAAAACAGGATGCAATTTTTGTTACGGAGTCTCTTTAAATATCCTAGGTGTGTCCAACCTTCATACTCAACTACTAAACCAGGCTTAGCTAAACTTCACTCTGATGTAATCATTATAGTAGCCTTCCCCTCTCACCTTTGCTTTCTCCAACAAGACCAGACCTGACTTTTCAGATCCTACTTGAGCCCACCACCACTATTACCCAGGACCATCTTGTTCTTGTAGCCTTGCTATCGTATGAGTAAAAAAGTTTATTCGTAATGGATATGCCTGACTAAGCTCTGCACATGCCCCATAGGCAAACGCAGGGGGGGATTACAGCTGCCCAGAATCCCCCCTCAGAACAGGGCAGATTCAGTGTCTGGGGACAGGCACAAGTTGAGACACCAGAATATTTGCAGGTATCCTGCAGCTGAGCTCAGAGCACTGCCCCCTTTCTTTCCCTGCTACGGTTGACTTTGGATGGAGCAGCAGCGTTTGTACAGAGCCTGGAGCAGCTCTAGGGAACTTATCAGAGTAAGGTATGAGCATAGCCATGTGCCCTGCTTTGTGAATGCTTCACATTCCCCTTCAATAGCAATGTTGGCTGTCCTCATTATCTGTATCTAAACTGCTCCTGATAGATCCTGTTGCCGATCGGGAGCAGATTGGAAATTTTAGGAAATAATTGTCAGATCCTGTCAGTCGGACAGGAAATTGCATTATGTGTACCCAGCATGAGGTCCTACCATATTATTATACTGTGTTGTGCGTGGCTGGAGAAGACCTTTCAGGAATCCCCCCCTTGAAAATCCTGGGTTTGCCCCTGTGCCCGGTAGAATAAAGCACTCATCCACTAGTGGCTTAGTTCTACTAGGCATGCCCGGACCTTACTTGTACCTGCCCAGTACAAATAAGCTTGTACAGGGGAGGCACATGGTCACGAGAAGCATATTCTACAAACCCTTCAATACTATGCTCAGAGGCATTCCGTGTTAATGGATATGGGGATAATCTGGACTATCCAGGCATCCCACTACTGAGTTAAGTATCTAGGTTTTCTATAACCACTTAAGTATATCTGGACGGATGCTGCCTGCAGTTAGCCCCCAGATCAGGCATGGGCAAACTTGGCCCTCCAGCTGTTAAGGAACTACAAGTCCCACAATGCATTGCAGGAGACTGACAGCCACAGTCATGACTCATAAAGGCAAATGCATTGTGGGACTTGTAGTTCCGTAACAGCTGGAGGGCCGAGTTTGCCCATGTCTGCCCCAGATCAATGAATGGGAATATAGTTCCCATTCATTGATCGAAGTCCCCCGCTGAAAAAAACGACGGTCTCTTATCAGAGGCCACAGTCTTCCTGAAAAAAAAAAAAGTTTTAATTATGGCAGCATGTATTAATTTCAAACTATAATGACCAAAAATTGAGAAATAATGATTTTTTTACATTTCTTTCTTAATCTTCCTGAATGGATTTAGAAAAAAATAATTCTTAGCAAAATGTACCACCCAAAGAAAGCCTAATTAGGGGCGGAAAAAAACAAGATGTAGATCAATTAATTATCATAAGTAGTGATAAAGTTATTGGCGAATAAATGGGAAGTGAAAGTTGCTTGGATGCATAAGGTGAACAACACTGTAGGCTGAAGTAGTTAAAGGATACCCGAAGTGACATGTGACATGATGAAATAGACATGTGTATGTACAGTGCCTAGCACACAAATAGCTATGCCATGTTCCTTTTTTTCTTTCTCTGACTGAAAGAGTTAAATATCAGGTATGTAAGTGGCTGACTCAGTTCTGACTCAGACAGGAAGTGACTACAGTGTGACCCTCACTGATAAAAAATTCCAAATATAAAACACTTTTCTAGCAGAAAATGGCTTCTGAGAGCAAGAAAAAAGGGGAATTTCTTATCAGTGAGGGTATTTAACTTTGTCAGGCAGAGAAAGAAAAAAAAAGGAACACAGCATAGTTATTTGTGTGCTTGGCACTGTACATACCCATGTCTATCTCATTATGTCACTTCTGGTATCCTTTAATCTAATTTTCATTTCAGGTGTACTTTAAAATAAATCTAACACACATTTTTTATTTTATTTTTTTTCTAAAAAAGCATTTCGTAAAAAATAATGTAAAGAGCTCTTCTTGGTCTACAACATTGTACTTTACCATAGCACAGCATATGAAATTGTGATACAGTATAGTGCAAAATAGTTCTTGTTCTACCAGTTACACTGTACAGTAATTTAGTACCACCAGTTCAGTATAACTCAGCACAGCAGACAAAAAAGCAAAGTCAGATCCAATTAAAACTTTTAATTGTGAAGCCTGCCCATCTGTTGCAATCACATTTTACTCCCCGAACAGCTTTTAAAGATTAGCACTTTCCATGTTAGGCCACAAAAATGAACATTTAAAGAACAAATATGTAGTACAGGAGCCAAATAACATCTTTGCACTCCTTTATTTACTTCTCACTTCAACACAGTGCACCTCATAAATGTGGCATCCTGTGGGTAGCAACAATGAATTTTTAATTTGGCAAACCCAGCCATACTAATGGAAGGCATGGAATCTGGAAGAGCTAGATTACGGTATAGGAATCCTTTTAAGACTTACAGTAGAGATGTAGCAATAAGTGCAATGGGATTGTGAGATGCCTGTATTTTAGGGAAGTCTATTTCCTGTACAGAATGTTGTCAAGTATTTTAACTGCTGTAAAAATAGTTCCCTACTTACCAACAATTTAAAGAAAACCTGTAACGAAAAAACCTCCTCTGGGGGGTACTCACCTCGGGTGGGGGAAGCCTCCGGATCCTATTGAGGCTTCCCCAGTCCTCCTCGGTCCCACGGCGGCGGCGATAAAGCTCCCCGAACAGCGGGGATGTAAATATTTACCTTCCCAGCTCCAGCGCAGGCGCAGTATCGGCTCTCCGCCTCGGAGATGGGCAGAAATAGCCAATCACTGTCGGGCCGCTCTACTGTGCAGGCGCAAGTCTCCGGTGCCTGCGCAGTAGAGTAGACCCGACAGAGATCGCCTATTTTCACCTATCTCCATGCGGAGAGCCGCAACAGTGCCCCCGCTGGAGCCAGGAAAAGTAAATAAATCGGCACTTATCAGCAATTGTCAGGATTGCCGAGGGAGGATACCGGGACACTTCGGAAGAGCCAGCGCAGGACTGCCTGAGGACCCTGTCCAGGACCCTGAGGCTTCCCCCTACCGAGGTGAGTACACCCAGGGGAACTTTTTTTTGTTACAGGTTCTCTTTAGGTAACACTGTTTCAGAGATACAAACAAAGTAGTCTTCATTTACAAAATATACTACTGCTTTTTATTACCTATTTTTGTTGTTAGATGTTACAGTACTGTATAAACGGTTATAAGTGGTTCAAAACACGTTGAAAGCACACTGAAAACAAACAAAAAACATAGTTCATACTATGTTCAAATACAGAGTTGTTCAAAAGTAAATCATTTATTCACATTTCACTATGTTTAACACAGGACTCAACATACAAACGAATTCAACTTACAAACAATCTCCCGGAATGGAAACTGTTTGTAAGCAGGGGTTCATCTGTATTGTGTGAGCCTATACTCCAGTATGGTGAAAAGTGTGTGGCTGCTATGGCAGGATAGGCGGGAAATGAGATTCACCCTGGTTTTGGATACATGTATATGGAATAAGGCACCGGATATTGCTGCTAGTAGAATTTTGGTAAAATGTCGGATATACTTCTACTTAATTGCCATTGTAAAATATTGTTAAGCTTTATCAATATTTTACTAGGACCCAACCTAACCCTACTCTCATGCCGAACCCTCTACCCCCCTACTACTGATCCCTAACCCTTAATCCTCCCTCTACTGATGCCTAACCCTTGACCCCCAGTGGTGCTTACCCCTTAACCCCCCAGTGGTGCCTAACCCATAACCACCCCCCCCCCACAATGGTGCCTACCCCCTAACCCCTAAGCCCCCCTCCTCACATTAAAATACTATTGCCTCAAAGCCGGGATTAGCGGCAAGGAGAAATTTTGCGACGGGAGGTGCTTGATAATGTAGCCAGTGCCAGGGCTGCCTGCTATGCAAATTGAAGCAATCTGCATAACAAGCAGCCCCGGAACCCGCTATTTTACCGAGCACCACCAGGCAACCAGATTTCCGCTTCTTGTGAGTTTTATCATTGGCGCCTAAGGTGGTGCCCTTTTTCCCACAGCGTCTAGGGTACCCATTTTACCAATTTTGTTTGGACACACCTGTCTCCCAGGCACAACCAGAACATGTGCAACTGATTGGACTTGGATGACAGGATGTGTACTGTAGCCTTCTATGCTGCTCTTCACTCATAATCTTCATTAGCAAATCTCTACCTTTAAGTTAGGGTAGCTATATAATAAAGATATTAGTACTGTGTAGACAAGAGATTCCAAGTCTTCACCTAAAGTCTACCTAAAATGAAAAACCCCTCCATATGAGGGACTATTTGCATTAGCTAGAAAAAATATATTGTCTGCTGTCCTTGCCTGCAAGTCAAGACGCATTCAATTCTAACACCGGAATCAAGAGCCTCAGCAATATTGTTAACACCAAATATACGACTCTTGCAAAAAAAAAGAAAAAATCAATAAACAATATATGTTATAATGCTCCTGTGACTCACAAACCCTGCATACGTTTATTATCCACCAGCTTAATAAACTACGGGGAAAAGTAAACCTACCCAGAGTAATGTTTATTGGTCAGGAAAAAAATATGATGTGAACCTGAGCAAATTCCGCTGGCATTCTCCTCCTTCAGAAGTGTGAAGGTTACAGCTCTCTTGTGTATACACCGCTGTCGATGGCTAGGCTGCGTATGTGAGACTTTACAGCATATTTAGCAAAGAAGACAATGCAAGGCTTCTTTTGATAACAACATTGCATACTCAAGACAGAATCATTTTGTGTTTTGCCTGAAGTTCACCTTAGGGCAAGTCGGTTGCATGTGGTCTGGTGTTAGTCATGGAGAGAATCCAAAGACGTAACAACAAAAGTTGTTTAGGTGATACCTTTAAAGTGGACCCAAATTAAAAATACAAGATTTCAGAAATAAAATCTATTTTCTAAATCAGGGGTGCCCACACTTTTTCGGCTCGCGAGCTACTTTAAAATTTGCCAAGTCCAGGAGATCTACCAACATTTAAAGTGTTTCAGACCCTCCCCCCCCCCCCCAGCCCCCAGGTACAAGTACCTCCAGTATAGGTAGCTAAGTACAGGTCCCTTCAGCATAGGTGGCTGGGTACAGGTCCCTTCAGCATAGGTAGGTAGGGATAGGTGCCTTTAGCATAGGTAGGTAGGGATAGGTCCCTTCAGCATAGGTCGGTGGGGATAGGTCCCTTTAGCATAGGTAGGTGGGGATAGGTGCCTTTAGCATAGGTAGGTAGTGATAGGTCCCTTCAGCATAGGTCGGTGGGGATAGGTCCCTTTAGCATAGGTAGGTGGGGATAGGTCCCTTTAGCATAGGTAGGTGGGGATAGGTCCCTTTAGCATAGGTAGGTGGGGATAGGTCCCTTTAGCATAGGTAGGTGGGGATAGGTCCCTTTAGCATAGGTAGATGGGGATAGGTGCTTTTAGCATAGGTAGGGAGTGATGGGTGCTTTTGGCATAGCTACGTAGTGATGGGTGCTTTTAGCATAGGTAGGTAGTGATGGGTGCTTTTAGCATAGGTAGGTAGTGATGGGTGCTTTTGGCATAGGTAGGTAGGGATGGGTGTTTTTGGCATAGGTAGGTAGGGATAGGTGTTTTTGGCATAGGTAGGTAGGGATGGGTGCTTTTGGCATAAGTAAGTAGGGATGGGTGCTTTTGGCATAGGTAGGTAGGAATGGGTGCTTTTGGCATAGGTAGGTAGGGATAGGTGCTTTTGGCATTGGTAGGTAGGGATGGGTGCTTTTGGCATAGGTAGGTAGGGATGGTGCACAGGTGCTTAATCACTTACCTCCCTCCAGCGGCGATGGAGCGCTCACGGAGCGCTCTGGCTGGCAGCACGATTGAATGAGGCGTGCGTGCATGTGTGCGTGTATGTGCTGTGCCTGGTGCCACCCCCAGCCATGACGTCGCGTCATGGCAGAACCGGGCGGTTCTTGCCTCTTCAGCCGTGCCTCCAGTCTCCTCCCCGCTTCGTACTGGTCAGCGGCCAGCAGCAGAATTTGATGCCGGCCACAAAATGTGATGGGACGATCTACTAAATAGGCGGTCGCGATCTACCGGTAGATCGCGATTGACCTATTGGGCACCCCTGTTCTAAATTATAATGATAAATAGCAGCCTTTTTTCAGCTGCACAATGACAAATATAAAATTCTTTACATTTATTGGTGGAACCCCTCCCTTCCTTTCATATTGCCGGGACAGAATCCGGCAAATTGGTGGAGTAGGTGGTATCCTGCAATGGAGGAATTGCTAATGGCTGCCACCTATATAACCCTAGTTATGAAAAGAGAAGGGTGAAAAGCATGCACTGAAATGCTCATAGGTTTGAAGGAGTGTTTATTTATCTTGTATGTGTCAGAGTGGTGCAACTAAATATTTTGAATTAAAAAAATGTTTGGGTCCGCTTTAATGACCAACTGTACAAGATTTCTTTGCAAGTTTTCGAAAATGTAAGTTTCTTCTTCAGGCATGATACAGAACTGGATTAGGACCATACAAAAATGTCACATACAGAAGCTTATATATGATTTTCTAGGGTATACAGCAATTTGACACTATGTTACACCATCTTCCTCTTTTTGAAATGTAAAGGTTCTCATAAAAAGCTTAAGGTTCGTACACACGATCGACTAAAGTAGGCTGAGGCGGCCCAGCACAACTGCCTCAGCCAATTATCAAGCATGTGTATGGCAGCCCACACGACCCCCAACCTGTGAGCGATCCGCCCAGTGGATCTACTCACCCAACAGGTGGCCAACTTCTTTGAAGATGCTCAGTCTTAAGTGAGTAAGAAACAATGCCTTCAGCCAGTGCTCAGCTAAGACAATCAAGTCAAGACTGCTCCATGGACGCTGCACCCTTTGCCCTCCTAACCCTTCTATACCAACAGAAAACTTTACTAGCCAGATGGCTGGTGACATGTCTGTACAGTCTCCGCCCTGCATGGTTGCCTAAGGAATCAAGTTCTAACTCCCTGCCAGATGCCAATCTACATGTTTACAATGCTTACATTTAAAAACCTTTTCAGACACTTTTTAACATTAAAAGCTTGCTCTTATGCTGGGTACACATGATCGTTTTTCCGCTCGATTTTCCACCCAATCAATTTTACCACTCGATTTTTCACTCAATTCTCTTATCTTCTGCTCATTTTTCTTATCTTTTTCCATTCACTTCTATGAGAAATCAAGCACAAAATCGATCGGAAGGAATATCGGACATGTCGGAAATTATCTATCAAATCCATCTAGTTAAAGGAAAAACTTATGGTGTGTACTCAGCATCCAAGATCCTTAAAATAATGTGGCTAATCTACTGGAACAAAGGAGAAAATTCTGATGTCAGTTTCGCTTGAAGTACCAAGGGGGATATTTGCAAGATGGAAGGGATGAAGTCAGGACCTACTTTTTTATTAAAAGTTTAAATGTACATAAATTATACTTAAGCAGTCATTTTGCTGATCAGATCTCCACTGCAAGCAACACACACACACCAGTTTACTTCACAAGGTCTGAAACAGGTGTACTTAGTAACATCTTAGTAAGGGGGCTTTTAGGACCATTGTAGTCCCTTACACACTCCAATGAGTTCTGGGTCACCATGAGCTTGCTGGTTAGTCTGTACCTCTTGGTGTTACAAGCCCTACTCCATAGAGCCAAATTAATCCATGCCATGCACTGATGAGGAGCAAACAACCTGAAACAGTCTGTATGCATGTTGGATTATTATGGCTCTGTACAAATTAACAAGCTGACACATCATTGTATTCCAGCAGTTCTGGAGGTGTGTTTAGCTTCTAAGGGTAACAATGGTTAATTTGCATATATTCAGCAGTGATGCACTGGGAGACATCTAAAGCTCACTCCAACCTGAATTATCGCAAATTCTTTCTGTTTTAAGAAAGCAAACTTTTGTTTTTCTTAACATCTTAGTAAGGGGGCTTTTATGACCATTGTAGTCCCTTACACACTCCAATGAGTTCTGGGTCACCATGAGCTTGCTGGTTAGTCTTTATCAAAAATGTAATGGATTTTTTTGAAAATGTCAAGATCTTTAGATGGCCAGTCGAAGCCTGTTACTATGGCATGATAAAATCGCAGTATGGTGCAAAACAATGCTTCGGTCTCACTGTATTTGCTATTGTTAATATGTCTACTCAGTGGCGTAGCTAAGGAGCTTTGGGCCCCAGTGCAAATTTTACATTGGGCCCCCTAAGCATTGTACACATAACAATTCATATGGCACCACAAAACCTGCCAAGGACAACTATGAGAGGTTTAAGTAGATGAGGGGAACAGATTGTTAAAAGTTGTATGAAACTCAGCATTTCCTCTTTGCTCTAAAAGATTATTTACAGCATAAAATGTACTATCTCAAATACATTTGTAGCAGAACAGCATTAAAACAGTTAAACACAGCACATTGTTATACAATCATTGCTTCAGTGGACAGCTTCTGGGTGCATCCATCCAAAGATGTGATAACATTATCTTTTGTTTACATTCCTTTGTCAGATACATTTAGTAAACATCAGCAAAGTGCTGAAACTGAGCTCTCTCTCTGCTTCTAGTATGTGTGCAGCTGAGAGGTGATCACTAGATACATTTTAATATATAAATACATCAGCGATGCAATAAAATGCAATGGCAGCTTTCAGAGAAGATAAACTGTACTTTGGGAACTTGTAATTTCTATATTCAATACTACTTTTGCACAAAAGCAAATATGATAACTGTATAGGGTAATAAAAAGTAGGAAAACACATTTTTCATTGAATGTTATGTCAAAGTTTTATCCCACTTTAATGATTATCATTTTTTAAACCATAAATTAGAAGTGATCACTTTAATGATTATCATTTTTTAAACCATATATTAGAAGTGATCATTAACCGCATAGCACCATTGAAGAGCTAATACTGTGTTTAAGGGCAGCACCCTCTGGTCCAAGAACAGCAGTGTGGTCACAACCTCTGCATCTCCTATTGCTACTCCTGTGTCTACTGGTATGTCGCTGACTGCTGCTGTTACCTCCCCCCTCCTCTGTCACTTATGGGAAAAGTACTGCATTTGAGCTTTGCCATCTATCATGATGCAAAAGGAGAAAACAGTATCCTTCACAGCTCTTAATAAAGCTGTCATAGGTCTATGGAAATGCTGTACGGTATAATGCTTTCCCATTTCAGGGGTCACAGAACGGAGCACTTACCTATGGACTCTCATTCTTTATTAAAAATGGCAGACTACTTCAATATTGACTGCATTAAGGTACACAATTTACTTTACAGCTGTCTGCATTGTGCACTAGACAAAGGACATCGTTATGTGTAAGAAAACCATTGTGCAGGGGGGAGAAGAAAGAAATCACGTCTTTCAACTCTTATTTAGGAGAAAAAAAGTGATGTCAGCTGTCACTTGACACTTCCCTTTATTTCCTGGATCAGCCTGGAGGATTCAGTTTGCAAATAAAGCATTGCGATTTCCGTCCTTTGGAAGAATTTGCAAGATATTTGGTTTCCAGTTCCAGTCATATCTGACTTTACAAAAGCTTCCTCTCAAAAACATTTCCATTATTAAAGCAAATATGAGGATAGGCTGCAGAGCATAAAGCGGCCTTTTCTCTTTGGATCAGAGGGACCCCGGATTATGCCGGCGGGACTCACAAAGGACAGTAAGAGAGACTAAAAATATTTCAGGTTCTATTTCCAAACTTTGATTTGCCTTAATACTTAAAGTGGTATTATACTCAAATTTCATCTATAGTCTAGAGGATTAAACACAGCATAAAATGAACAGCTAAAACCATCTGACAATTTTCAGGTGTTGGAAGGGCTAGGCTGCGTTCCCACTTGAGCTGAGAACAGCCTTTTTGTGTGTGTCTGTTCTCAGCTCATTGCAAAACTGACAGTGAAGGGCTCCTATTTTATAAGTAGGAGCCGTTCACACTTGTCACCCTGCAGTGGATCTGTGGGATCTGTTACGGTAAGCAGGCGATAATCCCGGGCAGGCAGATGCGTCCCCCATATACCCTGGGGGGGTAGCGCATCTCCCCTGGGCTCCAGCCGTACCACAGCAGACCCTATGAGTGGACACCAAACTGACCGCATGTGATCTGGCGCAAGTGGAAACTGAGCCTTAAAGGAGTCATCAGGCAAAAAGTCATCCCCTGCTCTACTTACCTTACTTCCTCCAGTCCCTTGCAGCTGACATGTCCCATGTCGCAGCTCTGCGCTCAGGGTCCCCAACGGTGCAGAGGGCGACCTCAAGCCAAAGTTGTCCGCGGTGTACTGCGCAGGCGAGGAGCAACTGTGCCTGCGCAATACACCGCGGACGATGTGGACTTGATTGACAGCGGTGCTCGCGCCGGCACAGTAGAGGAGGTCGGTACAGATTCTAGTATCTGTAGAATCTGTACTCTCAAATTCTTACAATAAAAAGCATACCATTCTATTCATTATGTTCTCCTGGGCCCCTCTTTGTCATTTCGCTGCTCCCCGACGCAATCCTGGCTTTTAATCGCCAGTTTTAGTCAGTGTTTACAAACCAAAAACATGGCCGCTAACCAGGAAGTGATATATATATATATATATATATATTTATATATATATTCTCATGTTACAGTATACTACAAATTTTTATTACATAGTGAATTATCTGCACTCCAGTCTGGATTTCTCACAGTTATCAGCATGTGACAGGCAGCTCCCTTCCCCCTCAGAGAGCTCTGTCTGTGAGGAGTAAACAAAGCACACAGAGGGGGGAGTGCATAACTTCTCCCTATCACAACAGAGGCAGCACATTCCTATCTGGGTCAACAAAGCTTGACAAAGAAAAGAAGATTAGATATATTACAGAGACAGTGCAATTAGAAAAGGCTGCAGTAATCCAGACCACATTAGAACAGGTATAGGAACTTAAAGGATATAATAAATAAGGCTGAACATTTTTTTACAGAGTCTCTTTAATCATAATATTGATTTTAATATCGATAGAAATGTAGAGATCCTAATATCGATCGAGAACAAAAAATTGAGTGATAATTGAATTGTGTATGGACAGCTTTACCCTGATTGCTATTTTCCTAGCATCAATACTGTCACCTCACTTTTAGGCCTCTTTCACAGTGGGACGTTAAAGTTGCATGTTATAAAATATTATAACGCAGAGTAACGCACAGCAATGCAAAGTCTGTGCGACGCGTTGCGTTAGTGTGTAACGTGTAGCTTTATTAGTAAGTGCTGCATGCTGTGTGTTTAGCAATTAATCTGCTGCGTTACCTGTGTTGCACATGCTCAGTAATGTTTTTTTTTTTCTTTTTTAAAATGTTCCGCATGCACCATTTTCGTTCCCTAGTAAATACATTTATTTAACGTTGCACTGTGAAAGTGTATATAGGTTGCGTTAGGGCCACGTTGTGCGACGTTAACGTTGCATCAAATGCAACGTCCTACTGTGAAAGTAGCCTTAAACATTTCTATTTACTCCTAATCTCTTGTGACTCTAATAACTAACTTGTGAACAGAACGTTGTAAATAAACAATGAAAACAAAACAGCCAGAACACTAAAAAGGACTCCGGACACTTGTGTTCATGCAGCACCTATTTTGAGCCACAAAATTGATATTTAGATCTATTTGTTGTATCTCAAATACGCTCTATTTATATTTTGCTGCAAAGGACATACAATGCATAAAAATTGATTTATTAACTAAATCAATTTACATTCCTGGCAAAGAAGACAGTGTATGACATTAAAATAATCCATAGCTCACTGAATGGTGACTCATGAAACATTTACAGGACAACAATAAAACTCAACAACAAAACAAAACAAAACAAAAAAAAATCTGAATATCATAGTTTCCTAACTAACTTCAAAAAGGTGGAATGCTTCGCACACACATACTAGAACTGTCACACACAGTCCCTTGGGTGAAAGTTTTTGTACAGATGCATCACTAGCCTACAGGCTGCCGATGTGTCCAAAAATAATCTGAATTCCATAGTTGGGAAAAGAAAACTATAATGTGGTAACACCATAATGGAGAGGCTATTATGTGCATATACAGTATGAAGTAAGGGGGAGGTTCTATAATACAGTGGAACAATGTAGCAGGAGAGCTTCGTAAACAAGCTTTACAATGTCTGAGTACAATTATCAGCACACTCTGAAGCTTGAAATAAAAGGAGGAAATACCACAATGGAGGAACTAAAATGGGAGGAGCTCAACAATGGGGGTGCTATAGTAGGGGAACACCAAATGTGGGAAGCACTAGAAGAGAGACTATGAAGTGCAGCCCACAAATAAATGTACAGCTGCCTGAGTGGTCCATCCCAGGAGCATAACTAGACTTAATAGGGTTCCTCTGCAAAAATGATAGCATGGGGCCCTCTGGTCCCCAAACCCCATGAGGGTCACATGATTGGGAGCCAGTGAATGGCAGCAGAGAGTGTTGTGCTGTGAAGAAGCATAGAAGAAGGAAAAAAATACAGACACTCCTGCTACTAGCTGGAGGAGGTGGTTTTTGAGAGCGAACAGGGGGGGTTTCTTGCTAATTGGCAGCACTTGCAGTTGGGGAGAAGAAGAAGATGGAGGCCCCCCCCCCCCCCCCTGCGATGGCAAGGGTTGCAAGGGGGATTGCTACGCCCATGGTCCATCAACAGACCTGAACTGGGCACTCCTACTGTAAAAGGTCTGTCATCAGAGCCTACCTGTTGACAATACTCACCTATCCATAACCACTGCCCTATCCTAACCCTACCCCAAAGCTCGGCACTGATCTTTTTTTTTGCTATAACTATATCAGCAACATACACCAATGAAGTCACAGTGACCCGATAACAAATCAGGTCTCACTCTGTGTCCATTTAAACTTTCGAAAAAAAACCCAAACAAACAAAAATCATAAATACTGCATTAACTGTACCATACCTTTTTGATCAGCAGTGGATTGTGGGTGAGCGGAATACAGATAGGCTGCATACTACGGTAACCATTATCTTTGTAGCCCATGTTATGGAAGCTATGCTTCTCCCACTTGGGCCAAAGATTCCTGTCAGACATGGTTTCCTGTGGAGACTGCATGGGAAGAAGCACTCCTCTGCACTACTGGAAGGAATCGCTATCCTGTATTTAGTGCTCCTCTGGGCAGCAATCTCCTCCCATTGTAAACACACAGGTGTCTGTAAAACAATATAATCTCTGAAAATACAGGTCGCACAATGCCGGCTACTTGCTTCTTCTTTTCTCCCGCTCTCTCTCTCTCTCTCCTTTTTAAGAACAAATATGATGCCACCATTTAAAACTATTATGTCTTTATGGTGATAGCATAACACAATTTCACAGTGAGAGTTGTAATTTCACATCAAAATGAGCAATGCAAGGAGAACATTGCAATCTGTGCTATCACTTTGTTGTGTATAATATAAGAATAGAAGCACATAATGGCTGCTCCACAGCATCATTTGTTTAGGATGCAGAAGAAAAATAGGACATAATTGCATACACAGCCACATAACGCGAATTGCCTCAGCACTGTACCAGCCCGCCAAGACTACAAGGGCTTGAGATTGATGCACTTTCACTTGGATTTGCCATAATAAAGCATTAGTACAGATTTGTGATGGAGGAGGACAAGAGTTCTACAATGAAAACTAAACTAGTACCTTGAATATCTGACCAGGATTTTTAACCTGGGAGAGTGAAAATGAAAAATAAAAAAAGAAATAGAGACAAAAACACAAAACACACACACACACACGGGCGTAACTAGGCCCCACCGGGCCCCCCTGCAGAATTTCATTGCGGGAACCCCCCCCCTCCCTGGGGCCCGCTCGGGGCCATTTTGTGGGGGCTGGAGGGGTGGCAGCATGAGGGGAAAGCCTTGGCCACAGTCGGCGGGGAGAGGGGAAGTTCCCCCCCTCTCCCTCACTTCGGGGCTCTCCCCACTGCGCTCCCCTCCAGCTAGTTACAGTCTGGGCAGCGGACAGCGGCGGGCATATACGTACCTTCTTCCTTGTGTTCCACCGCATACTCCTCGCTCTAGCGGCTGACGTCACTTCCGGAAGTGACGTCAGCCACTAGAGCGAGTAGTATGCGGTGGAACGCAAGGAAGAAGGTATGTATCTTGCCACCGCTGTCCGCTACCCACTGCCCAAACTGTGACTAGCTGGAGGGGAGCGCAGAGGGGAGAGCCCCACACTCATACACACACACACGCACACACACTCATACACACACACACGCACACACGCACACACACACACACACACACACACACACATACACACACACACACACACACACACACACGCACACGCACACACACACACACACACGCACACGCACACGCACACACATGCACGCACGCACGCACGCACACACACGCACGCACGCACGCACGCACACACACACACACACACACACACACACACACACACAAAACAATCAAACAAAAAACCAGCTAGATTCTTACCTTAGGAGAAGGAAGACTCTGGGTCCTATAGAGCCTACCTGCTCCTCTCCCGGGGGCAGGGCTGGATTTGTACTACCACCCAAGGCCACTGTCACCAGCCGCCCCCCTTCAGTATAGGTAGCCAGATAACCCCTTCCCTCTAGTATAGGTAACCTGATGACCCCCCACCCCTTCCAGTATAGGTAGCCAGATGACCCTTTCCCTCCAGTATAGGTAGCCAGATGACTCCCTTAATCCCTCCTTTTCCCACTCCCCTCTTTCAGTATAGGTAGCCAGCTCGCCTTCACACCGCAGCAGCCATCAGTGTCACTCATTTGTCAGCTCGTTTCCAGTGCTGAAGCTTCCTCTTCCCCTCTGTCTCCAATTCCATAGCTGCCTGCCACAATGCAAACGTGCACAGAGAGCAAGGCGGCCGCCACGCAGGCAGCTAGCAGCAGAGTATCCCGGTCAGACGCTCGCCTGATCTCCCTGCACTGCAGCATTTTTTTTTTTTTTTTTTTTTTTTCAAACTCAGAAGCATACCTGGTATGGGAAGTTTGTCAGCCAATGGCGTCTCAGCCTTCCACAGCTGTTGGCCAGTACTGGGTAATGCCATCATCATGGTTTGATAGGTGCATAAGTTAATTTTATTATAACATCGTGTATTGACAATTACGCTCATATTTCTAACGTCTTCCCATACCCCTTACTCCCCTCCTCATTCTAACCACACGCTAATCACTCAATCAACCACCAGTAGGCTTTTATACCATTATCATCCTCATCCAGCACTCATTACATGCACACACTCAGTCTAACACGAACCTCGACCCACCATGTGCCTATCATTACCCCACCTCAGCCATGTCTGTCTTGCCCTCCAATCCACATGTGCCAGAAGCTTATGTTTTGTCCAGATATTTTTTTATAAGTGATTGCCACAAGTTATTACAGGATCTTAACGCTTTCGAACAGACTAAGACAGGTATATAGCTAGTTTTATCATCATTTACCCCATGCACTTCACCACCACATAACTGATTCATTCTGTTGATCCAGACGTCAAAACTTGGCGGGGATGAGTCTTTCCATTTATCTACTATGATATTTTTTGCGACCTTAGAGCCAATTTCTTTGATTAAAGTACTACCTTTACTGCTTTCTGGGCTTGAGATGCCAAAGATAGCTTCACTGGCTGTCAGCTCGAAATTCTCCTCTAGTAGCTCGCTGCTAAAATTACATATTTTTTCCCAGAAGTTCTTAATTACTGGGCAGGTCCACCACATGTGCATCTCTGTTCCACCCTCCTGCCCACACCTCCAGCAAAATTCTTTTTGTCTTGAAAATGTTTGAATCCGGGCTGGTGTCATGTACCATCTGGCTAAGGTCTTATATTGGAAATCCTAGGCCATTCGTTATCTAGGGAGCAACCGAGGATCTTTTCCCATTTTGTACAATAAGTGGGGATCAAAATGTGGCTCTCACCTTGACTGATAAGTCTGTTTATTTTAGACAAGGCTTTGTCCATTTTCTTATTGAGGAGAATGTGTTTTTCTAAAATGTTTAGGTCTTTTCTTGTTTTGGTTAATTTCGAGTTTATTTTATGCAGGAAACTCCGGACTTGGGTTAGACCCCACGTATCTTTCTGCCCAAATTTGGTTAGCAGACTAACAATCCCCAAACCAGGACTGCCCCTAAGATTAATAATGCGTGTTTCGCTACTGAGTTTATTCCTGGTGAACCAAGACTTCACCAAACCTGGAGTGAAGTCTGGGTTCTCCCTCAGGGAGGTCAGGGGCGAGAGGCCCGTTTCTTTATGCCATTTTGACACAAACCAATAGAGGGTTTTTAGTGTAGGCCCTACCAGAGGATGCTGAGTGGAAGAGTATACTTTGTGGATGTTACTCGGAATCCAAGTGAATATTAGATCAAAATTACACTCTTCCCTTTCCAATACAGTCCATAATTTCTCTGTATCGCTGGAAGGGGACTCTATTTTCCAGTCTAACACTCTAGCCAAATGTGTGCTCCTGTAATAATTTTGAATATTTGGTGCCGCTAGACCTCCCGCCTCTTTCCCCCTCGATATGGTTGTGTAGCATATCCTACGCCTGGACCTACTCCAGATGAAATCCTGGAAGATTTTATGCCAAACTTGAAACCACGAGCTGGGGATGGCCACTGGCACACTTCGCAACAGAAAAATGAGTTGGGGTAATACTAGCATTTTAATTATATTTATCCTTCCAATGGTATTAAAACAGGGACGGTCCCAAGATTGGAGTTTCTTCTTGTATACATTTAAGGTTGGGGAAAAATTGGCCTTAAATAAGTCATCAGGGTTTGGGGTAAGTTTTATTCCAAGATATTTGATTGCGCAATTATTCCATTTAAAATTACTAATTTGTTTTATATTATGCATAGTGTTGGAGGAGCAGCCTAAGTTAAGGATTATAGTCTTTTCATGATTAAGTTTAAAATTAGAGTATAAGGAAAAAGTTTCTAGGAGTTCCCTACACCTAATAATCGATTGGACTGGATCGGATAGAGTTAATAATAAATCATCCGCATACGCGAGTATTTTAAATTCGTCTTTGTTAGTTTTGATTCCATTAACCATGCTATCCTTTTGAATTAATTGGATAATTGCCTCTAAACTGAAATTAAATAGCCAGGAAGATAATGGGCAACCCTGTCTAACCCCCTTCTTAATATCAAAGACTTTAGTGATGTAGCCATTAACGTTAACTCCTGCGCTTTGATTCATATACAATTTTTTGATTCTGTTTATAAATTTTGGACCAAAACCTAACCTCTCTAGAGACGCAAAGACAAATTCTCGTGAGAGGCGATCAAAGGCCTTTTCTGCGTCAACCGCTACCATCACTGCTTCGACTTTTCTTTTCTTACATATGTGGATTAGATTAGTTGCAGCATAGATGTTATCTTGAGTTTGCTTATTCTTCACGAAACCAGCCTGTTGTTTGCCAAGAATTCTATCAGCCACTGAACCCAGCCTATTTGCTAGAATTTTAGCGTAAATTTTGACATCGCAGTTTAAAAGAGAAATTGGTCTAAAATTTGCACACTCTAAGAGAGATTTTCCTTCTTTTGGAATTAAAGCAATTATTGCTTGGTTTGTGATTTTGGAAAAGGTAGCGACTTCTTCCTCATTGTTAACCATTTTACAAAAAAGAGGAGCCAGGGCTGGTGCAAAGTGTTGATAGAACTCTGCGCAATATCCATCAGGTCCGGGGCTCTTTCCTTTTTTTAAGTTTGATACTGTCTCAAGGAAGTCATTTTCAGTTATCAAAGTCTCGAGCATTTCTTGATTTGTTATATCTAAGGAGGGTAAATTTATTTTTTCCAAATAGGCCTTTGTATTCAGGTCGCTAGATTTCTCGGAATTATATAAGCCTTCAAAGAAATCGGAGAAGACCTTGGCTATATTTTCTGTATCACAGACGATACTACCATCTATTTTTTTAATCTGGTGGATACGTTTGGTTGTCCGTTTTCTATTAAGTAGGTCAGACATTGTTTTACCGGCTTTGTTTTTCCCTTGTAAGTACTGCTTTTTTAAGGCTTTGTATTCTTGTGTACATCTATTATTAAGTAGTTGGTTTAATTCTGTCTTAATACTAATCAGTTTGAGCAGAGCTTTAGTAGACAGGCAGGATTTGTGTTCTGCTTCTGCTGTCTGTAGGCTGGCCAATAACTCGGCAACTCTTTTTTGATTATCTTTTTTTCTCTTACTGCTCAGACCTATTAGGACTCCTCTTAAGGTGCATTTTAGGGCATCCCAAAGAATGCTCGGTGAGGAAACTGACAATGAATTTATTTCAATAAACTCTTTTATGGAGTTAGCTATACACAGTCTGGTGTTGTCATCTTCTAGTAATGATTTATCCATTCTCCAGAATTTAGTTCTTGGCTCTTTCAAGCCAAGATTAATTGTTAGCATAATAGGGGCGTGGTCAGAGAATGTAATTTGCCCAATTGTGACATCTGAAACAGTCATAATACGATTCTCAGGAATTAAAAAATAATCTATTCTGGAGTAGTTTTTTGCACTGCAGCATTTTCAAGCTTAAAAATGCTGCATAAGTTAAGCCTGCTGCTTTGGTGCCCTTGTTCCTGTGGTGCCTTAGGCCATGGCCTCACAGGCCTTGACCTAAATCTGGCCCTGCCCGGGGGACTTCGGAAGTCTTTGGGAGCCGAGTCTTCCCGAAGACAGGTGGCTCCATACTGCGCACGCGTGAGTGCACTCGGCCTCCCAAAGATCTCCAAAGTGGCAGAGACAGCAGTATTTGATCAAATTGGTCATATACTGCTACCGAGGAGCCAGTGCTGGAACGGAGACTGGGAAAGGAGCGCGAAGGCTCTATAGGACCCAGACCCTTCCCTCTCCTTAGGGATGTATCTGTTTTTTTGTTGTTGTTTGTTTGTTTCTTTTTATGACTCCCATTGACTTTAAGCATCTTCTCATTCAAGAGGAGCTTAAAGTGGACCTGAACTCAGAACTTCCTCTCGGTTTTAAAAGATAAGCAACAGTATAATAACATTTAAAGAAAAAAATCTTTCTTCCAGCTGATACAAATTCAGCAATACATCTGCAGTTTGTCTACTTCCTGCTTTCATGGCAGCAGACATATTGTTAACATCCTATGTTTACAAATGAGCTCTCTGCCGTGCCGTCAGGTGACACAGCTAAGGGATCAAATTACAACTTGAGCTTACTCACAGATGAGGGGGAATTAGACAGGCTAAACTCTCTAAATACATACAGGGTGCATTTCTCTGTGTTTTTCTTCTGTCCTGGGCAAGAGTTCAGGTCCACTTGAATACAGATTTGTGATTGAGAATAACAGTTCTACGATGAAAACTAAATTAGTTCTAGGAATACCTGACCAGGATTTTTAACCTGGAAGAGAGAAAAAAAAAACACAAAAAGAAAAAAAAAAAAAAACCACACACACACACAAACATGAATTTCCATTTATTAAGCGTCTTCTCATTCAAGAGGAGCTTAATGTATACAGAGGTCACTCCATTTCTGGAGAGTCTTTATGTTTGCCTGCATAATTCGCGGCATGACTATGTTAGAAAATGACACCTCTAAACAGAGCATATGCTTTAATGAAGTCGATAACGCCATCCCTTTAAACAAGGTGCCGGGAGTTCATAATATAGACTAAAATTGAGCGTAAATAGGAGACAGTGGGTCCAGTGTTTTCAACACAAGGCACAAAATGTGGGCAACGCCGGATGGGAAAATGCCAATTCAAAATGCAATTTAATAAACGTTTATCTGAAAGACCGACTATTTTGAAGCCAGTAAGTTATTTATTAAAGAGTAAGCCCCGGTAAACAGCTAAACGCACAAAGCTTCAAAAGGGGTTAGCTTAACTAGGGCTGGACAGCAATAGAGAAAACTAGAAGAAAAAGAAAATGCATTAGAATGTGAGTGCGTTCATGGTTTTTACATGAACTTAACAGCGGTCTAAGTAGGCCTGGCCAGCAAAATGTTGGATAAAGCCACCTCTCCATTAATAATAATAATAAAAAGCCACACACAAATGCAGCATATTACATAAATAGGCAGTGTCACTTAAACATAACTAGGCAGAGCTACCTGGCTTCTGTGCCGGCTGGTCTGGCTTGCTGCTGGGCAGGATGGCCTGCCGCAAGGTTATCTGGCAGTTCCCCATGACATTCTCTGATCTTCTAGTGGACTCCCCCCCATACTCTTATGGGCCTCCTATTGAGGCACCACAACTCCCAGCATGCCACCATAGAAGAACCACAGCTCCCTGCATGCACCCATAAAGGCATCACAGTGCCCCCATAAAGGCACCACAACACCCAGTATTCCCACATAGAGGCACCATAGCACCAAGCATACCCAGATTAATGCACCACAGCTCCCCGCATGCCCAGCATTGAAGCAACATAACTGACTCTGCCTGGGGGACATCCAGGGCACGCCAGAATAGATCCGGGGCACATGCCACTGATCTTTGGGACTAGCAACGCCCCTGGCGAGTGATTAGCAAATTTTTCTGACTTGTTGCAGATTTGGTTGAGATTTGCAAGCAGTTTGAAAATGTCACTGCAACCAATTCTGAATGATTGGTCTAATTTCAATGTACATACAAATAATGTCCATACTAACATCTTATTAATCATCTAAACTAGACACATTATACCAATCCGGGACTGGATTTTGTTTTTTAAAGCCTAAGTAAACCTAAAATTAAATAAGATACATTTTAATAACATGCTACAAAGAAGGGGTGATGCTATGATCATCCTGCTAAGGGACTAGGATTTCAAATGGAATAGCAGTTTCTGATGGGAGTGATCAAATTTACAAAGAAGCAATCATTATCCCTGTGCATTCACGACACTCACATCTAGCTGGAACACAAGCAGCATTGAGGCCTCTTGCACACTACATGCGATTCAGATTTTTATACGATCCGATTTTTGATTCCAATTAACAAACGTAGCAGCATGTAGTACTATTTTTTAATTGGAATAAAAAATTGGATCGTATAAAAAAAAAAAAAAAAAACTTGGAATCACATGTAGTGTGCAAGAGGCCTACAAACAACCAGGTTGCAAAATAATAAAGGGAACAATTACACTAAGGGCTTACCATTAATTGGGAGACCTCATCGCTGGTGTAAGGGTGTAGTACACAATGCTATTTCATGCAATCCAATGTAGAAGCCAACATCCCCTTTCTTCAATCGCATAATTTTGCAACCTAGTTGTTTTTAACCACTTCACCACTGAGGGGTTTTACCCCCTGACCACCAGAGCAATTTTCACCTTTCAGCGCTCCTTCCATTCATTCGTCTATAACTTTATTATTACTTATCCCAATGAAATGAACTATATCTTGTTTTTTTCGCCACCAATTAGGCTTTCTTTAGGTGGGACATTATGCCAAGAATTATTTTATTCTAAATGTGTTTTAATGGGGAAATAGGAAAAAATGTGGGAAAAAAATATTATTTTTCAGTTTTCGGCCATTATAGTTTTTAAATAAAGCATGCTACTGTAATTAAAACCCATGAAATGTATTAACCCATTTGTCAAGGTTATAAAACCATTTAAATTATGTCCCTATCACAATGTTTGGCGACAATATTTTATTTGGAAATAAAGGTGCATTTTTTTTAGTTTTGCATCCATCCCTAATTACAAGCCCGGAGTTTATAAAGTAACAGTGTTATACCCTCTTGACATAAATATTTAAAAAGTTCAGTCCCTAAGGTAACTATTTTTTTTTTTTTTTTTTATTGTATTTTTTTTTTTTTAATTACAAAAAAAAATAAAAATTGGGGAGTGTGGGAGGTAATGAGATAATTTATTGTGTAAATGTAATGTTTGTATATGTAAAATGCTTTTAGGGTGTAGTTTACTATTTGGCCACAAGATGGCCACAGAGTGTTTGTTTACATGGACGCTTACAGGAAGCAGTAGGAGGCTGGGAGACTCACAATGATCTCGCTGTTTCTGAAAGAAGCAGCAGATCATTGCGGGGGCTTAGATCAACGAACGGGAATGGATTTTCCCGTTCATTGATCTCCGGGCGAGCGGGCGGCGGCGTGCACGAGCGGCGGGTGCGCGCGCACGATCGGCGGGAGCGCGGACAGCGGCGGTAGCGCGGAAGGTACGGATCTCTCCGTCCCTGGTTTTTTAGGAGGGAAAAAAGGGGCGGAGAAATCCGTACGCGTGGGGGTAAAGTGGTTAAAGCTGCTAGTGTTTCAAAGTTTAATAACAGTCTGAACTGAGGACCCATCTCATGGGTCAAATGTACTTGGAACTGCAGTCCAGCTTGCTTTCTGTCCTCTCTGGATTCAGCTGCTGGGCAGGTCAGTCAGATGTGACCATGTGACACACAAAACAGGAAGAACAATAGATGTCTGACTATATTCCTAAGCATTCCTGCATTACACCAGAAACTGTGGTATTGATTCATTGATAACATTTTATGTAAAATCCAGAGATGTAGAGACATGGATGTGAGTGAAGGCATTTTACTAAACTGTGTACAGGTGATGTGGGCTGCAACTTACCTATGTTGCCTCCTCTCATCATTGCTCTCCATCTTTCTGACACTTCTGCCTTCACAGCTAGAAGTCAGGAAGATGGAGTGCAGCTTGCAATGCAGTGGTGAGAGGCGGTGACATCGGTAAGTTACACCCTCTCTGTCACTGTCCACGCCCCCCAAAACAATCCAGAACAGTTCTGCATTTCACAAAAAGTTATCTTGCTTATTTTTTTGGGGCTACCCAGAAATAAGATTGGCCTTGCTGCTGTTTTGGGTCTCACCCTCTTATTTGTGGGTATGTGGAACCTACTACCTATCTTTTATCAGAGGGGTTATGTGTATCCACTGGCTTCCTGTTGTATAAGAAAAGCTCCCCTTAAATGTTTACATTTTGCTGGCTGTTTGTTTGCCTTCACTTTTTAGCTTATCACATGGCAGTCACTGGCTTGACTGAGTGAACTGCCATTTCTCATCATTCCCATTTATCACCATTATTTTCGCATAACAGACCCAGAAAGAAGTTTCAGCATGGATCCCAAGTTACTGTCATGTTTCCGTACTCCTACAGAGGTCTGGCAATTAGGGGGGAGGCAGTTGTCACGCATGGCCCAGGCACGGCAATAGCGATGTAATCTTTTGATAGTTCGTATATGCCTATTTCTTTTGAAACGCCAGAAGAAACGCAAAGCTACTTTTTCAATGCCATTTCTGAGCAGAAATCCGATTCAGCCATAATGATGAGTTTGGTATAAAGTGTTATTTTTTAGCAGACATGCCTCCTCACAGAAGATATGCCACTAAGACAAGCTGCAATTCAGTAATCAGTCACAGAATTAGAAGTGAACCCTGGTCCTGACAAGCGGGAGCCAGGAGGCTCTGCGTAGCTAGCTTTTATTTCATGACCATCTGCCCACCATACAGCATTTCAGTAAGCATGTTGCAGCTACTTTATCAAGCCTTTATTATTCATCATTTCTTTTTTTTTTCACATAGACACATGGCACATCGGAGCTCAATACTCAACCACCTAACACTGGCTCCATTAGTATGACTGAGATTGTCACTGCCTGTGACTGACTAACCACCTGTATTGCTTGCAAATTTTTGATTTCGTTACATTTTTGCAAAAAAACAAATATCTTTAAAAACAAAAAAACCTGATATGTTTACCGCCAAAAAATAAATAAAATAAAAAAACCTGATAGCGCAGAAAAACAGTATTTTGCCTGTGACAATTTTTACCACGATTTTTAAAAAAAAATATTTTTACCCTGAAAATTCATGAGAAACGCGAACAATAACTGAATCCTCTAATTTAACATTATTTTTTTTAAAATAAGGAAATAGTGAATGTGCATTTATGTTTCCCTATACATCATTGGCCATCATGTTGGTAAGAATGTGACCCCTCTCCAAGGTACCAAATGCATGCATATTGCCCAGCCCCATTAAAGGGACTCTGAGCGTGAAATTAACCCCCTTGGCGGTATGAAACATTCCGCCAGGGGGAAGCGCAACAGTTTTTTTATTTTTTTTTTTTGTTTACATCATGTAGCGAGCCCAGGGCTCGCTACATGATAGCTGCTGCTCAGCGGCATCCCCCCGCCCTCTTCGATCGCCTTCGGCGATCTCTGATCAGGAAATCCCGTTCAAAGAACGGGATTTCCTGGAGGGCTTCCCCCGTCGCCATGGCGACAGGGCAGGATGACGTCACCGACGTCAGCGACGTCGGGACGTCATTGGGAGTCCCGATCCACCCCTCGGCGCTGCCTGGCACTGATTGGCCAGGCAGCGCACGGGGTCTGGGGGGGGCGCACGCCGCAGCGGATAGCGGCGATCGGGCGCGGGGAGGCGGCGATCGGGGTGCTGGCGCAGCTAGCACAGTGCTAGCTGCGTCCAGCAAAAAAAAAGGGCCTGAGCGGCACCCTCCGGCGGCTTACCCCATGTCACACACGGGGTTACCGCTAAGGAGGTTAAACAAAATCGGTACTTTCCTGGGGCTTTCTCCAGCCCACCGGCATCCTCCTGGCTCCTCTCCCGGTCCCGCTGCACAATCCACCACTGGCGACACCTGGGCCAAGTGTCGGGCTGACACTTCCTTATCGATGACGCTACGCGTTATCACGGCGGCCAGCTTGACAGTACTGTGCATGTGTGGTTTACTAACTCTAAACCGCGAAGTACTGTCACGCCGGGCGGCCGAGATGATGCATAGCAGCCGGTGTGATGACAACGAGCGTCACCGATAAGGAAGTGTCAGCCCGACACTTGGCCTGGGTGTCGCCAGTGGTGGATTGTGCAGTGGGACCAGGAGAGGAGCCAGGAGGACACCGGGGGACCTCCCGACGTACAGTGGGCTGGAGAAAGCCCCAGGTAAGTTCAGATTTTGTTTATTTTCACTGATCCGGGTCCCTTTAGGCTGGTTTCACAGTGGAACGTTAAAGTCCCACGTTACAGCAGCCAGTAACGCAGCCTAACTCACAGCACTGTAAAATCAATTGTGCTGTTCACAGTGCCCACGTTGCATTACATAGTAACGCAGCACGTTTAAACAAAGTGCTGCATGCTGTACGTTATACTGGGCTAAGCAGCGTTCGACTGCTTGCACATGCTCAGTAATGTTGGAGGAGAAGGTCTTCCCTCCTCCTCCGCACCAGCCACATGGCTAATTAATATTCACTGCACTGCAGAGACTGGTGGGACTGTAGTGTTGTCCGGATCATGAACAAATCGTTCATTTGATCCGGATCTTTTTTGTGAGTCGAATCATCCGGATCATCACAATGAAAGATTCGGTTCACAGTGGATGTCTGTCTGGAAGAAACAGGAACATACAGAATGTACAGTGCAGGGAAAGTCCTGTCCTGCTAGTCATTTCACCCAGTCTGCTTCCTTAGTAAAATGATTCAAATGATTCGGTTCAAAGATCCGGATCTTTTCAATGATCCGATTCAAATGATCCGAATCCTTTAAAAGATCCAGACTTCCTATCACTAACCTGGAGCGGCTGCTTTGAGAGCTGCATAACGCAGCTCAATCTGACGTCCAACTTCAACACCACCATACGTTGTGTTAGGGGCACGTTATGCGACCATAACGTCCCCTAAAACGCAACGTCTTGATGGGAAAGTAGCCTTAAAGCAGACCTGAAGCAGAAAAAACAACAACAGAAAAACAACCTAATGATATAATGAAGATTGATATGTGTTGTAAAGATAACAAATAGAACATTAGTAGCAAAGAAAAGAGTCTCATATTTTTATTTTCAGTCATATAGTTTTTTTTAATAACATTGCATAATTCTGTCATATTTGCAGTTTAGAAACCACACTCTGTCTTTTAAGATATAATGTTTAAGTGTTTCAGAAAACAGGACTGTATTCGACCCAATGTGTCAAAATGGCAAATTACAAATCATAATCGCTTTCTGAAAGGATTTTAAGAGGGATAATGCAATGCAAATGAAAAATCGCAAATTGCATAACAAAATTAATGGAACATCGCAATCGCTGGCGTTTGGGATTTGCGATTGTTAGTGGAAAAGGGCCCTGTTACAGACTGCCCACCAACATTATGGACTATTTGCGTTAGTTCTGCGCAAGGGGTGGAGCCCAGCTGCCCCACCCTAATGTGTTCGGCAAGCCCTGAGTTATCCAAGCATGCTTGAGGGATAGGTAGTGCATTGTATTTTTATTTTTATTTTTTTTAGGAGGGATGGAGGGGAGTTATTTTGATAATAAAGAAAATCATTTTGAAAATGAAGATAATCTATGCAGGAGCTGAGCAAGCACATGCTGCACCACTGCTAATGAGGCTGATATTCTGTTTAGTGAATTCTCGTACAGCCATTTTCAGCGCATTCTTGTGGAAAGTTTTAGCTTATTTATGTGTTTACAATACTGCGCTTTAGTAAATCACCCTCGATGAATAGCAGCAATATTTTCAAAATGAACAAGTTAGGCACGGTTTCATGGGTTTTATGCGGCTACATAAGCTTTTAGAAGTCCTCTTTCTCACACACATAAGGTGTTTACAGATGAAAATGCTAAGAATGGATTTACTGACATGAAATATAATACATGTTTCTAGGCTTTTTCATACCACAGTAGATGCACACATGGCAGATGGCAGGCTATGGATAGAGAACTTGAAACCCTCCAGAGTTCTCACTCCCTAGACACTGCTGTATGACTAGTGAATGCATCTCACTGCTCAGATACAAACCACAGGTACCTCCAGCACACAGGGATGGAACAGATGTGCTTGGCACATGTAATCTTAAATAACATTATGCTTTTAGAGACACACTGTCACTGACAACTACAGTATACACCACAAAAAAATGAAACAAGGAAAATATCAAAACTGTTATCTTCATCATTATCCTGCAGATCACTAAGTTTAATCAAATAGGATCTGAACTCAGAACTTCCTCTCTGCGCTAAATAATAAGCAACAGCATAATAACATTTAAAGAAAAACATTTCTTTGTTACAGCTGATGCAAATCGTGCAATACATCTGCACTGTTTCTACTTCCTGCTTTCATGGAAGCAGGAATATTGTTAACATCCTGTGCTTTCAAATGAGCTTGTCTGCCTTAACTGCGTGGCAGTCAGGTGACACAGGGGAGAGATCAAATTACAACTTGTGATTAGACACAAATGAGGGGGAATTAGTCAGGCTAAACGCTCTAAATACATACAGGGTGCAAAGTGGTGTAGCGCATGGTACCTTGGCAATGTATGTGGGCAGCACGGTGGTGTAGTAATTAGCATTCATGCCTTGCAGCAGAGGGGAAGACACTAGTGCACACAAACTGTCACACTGGCACTGTCACAGTACTTCAGTTCTGTAGAAAGCTAACACAGTAGTATTACTACTCTAACAACTACTAGCACTGACTGCAGTACTACAGTACTAACTACACAACAACACAGTAAT
The DNA here is from genome assembly GCF_040937935.1 of Hyperolius riggenbachi. Lineage (NCBI taxonomy): Eukaryota > Metazoa > Chordata > Amphibia > Anura > Hyperoliidae > Hyperolius > Hyperolius riggenbachi. The sequence goes on along the minus strand of NC_090646.1, from coordinate 117,257,428 downwards.
CCTATCCCCTAATCCCTAACCTCACCTATACCTAAGGCTAATAGCTGGCCAGCAGGCAGCAGCTGACCTGGTCTGTGCACAGTACACACACACACACACACACACACACACACACACACACACACAGACACATAGCAGCTTCCTGCAGCACACACTCTGACTGTCACACAAATGACATCAAGCTAATTAATGATTTAACAATAGTATAGTGATAGTGAAGGGGTTAATCACTGAACAGCTTTCGGTTTATCACTGTATACAGCCCTTGCTAGGCCAGCAGCACTGGAGCACACACTCTGACTGTCATACAATGACATCAATCAAGCTAATTAACGATTTAATTTATTAGTGTAGTGATAGTAATGAAGGGGTTAATCACTGAACAGCTTTAGGTTTATAACTGTGTACAGCCCTTGCTAGGCCATCAGCACTGGAGCATGCCTCTCAGTGAGTAGAGATGTGGCGAACGGTTCCCGAACCGTTCGCCGGCGAACATCTCTGAATACATGGGGCTTTTACCATTCCGGGTCGCTCTGACCCGGAGTAGTACGCCTGCGCTGCCCGGCGAAGCGCGTCCTAGATCGTGCTCCTGTTGCCGGGCACTCTCTGCGCATGTGCGTGACGTCATGAATGACGTCACGCACATGCGCAGAGAGTGCCCGGCAACAGGAGCGCGATCTAGGACGCGCTTCGCCGGGCAGCGCAGGCGTACTACTCCGGGTCAGAGCGACCCGGAAGTAGTAAAAGCCCCAGAGATGTTCGCCGAGCGAACAGTTCGCAACATCTCTATCAGTGAGCATTCAGCAAGCTAAGATGGTATGTCTCATCATGGCAGCCCTCCTTATTATACAGGGAGGCTGGCCAGTGTTCCTTTCTGTGATTGGGTGCCAGGGTTTAGGCTGGGAGCCCTCTGATTGGCTCAATGAGGTCAGGTGGGGCTGGCCAGGGTCCCCCTCTGTGATTGGTTGCTAGGGCTTCTGCTGGGAGCCCTCTGATTGGCTCCAGGACAGCATCTCCTTAGTTACAGTATTTTGGATCCGGATATCCGTAATATCCGCGGATATCCGCATTATGCGCCCAAATATCCGCAGATGGTTATCTGAACTTGAAAAAAAATCTGGAATCCGACTCAGATAGCTGAAAAAAGTTCGGATATCCGGGCTACATGGATATCCGGAATTCGGATGAGCAACCCTGTATACAGGTAATATTGCCATGCGCTCTCTGTACACAGCAGTTTTACGGAACTGCATACTCTCCGTTGGCACATGCTGCATGCTGCTGAAAGGTAGATAAATTAGCAATTGTTTGACTGCAACCTCATGCAGACACATGCAGTGGTAATTTATTTTTGTTTGTTTGTTTGTATGTTTTTTAAATAAACTGTCCTTTCTTAATTACAGCTGTGCATTCTGTATGCAATTGTAATCACACAACTGTTAATTCACAAAAATCCAAGCAACCCCGATTATGATTTCATAGGACCCAGGTTAATGGGATATATTCTAACCTTGTGTGACAGCAAACAGTCGAATGTGATCCAAATTTGTTGGATCACTTATTATGATACGGCAATACATCTGTAAATTAGGCCCACTGTGTTTTTATATCTTTAAAAGGGCTGATGATGAGAACATAGAGATTTCAGATTTATAGTCTGGTCACCACATTCACAAAAGCTTATATAGCTATATTATATATGCGGGCAGCATGGTGGTATAGTGGTGGTTAGCACTCTCGCCTTGCAGTGCTGGGTCCCCAGTGTGAATCCCAGCCAGAACACTATCTGCACAAAGTTTGTATGTTCTCTCCGTGTCTGTGTGGGTTTCCTCCGCGGACTCAGGTTTCCTGCCACATCCCCAAAACATACAGATACGATTGGATTCCCCTAAATTGGCACTAGTCTACCATACATACAATACACACATAGACATATGACTATGGTAGGGATTAGATTGGAACCCCTCCGAGGGACAGTTAAGTGACAAGACTATACACTCTGTACAGCGCTGCAGAAGATGTTGGCGCTATATAAATACTAAATAACAATAATATCGCCAAAGGAATGGATGCAAGAAAGTCAATATTGACTTTCTTCTATCCATTCCTTTGGCCATATAAATTAATCAATATTGATCATTTATGTACCCTAGAGATGTTAGTGATATACTGTACTGTTTTCTATCATTGTTGCATTTGGGTTACATACACAAGCCTGGCAGAGACCAGAGCTATACTAATAAGCACAGTGCTGAAAAAGCAAAGAGATGTAAATATTGTATTAGTTTCTTACATTGATAAATATTTCAGTGTATTCTGTAAGTGTCATGTTTTATGTGTAACTCATGTCCTGTGTGCTTCCTTGTTGTCTGACGTCGTCAAGGCAGTGCCAGCAGGTTAGCCTGTGGAAAAGCTATGTATTACATGCTTAGTTCTCATTCATCACCTCCAAACATCAATGTAAGTGACACCAAACTCTACTATAGCTAACCCGTCAGAGTTTGCAGTGTCTATGTCTTATCTGACACAGCGGCTTAAGTGTGCATACCGCAAGGTCCACAAATAGGCTTGTCCCAGGAAAACCTAAGTATAATAATAGCAGTGCAGATAAAATATGGCGCCAGAGGAGCGCCTTTAACCATGGCGCCGCCATAGGCAGGAATAATACAAGCTGCAATTAGTGGCAAGGAAGTTAAAATATGGCGCCCGATAAATAGCTATTTATCATGCACCATATATTAACCTTACCGCTAATCGCGGTTTGTGTTATTGCCGCCTACGGCAGCAGGGAGTAGATAGGAAGGGAGGCTAGTGGCTAGTGCTTGGCAGCGGGAGGGTCAGTGACTAGAATTAGACAGCGAGGGTGGAGGGAGTAGGGTTAGGCAATGGGTAGATGGAGGGTTAAGCAGGGATACATTACCTGCTACCAGCAATTGCTCCTTCACTTCTGCCTAGGAAGTTTGTAGGGGTCCTGCAGCCAGCCAATCACCATGTGGCTTCAGTACCTGCATGGTGATTAGCTGGCTGCAGGACTCCTACAAAATAACAGGGAATTGAAGGAGTGATCGCTGGGACCAGGTAATGTATAAGAGATGCCGGTAAGTACATTTTGCTACCAAGGTTATTTAATGTTTTAGAGCATTTCTAAATCGTTAAATAATTTTAGTAGCAAGATGCCGTAATCGGCATCACCCTGCAACATTTTTTTTGCGGCGTCTTTTTTACATGTACCCAATAATAGTGCTTGTTCTACAAACTCTAAGGTGTAAGAACGAAGTATGGCAATAGGTCAGCCTGTACATCCCCAAATAAAAATTAGGCAGCTTGTCCCACCCAATAATGAAACCAGGTAGCAGAATCCCCCAGATAAAAAGTAGACTCTATATTGAGAATGGCAAGGATGCTATGGAGCAGTATCCCCTCCACCTGTACCCCTGTAGATACACCTCTGATCACATCCCTAGCATGTACACTGTCCTCTCTTACCTAATGCTGGGCATACAAGGCTCGATTTTGCTGCTAGATTCTCCCGCTCGATCGTTTGCCCGCTCGATTCCGCAGGCGATTCTCTTATCTTCCACTCATTTTACTTATCTTTTTACATTGGCCTCAATTCACTAAGCTTTATCAAACACTTTATCAAACATTTGATAATTTACCTCATGGGTAAAATCTAATTTTGAATTCACTAAGGTGTTTCATATTTATCAAATGTTTTATCGATAAAATCTTCAATAAATCTATAACACCTTAGTGCATTAAAAATTTTTACCCATGAGGTAAATTATCAAACGTTTGATAAAGTGTTTGATAAAGCTTAGTGAATTGAGGCCATTGTCTTCAATGCGGAATCGAGCGGTGAAACGATCGGGCGGGAGATCGGACGTGTCGGAAATGATCTATCGAGCTATCTAAATGGCTCAGGATCAAGCCGTGTATTCCCAGCATAACACTTAGCTAGTATAGTCTAAGTGTGCCTGGTGTCCTGTAACACGTTGGGCTTGATTCACTAAGACAAATAACATGCCTTATCTGCATTAACACGCCTTATCAGAGTAGCATAGTGAGCGCTATGAACGTATGCCTGCTAATTGGCAATGACAAGAGCTCCACTCGTCCTGCGTGGCGTGTAAACTCTGATAGGGCGTGTTATCTCTGATAAGGCGTGTAAAAAACAGATAAGGCATGCTATTTGTCTTAGTGAATCAAGCCCGTAGAGTCAATTCCTCACAACCAGCTGTAGTAGCAATTCTATATACTGTCCTAAACTCTGCATCAGAGATCCCACCCACTGACAATAGGGGGAAACACGTTTGTTTTTGTTATTTATTTAAAGAGAACCCAAGGTGGGGTTCTGACAATGCAATCCACATACAGAGGCTGGGTCTGCCTATACTGCCCAGCCTCTGTTGCTATTTCAATCCTCAAGTTCCCCTTACGCTCTGCAATCCCCCATAAATCACAGCCGCGCTGTGTGGGTGGTGTTTACATCTGTACTGTCACTCTGTGTGCTCCCCCTGCCTCCTGCATAGCTCCGGTGCCGCCCGCGTCCCTTCCCTCCAATCAGCGGGGAGGGAAGGGACACAGGCGGGGACCGAACCTATGCAGGAGGCGGGGGGGGAGTGGCAGACTGACAGTACAGAGATAAACACAGCCCGCTGCGACACGCTGTGTCGACAGCACAGCTGTGATTTATGGGGGAAAGCAGAGCGCAGGGGGGGGCTTAGGGGGGATTGAAATAGCAACAGAGGCTGGGCAGTATAGGCAGACCCAACCTCTGTATGTGGATTGCATCGTCAGAACCCCACCTCGGGTTCTCTTTAAGTAGCAGAAGCAAAATTGAGCCTATCAAGTGTAAATCAAATACTATAAGGACACAAAATATTGCTATTAAATCTCCAAACACAATGTGGAATATTACTTTGAGGGAAGTCAGATCCTATCAGGTGCATGGCATGCATTCAGCACTGCATCCATTTACTGTTATCGCTGAGGACACTTAATCAGCCTTCTAGTAGACTATTGATGGGAGCCCTTTGTGTCAGCAGCCGCACGTCTCTGGCTATATTTAACAGGTTTAATATGATAATATCATAGACTTTGATCACTCTGTGCAGGAATGAGGTAGAAGATTCCTATAATATTAGCAGATGCTGCACTCCCTTTGTCGCCTGAACCAAAGTTAGCAAGAGGGAAATCATCAGTCTATCGATTCTGCAATTTTGGCCGCGAGTGGCCGAAAGCAGAAAGGATACCAAAAATGAAAGTCAATACAATCAGCATTCCTCTTGTCCAGACAACTAGCCTGACGTTATCTTGTACCAATCTGTATAATAAGCTGAAAGTTTAGTTCCAACAAATGTACAAAATGAAACCTCTCCTAACTATACTTTACCTGCCGCTGTCAACAGAAAATAAAGAAAATAAGTGCTGTAAATACAATTTTCTTTACTGCTTCTTAAAGTGAACCTGAAATAAAAAAATTAACTTATGAGATAATGAATTGTACGTGTAGTATGGATGATAAATATAACATGGCAATGAATCTCATGTTTTTATTTTCAGCTTAATGGCTTTTTTTTTTTTTAATTGCATTAGACTGCCCTAGTTGCTGTTTAGAATCCACACTCTGCTTTGTTAAGCTGAAAGAGAAAGAAAAATATTGTTTGTTGGAACTTTCCTGCATGTAAACCTCGTTAGAAGCTTTTACTAACTTTTCAGGGAACCGGGGACGAATTTGACAAGCTGTTGACAAGCTCTTTTGCATAGATAACAGGAAGCCACTGATGAAGCCATCAAAAATGTCCCTTTATTTGCAGAAAAAGTGGTGCAGCATGAGCGATTGTGGGGCTGCTGATAGAGGGGCCCTTTACATTGAAAGTTCCATGCATGCACTTGGAATGTCTGCCTAGATCAGTTTTCTGCCACGAGGAAGAGAACAGGTCCTGTCATGGGCCTATCCATAATTTTATCTCATGCTGGCTGTTGTAGTGAGCGAGGATGGTGGGGAGCAGAGTGTACCTTGTATGTGGCCAGATGATTTTTATGTATTCTCATGGCGGCCCTCAACAGACACTCTAAAGCTCTGCCCACTACTCTTTCATCAAGCCTACCAAAAGTCACATGACTGCTGTTGAAAAGTGAACAAGTTTTCCAATTTTTTTATTTTTTTTTTTTAAACACATGTTGAAGGTAGAGTAGAGGTTGAGATTTTGTTTTCACCTTTTAGGTTTATTAGAATTTCAAGTGTTTCTACAGTCATGGGAAAGTACCAATGCAGTTTCATGGAAGCCGAGCAGAGATTAAAATAATTATTATGGATTGCTTTTGTCAGATCCTGCGATTATTTAAAAAAAAAAAAAATCCTGTTCACTAGCTCTAGATTATGACTCTATACACTACTTTAAAAATTTCCAGAACAATAGGTTAATGATAAAAATTGTATGTTTGGCTTTTCTGTTTCGGTGTACATACCTAACTTTGGAAGAGAGCTGAACTTGCACCATTCCTGAGCTACCCAGTTGCAACAACACAAGTGTACTAACACAGCTGCTGGGGGAGTGAATTATACCACACCACAAAAGTATGAAGGTAGTGGGTAGAGACAACATTTAGACTATCAGTTACACCTATATTAACAAAATACTGGTCTGGAGAAGCCACTTGTTACATAATCAGCACTTTATGGTAATAAAATAGGTATTTCTGCTTTATTAACGATAGCTAATATGCCCATATTTCTCACGTGCAGAGGCTATGGGAGCAGAGGTTAAAATAATCTTAGAAGCTGTCTACACGGAATTAATGCACTCTGTGCCTTATTGCTGCGCTCTGCACTGCTTTTTAAATATGCCTGGAGAGTGGAGAAGTGATACTGCCTGTTCCTGATACACCACAGTATAAATCTACTGCAGTAATTGAATACATAGCAACAGTTTGCAAAATCAGTACTAAAATTCTGAATAAATCTAAATGTATCTACAGCAGATGGTAGGTAAAATATAAATTAATTTAAAATAATTATAAATCCTGCCACACATCATAAATGAACTAAAAGAAAAAAATATGTCATGTTTTCCTCCTGAGTTTAAGGCAGCAAAAGTCTCATCACTGCATTTATCTGTATAATTAGTTAATTGCTGGCGACATTTACAAATGTGATGGCTTTATTTATGCTGTAAAAGGAATGATTGTGAAAGATTTGTGTCTGATACGGAGGGACCTTTGCTTCCAGCTTGTATAAGGAAGGACTCTACTCTTCACATCCAGCAACAGGAGGTTCTCTTCCTGCCTGCCTGAATTAGGTGAAGCCTAATGTCATCAATGAAGACGTCATCAAGTTTTATGGTGCTGCTTGGCTTAGTATCATTATGCTATTAACTGCTCGAGGACCACAGGCTTACACCCCCCCTTGTGACCAGGCCATTTTTTACAATTCAGCACTCTGCAGCTGTAACAGTGTGCTGCATGGTCATACAACTTAGCACACAAATTAATCTGCCCTCCTTTTCTTGCCACCAAAAGAGCTTAATGTTGGTGGCATCTGATTGCTGCTGCGATCTGTATTTTTAAAAAATGTTATTGTACTTTTTTTTTTATAAAAAAAGTGTATTTTATTTTTAATTTGTTCTGCCCCCTTCCCTCCCTCCCCCCAAGATCCAATCCCTGTGATCATCTCTCATAGGCATCAGCCTATGAGAGGGATCAGATTTTGAGCCTCTCCTGTGGACAGCTCAGTGATAGAGCAGCACTGTACAAGCAACTGTTGCAGGTTTTTTTTCTTTTATTTACAGCCTGCCAGCTCCGATCGCGGCTGGCAGGCTGTTTATGGAGCAGAGCTCTGTAAATCAGCAGAGATGTGCGACCCCCGCTAATCTTCGCCCCCAGGACTTGACAACAATCGGCATTAGGCAGTCTAGCGGGAGCCACTCTGCGGCTGCCAATTGGCATTAGCCGGTCGCAGAGTGGTTAAACACTGCGAAGGTATGGAGAACAGACAAAGCTTTACACAGAGGACTTTGCTAAAGAAAATCACCAAAGAGGAGGCTACTAACCTCCGTTGATTTTGTTAAATGCAGATCATCTGCAACATTAGGCTTTACTTACCTGGGGCTTCTTCCAGCCCCTAGTAGTCTATGTGGTCTCTCACTGCAGCTCCACTGTCCACCAGTGAGATCGCCGGCCACAGCTGTGGACACGGTCTTCTGCACATACGTGGGCACATTCTGCGCTAGTAATTTTAGGCTTAAACTGCACAAGCGCAGAATGCACCTGACTGCAGGAGCACAACCGAGAGAGGCTTGTGAATGTGCCCATGCACATGCAGAAGCTCTCAAGGGGCTAGCGGCGCAATGGAAGGCAGCAGAACTACAGCCAGCGAGGGACCACATAGACTGCTAGGGGCTGGAAGACGCCCCAGGTAACGTTGCCTTTTCAGTTTGGATGTCCTTTAAGCCAGTTTTTCCTAGTGTACACAGACCTTTATCTAATGTTTGAGTTCAGGTTAACATCAGGGAGCAAACTAAGCCCTAAGGGCTAGTGTGCATGGAACTTTGACTTGAGCTGTATATTCAGGTGGACATCCATTTATATACTACTGAATTGGAAACTACTACTGAGTTGAGAAGTTATAAAATAGAGGAGAGGTCAAGAAATTATTGATAATCACCATGTAATTTGTTCATATTGTTTGATCCACAATCAACCTGTATGTAGTCATCTTTACTACTGGCAGACATGAAGCAAAAAAACAAAAAAACACAGACAGCACCAGCTGCCATTATCTATAACCACACCCCCTTACAATGCAATAGGCTAAACGTTTTTTTTGGGGGGAGGGGGTTGTTTTTATTTAGCTATACAGTACATATGCACAGAGGGAGACGCTGGTTGCTTGGCAGTTGGAAATAGCTGTTATTTCCCACAATGCAATAAGGCTCACAGACAGGAAACTGTCAGGAACTAGGTACTGACATCACACTGTAGGGGGGTTTTACCACAACATCAGCCCTAAAGACCCCCTTGATGATCTATTTGAGAAAAGGTAAAACGTTCTCATGGGAAAGGGGGTAACAGCTACCGATTGGGATAAAGTTCAATCCTGGTTACAGTTCCTCTGTAAGCCACACCTCTCTGCTGCCTCATCATTTGGATTTTTTATGCTGATTCTAAATTATGAATCTAGCTACGTAGTGAAGTCAGGATCTGGATGAAGGCCCTGGAGGAGATGGCACCTTCACAAGCAGTGTAGCAATGGCAGCCCTTGTATTTTTAGTGCAGGTTCAGTTAAAGTGCAGTTTCCCCATCATCAGTCACCTAAGGCAAAACATACAGTGTTGCGTGCCGATGTTCTTTAATACTGAACATAATACTATCAGAGGAATACATATATCCTGTCTAAAACGGACACATCACCTGTCCATCAAACATTTATCTGTTACACATTACACTTTTATGTTCATTCCGTATTAAATCATATGTTACAGATATTACTTGTGACAGAAGTTCTTTTGTAAGTTGGTGTTTTACAGTTCAGTGATTTTCATGTCTGGGGGATTCATAAGCATTACAGAGTACCCATCAGCAAAATAAGAACATTCATAGCTGCTACTGAAGTGACTGTAGACTTAGGCTGGAACACAAACATGGAATCAGAATTCACACGTAGTATAGCACTGCCGGAAACCTCAGCAAGGGCGCCTCTTGTGTGCTCCTGTCTGATGGTGGCAGGCCACCACTGTCCCCAGCATTGCATGAAGTGAATTTTATCCTACAATGCCTACATGTATACCCACCATTTACACACATTAGGAAGATTGAGGCTGGTTTTAATGACAAATACATAACCGTTGATGTTTATTCCTCATAGGAAGACAGTACAGGGGGTTATCCCTCAACTTCAAGATCTGAGGGTCTGCATCCTGAGAACTCATGGTGGCTGCATTACTGCATCCAGGGCTGGATTTTTCCCATAAGGCACTGTAGGCACGTGCCTACAGGCGCCTGATGATGGAAAGGTGACTCACTCCCCTCCCTGAGTGCTTCCCTCCTTCCTTATACAGAGTCCTGATGAGAGAATAAATGAGCGGTTACTCACTCTGCACTCAGCATACCACTGACAAGATCTCCCTAAGAGTATAAATGAGAGGTTACTCGCCCTGGTCTCGGCATTCCACTGACGAGATCTCCCTTCAGTCGGGGGCACTTCTAGCTACTTAATACTGAGGTTCTTCTAGCTACCTAATAGTTAGGGGCAACTCTAGCTACTTAAAGGGACTCCGAGCAGTGCCTGTGGGTACGCCTTTAAGCATACCCACAACTAATTAATTATATCCTCACACCTACTGGCATGATGTTTGTAATTATATCCCCCTGGGTTCCTTGTATTTCATTGCATTGCACTGAATGGAGCTGCCGACACAGAGGAAAGGGTCATCCTGCATAATACAAAGCTGAATAAGGAATCCAAGATGGCGGCCGCGATTTCGATCGCAAATATAACAAAAACTAAAAGGCGGTTTATAGATCATTGGAAAGAGGAGAAATAGAGCTTCAAAATGGTATGCATTTTTCCATAGTTACTGCACTGCTCAGAGTCCCTTTAATATTGAGGTTACTTCTGGCTACTTAATGGTAAGGGGAACCTGTAGCTATAACAGGCAAGTGAAGTAACAGAGAAGTGACAGCTGGGAGAGCCAGCACACTTGTGGTGCAGTTCAGTGAGGTGGGGGTTTGTAGGTTCATGAAGGGCCTAGTCTAAAATGCCAGGACATCTGTGCCTATAGGCTGCTGTGAGGTAAATCCAATCACTGAGATTACACTGACAATCCCACTGACAGTGAGAATCGGTGCTTAAAGTGAACTTGAGGTGATAGTGAAATGGAGGCTGCCATATTTATTTCCTTTTAAGCAAAACCAGTTGCCTGGCTGCCCTGCTGATCCTCTGCCCCTAATACTTTCAGCCATAGATCCTGTACAAGCATGCAGCAGATCAGGCGTTTCTGACAGAGCCAGCCGGTCTGACGTCATTGCGCCTACCGGCTGGGAAGGAGCGAGTACCAGGATACCAAGTGTCGGAGGAAAATGGCGGCCACACCGGAGGAACAGTGAGCGAGAGGGACGCCATGGAGAGGCCACTGACACCGGAGGGGCAGCAGCCGGCACTGCAGCATTATCTGATGAATCTTGTGAAAGCTTTGGGCACGTTAGTGCAATCAATAGGCGTAGTGAGGAACCTATTGTTTTAAGGTGCTATGCAAAGTAGTTTTATTTTTTATGGTGTTTTTATGGATTTAAATGCTTTGGATATGTTGAAGATTGAGACCTGGTTGGCTTAATCACTGTGCAGTGCTGAGGAGTTTTGAAAAAGCGCTTTATCTACCTGCAGACTGAGGTGGTTCAGATCTGGTGAGCTGCTGGTGGAAGGGGGTGTGCAGTGTACCCACGGAGTGGAAACACAGTGGGATTCACGTTCACTGGGAGATGCATGCCTGCTGTGGAGTGGTTGGAACCTGATTAGCCATACTGTATTACGCTATGCGAGGTTACTCTCAGTTATTGCAGGAATTTGATTGTGAAGGAGAGTGCAGCAGGATTGATATAGAATTGAACTACTACTGAAACTGACTGCAGGGAACTCATTTATGCTCTCGGTTGAACCTTATTGAACATTGCTGTTTTGGTGTGTGTGATTGGTGCGGACATTTTATTTACACAGTTAATCCTACTACCATAACACTAAGCTTGCCCTTCCAGTAACCCTACTCTCATAGTGTTGTATGATTGATGAAGCTGTGATCAGTGTGAGTGTACAACACTGTGGGCGTAAGCTTGTGTGAGAGTAGGGTTACTGTAATGATAATCCTACTACCTCCCACTGACCATAACTTTATACTAAGTCCAATACAGTGGACTCTCTCGATTAAGGTGTCCATTAACAATACGATTCTTCGAAAGATCAATTCTACAATTGGTCGGCCCAAATGTTCATTATGATCGATATTACGATCAAAAGAAAAGAAAGATGCTTTCCAATTTGACCAGATTAATGAAATCTATCCTTTTTTTCTGATCCATTTCATTATTTTAACAAATTGGATAGCAGCTTTACTTCTGTTAGTGGGTTTTAATAATCGTTTTCGATTGATGTTACGATCAAATCAGAGATTCAATGGTCCGAAGAACCGTATTGTTAATGGCCACCTTTAGGCATATTTACCTATGCACATTGGAGGAGTCAAAGCAACATACAGAAAAGTCCACAGTATCCGGCACCAGCAGGAATCAATTGATGCCGGATACATGTACACTGGCAGAAAGAGCACAAACCTCCCACCCCCTAAATACTCATGAGCCTTCAGCAAGTTCTTGTAGTCTTCCTGCCACTCCTAGAGAGCTTCTATCAGCTTTCCGGTGTCCTCTGTGCACGGAAGCCAGCATGTCACCTGACCCACACTGGGTTATGTGACCCACCACTAGGAGCTGGGTACCAGTGCCAGAAACCACTAGGAGCTACAGACGGGCTACAAGACGTCGCTGGAGGCTCTGAGAGTATTTTAGTGCTTGCAAACACGTCTGAAAAACCTCAAAACAAAGTAATTGTTATCCCATCAGGCATGTTGGTTAGTTGAGACTTCCAGTTGCCCGAGTTCAAGGTAATGGGGACTTTGCTGTACTTCCAAATCTGCACTGAAAAAAAATTACACTGGGATGAACCTCTCCAAAATCCCTACACAACATCACACACCGCTAGCATCCGATGCAAATGCAGCACTGGGTCCTCAGGGTCACCTATATACTGTGCCGAAGGGGCATGGTTTGACGATTTTGGTATGCGTCAAGCATAGCCTGAACATTTTATACTCTGTTTCACAGTCACAAACAAGAAAATATATTTAAAAATGTTGATTTTTTTAGCTTGAAACAGCAGCTGATGAAGTCGTATTTCCAGAGCTGTGCTTTGAAGCAAGAATCACTCATCTGTTTTAAATAGAAATCTTATTTCTGGAAGGTTTGTAAATTCAAAAAGGCCAGGTGTGCAGAGCATAATCTTCAAGGGCTGATAGCATGCTAGAGTTCTGGGATTTCTCTTAATTAACAGATAATTAGCCAATTAACTCACTCTCTGTATCACCAAGGAAAATGTTTAAGAGCATGTTTCCCTGAATTCCAGCCCTGTGGGCCGCTCTTGAGGATTGATGTCATGCACCCTTGCTTTGATTTGTTGGTAAGTCCTCCCTGAGCACCCGGTTGGTGTGACAGTAATAATTATCATACGCTACAGACAGTGCCTAATACTATTTTTTTTACACTAAATTGTGATTTTCTAATATAATGAATGTTGAGAATGATAGCCATAAACATTAAATTCCGATCATTTATTTATGAATGATCATCACACCCTCAGGCTTTCCTGTTTTTACCAGTTACCCATCTCAGAAAGATCTCCAACAATTCTAGTTATGGGCTACTGCACATGCACGCTTCCATTTGGAAGCTTCCTCGATCACGCTCCCATTGGCAGTAGTGTTCTGAGCATGCGCGGTACAATTTTTTTACAAATCACACAAGCGCAGAATTCTCCAGGTGATGGGACCGCACTTGTACATTAGCCCACAGCTAGAATAGTCAGAGAGGTTTCTGAGGGGCAGCACAACAAAAGGGACCTGGAGGACACTGAGGCACGTGAAAGACCACTAAAGAGTGCTAGAAGAGGCCCCAGGTAAATAACAATCTATTTTTTTTATTTACAGTTCAGGTGCACTTTAAGTCAACAACTGAGTAATCAGAGTCACAGTTAAAACTTGCAGACTCCCTCCTGACCCATCTTATCTGATGAATGATGCTGTCTAGGTGAAGGAAAGTCAGAACGGAGGAGACTAGACGTGATCATGTAGAAGTTAGCAAACAGGCTCGAGTGACTGGCAAGATTTTTTCATACGGCTGAATAAGAGAAGGTCTTTAGGATAAGAAAGTACCACCGTGTTTTTTAAGAAATGCTTCTGTTTCTCAACACAACGTTGAATTCATTTGCATGGAGAAAATGTATAAAAGTAACAGGCTGTAGAGACCTTTTTAGGTAAGTATTAGCATTTTGAACTGGATTTTTTGAGTACATTGCATTATGTACAGATGGTTATTGAACAGGCAAGCTCAACACAACACTGTCAAAATACATTTGGCTCATGGTGCCTTTATATTGCTATGGAGAGGGAAGGGGCCACCTCTCATCCCCCAGAAAAGGGATATGCTGTTGGGCATTTATTATATGGAGTTTATTATAAGGTGGAAACTGAGAACCCAATATAGTGAAGTATGTGCCAATAACAAGTTGTTTCAACTTAAAATAGAGCAATACTCACAAATATGGCTCACCACAAAGGCAACCACTGTACAAGCAGATGGGGAGATCAAACCCAACCCCACTTGGGTTAAGAAGTTGCTCTCTGTTGTGTCTGTAAACAAGGAATGTCCCCCTTCACCAAGGGTGGACAACAGGCAATGTAGAAGTAGGTACAACAGTCGCCAATAAGGTAAAATACACTAAAAACAGTTTAAAAAGGGAGGTAGTGGTGGACTTTCCTCCAAGTAGTAGACAAAAATGGTCTATTTCAAAAACAGCTTTATTTATAAAAAAAAACAAAAAACGCCACTTCTAACATGTTTTCTAGGACACACCTGCTTCCTCTCAGAAACATTATAGGAGTATCTGTAATTGGACCACAGTGAGCTCACCGCCTCTGGAAGTGCCGAGCTCACTGTGATCCAATTATAGATAATCCTATAATACTGTCAAAGATTGTTCCTTCAGACTATGACGTGCTTCAAAAGCAATACATGCACAGATTTGTATAAAGGATGTCTCTACTATGATACTTCAAAACATATGTGTGCTGTCCATAGTAGGTAAGACAGTGTTCTTTTCCCCACAAAACACAAGGTCATATGACCATGTGTGTCATTAACCCTCTACCGGTTAATTCCTAGCACCATATAATGAGAAGGGCACATTTTTTCCTTGTTTACACTTCCTTGTCGGCTCTGACTAACTATAGCGGAGGCGTGTGTGCACACAGGATACTATAATCACATCTTCCCCTTGAGTTAGAATCATGTGCATACTATAAACATTACAGCATATATGTTTGCACAGTCTGATTCACGGTTATGAACTTGCACTGGACCTTTTCTTAGCTGGCTCTTGATTTCTTTGTGGCCATCCACAGCTCTTCTCTGTGCAATATTTGGCGCATTCAGCAAGGAGCCAGGATGTCTGTACAGAAGGTCCCTGGCAGAAAAGGAGTCAGTCATCCAGGTGCCCTGCATCATGTAATGCCGAGCAGCCGGGGAAGGGGAAGGGAGTCCAAGGAATCCCCACCCACAGCAGTGAAAGGAGGAGTGGGCGGAGAGATCAACTGCTGAATGCAGCTCAAATCCTGCTGTGTTGTGGAGTCATGGATGATCTCCAAGTGATGCCTACAAGTGGCAAAAGTATAAAACAGATACTGTGATTTCACTGAATTATTGTACTGCCAGCCATTTCCACTACAGTATTGTTAACTGGATGATATTAGCAGAGGAAGGCTAATCCCTTTCACTTAATAACTGGTGGAGAAGTTTGCTGAGCTCTTGTGGGAGGCAGCAGTTGCGAAGCGCCTCTAATCACAATAAAAATGCTAAATACTGCATATGGAAAATTTTGTGCAGATTTACAAATGAAATACTTAAAGAGGAACTGTAACCAAGGATTGAATTTCATCCCAATCAGTAGCTGATACCCCTTTTTCCATGCGAAATCTTTACCTTTTTGTTGAATAGATCATCAGGGGGGTCTGTATAGCTGATATTGTGGTGAAACTCCTCCCACTGTGTGATGTCAACACTCAGGTCCTGACAGTTTGCTTTCTGTGAGCCTTGTTGCATTGTGGGAAATAAAATATATTTCCAACTGCCAAGCAACCAGTATCTCCCTCTGTGCATATGTATATCTATAAATAAACAACCGTTGAGCCTATCGCATGGCTAGGGGTGTGGCTATAATTAATAGCAGCTGGTGCTGTCTTTTTTTCATGTCTGCCAGTAGTAAAGATGATTATGTGCAGGCTTATCATGGATAAAACAACATGAACAAACAACAAATGTCAATCATTTCTTGATCTCGCTTCTATTTTTTTAATTCTCCCTTTGCAATGTATTGATTTAAGTTCCTCTTTAAGAACTTCTCTTTTAATGAAAAACTAACTTGTATAGGAAAATGTTAGTTTACAACAAATTCCTGTAGTTTCTCTTTAAAAATGTCATCTTCCGCTATTTTGCAGTATGGGCAGTAAATGATTTTAGCGAGGCGTATAGGATAATCTCTCATGCCAGCTCAACATTTCAGTTCCTCTTCTTTCAGTGCCATTACTAAATTAAACTCCCTTCCTTCAACAGGGAAAGCAATTAAAGAGCATTAAACAATCCACCTTAAGCATCCGTTGAAATTTTTTCTCCACAAGTAATCAATTCGCAGGAATCTGTGCAGAAAGAGCTCTTGCGACGCCGAGGTGCAATTTGCTGCAGACTCCGCTATTCACATCCTGACATTCTCTTTCTGACCCGGGCACAATCTTTTCATTACCGTGAGACAATATCTGCTCTAGGTAATGCCTGACAATAGGGTGACTAATGAAGAAAGAAGGAAGAAGCTAAGCTGGAGCATAGTGCCATAAATGACAATCAAGAGGTGGGATAATCAAAAATAAAAACAGCCATTTAATACGTTTAACTGGGTATTTCTATAATTTACGTCAGCAGTGCCTCTTGCTGACCGGCTTAATTCGCATTTTGCGGCGAGTACAAAGAGTTCGGGAAAAGTCATTATTTCCCATGTGATACGTCTTCAGAAAACAAGGCGCGAGGAAGGCAGCTACAGATGTTTTGACCAAAGCTAGCAGCGGAAAATTTTGGAAACAAGTACAAACGTATCCACAGATCAATGAATAGTTCTCATGTAACCAGCCAGAAAGCAGGTCTTGAATGTGTATACTCTAAGAAGAAGATGAAGTCATAGGAGACAGGAAGAGTATGGCTGGAGAGACAGCAGGCCTTGTTCATTTGCTTGTTTTTAATGGTGAAACACGGAAGCTTGTATGTGTAGACAACCATTAAATAAACAGTGCAAACGATGTTCTGAATTACATAAGAAAAATAAGGTTTCAATACTGCTTATAAAAACAGAAATAGAGAAGGTTGGCAATATACATGCATATCAGCCTGTCCCAACTTGATCAAAAATACAGCATGCTAGCATTACTAATTTTAGCCCTGTTTTCAGGCCTGGATTCACATCACTGGAGCTTATAGGCACAGATGTCCTGGCGCTCTAGACTTTGCTGTCCCTAAGGGTTAGGTAGCCAAAGGTACCCTCAGTATTAAGTAGCAAGTGGTGCCCCCGACTGAAGGGAGATCTCGTCAGTGAAATGCAGAGAGGTGGGTGAGTAACCTAATTTATG
Organism: Hyperolius riggenbachi; assembly: GCF_040937935.1. NCBI lineage: Eukaryota > Metazoa > Chordata > Amphibia > Anura > Hyperoliidae > Hyperolius > Hyperolius riggenbachi. The sequence continues at coordinate 117,239,936 of NC_090646.1, read as the reverse complement.
CTCTGCTTGGAACTCTGCATAGGAAAGTAGACAGGGAGGCACTAGGGGAGGGGACTGAAATGCCTTTCCATCAACTGGCACCTATATGGCATGTGCCTACATTGCCTCATGGTAAATCGCGCCCCTCTTAGAAAGGAGACACACATAAGTGTCGGATGACATGGGAATATTGGGGCTAGAATGATAAAAGTTTTATTAATCTTTCATGAGGTATTTTGTATGAAGGGCATATGACAGAGATTGATGTGGTAAACTCCTTCAGTAGAACACACTGGGGCTAAATCTGTCTCTGTGTGGTGTTGGCTCTTTTTTCTTTCTCTTCACAGGTTATCACATCGGAAGATTACAGTTGTCAAGTGGAAAGATAATCTGCCTTTGATGTTAATTGTCCAGGACAGGTCTGGCGGGAGAGAGCTGACCTATGAGATGGAGGCGGAGACTACTATATATACATGACTGACAGCTCAGAATCATCTCAGTCTGAGAGAAGCACCGAGCTAACTACCCTCCCTCTCCTTTCCTCGTCACGGTCCCACTTGTTTTTGGGGGTGTCCTAGTGTATGATAATAACCCTGAAGTGTTTAATGGAACTGAATTGGTTATTGTTTGGTTACATTTTTGGTAATTGGTTGCGCCACCCGTGCTGTCCAGCTGGGTGGCAAATGGTTTTATTGATTACAAATAAAGTTATTTATTTAATTTATTTATTTACTGTCATTTAAATTTATCAGAACCGCAAAACAATAAAGGGCCGCAGCCATTTTAAACCGCTATGGTGTCAGTGTGTTTTATATGTAGATAGGTGTTATAGAGGTTAAGAATAGACATATACAGTCCCGTGTTTTAAAATACCAGCAGGTCACTCATTTGGTGAAAACTGGCTTCTGCCTATCAACCCTCCATACTTATTATCTGCAGTGAGTGGTGGAGTCCATGTAATGATGGACCTTCACAGGAACAGAACTTCACAGAACCAGTACTGAGTGCAAAGGGAGACTATAATACTTTAAAACTCAAAAAACAGAACAAAAAAAAAAAAAAAACACTGAACAAGACAAATTAAAATAGAAGTAAAAGATGATAATTGAGGTCAAACAATGTATGTGGGGAGAATATTTGCTTCTTGGGCCAAATATACTTGAAAAAAATCTACCCACAGTTAATTTCCTCTCCCTTTTGGATTCAGACGATGTGTAGACTGATAGACATCCTAATATATATATATCTAGGAAGCCTGGCAAGGCAGGCCACACCCCTTCCCATAGGACTCTACACTCTGGGAGGTGCGTGGCAGTCCTAGCCCTGCCATTGCCTCTTCCACAGTCCAGCTCATTCACCGTGGCCACAAAACCCAGTTTACGACTGGCAGCCACATTTACACAAGGAATCATTTAATCGCTCAAATGACCTGCGTCGTATAGTGCAAAATAATGCAAATACACAAGAAGCTAGCAAATATGTTCAAATAATATCCAAAGCGACTTACAGCTAAGCATTAAAATAAAAATGAATTGAAAATGTACTGCAGCTACCATTTATACGGCTAATGGTCATGTTTGAATCCAGCATGCTTTCAAAGAAGAAAACCTCCCTCTACAACTTAGACACACACTTGCATTTGTACAAATGAAAAAATAGCATCTTAAAAGCTGGCTCATCAGCAGGAAACTACAAATGACAAGGCCCGATCGTGTTTTCTTTGTCCTTTGTTTTGGATGTGCATTGTTATTTTTTAATTGACGAATAATGGCTTGTTAGGCTCCTATGTGTTTAACCACATAAGCAGCTGTACGCAGGTAGTGAATCATAGCGCTGATGATTTGCATATACAGGGTAAGACTTTAATTATGTTGCCAGATGAATTCCTTAGTGCAAATCTACCCAAAACCTACAAAAGCATTCCAGATGTTTGTATTAATAATGAAAATGGTTTATGCATACATAAGCATACATGCAAGGTGTGCATAGATGATATAAAGGCAAATTAAAAAACGGAATGCTGGTATTACGTAACCTGGCTGCCTACTGGAGAAAGCAGAAAAACTCTGGACTCTTTGCTGAATGGAGTTTATAAGACAACACAAATACACATAAAAATAATAGCAACAGTTGTTTCAAGCTGGCTTGGCACAATGTTGTCAACACTAAAAGAGGGAATTTTTTAAGATAAAACAAAAAAGTCAAAAAACAACTTTTCCTTTATATTACAGTATGGTGGCACTTTCACTTTAATAGACACTTACTCTGAGTCTTGTGGCACTGTCTCATTCCTTAAAGAGAACCTAAAGTGAACAAAAAAAAATGAGATTAACTCACCTGGGGCTTTCCTCAGCCCCCTGCAGACGATCGGTGCCCTCGCAGCCCCGCTCCGATGGCCCAGGACCCGCCGGCGAACGCTTCCGGTTTGTCCATCACCGGCCGACAGGCATGGGAACACGAGTGATTGTTCGCGTTCCCAGCCTGTATATCGCCCCCTATGCTGCTATTGCGGCCAGGAGGCCAGGGGGCGATATACAGGTTAGGAACGCGAACAATCACTCGCGTTCCCATGCCTGTCGGCCGGTGACGGTCAAACCGGAAGTGTTCGCCGGCGGGTCCTGGACCATTGGAGCAGAGCTGCGAGGGCACCGATCGTCTGTAGGGGGCTGAGGGAAGCCCCAGGTGAGTTAATCTCATTTTTTTTGTTGACTTTAGGTTCACTTTAAGGGCAACTGAAGTGAGAAGAATATGGTGGCTGCCATATTTATTTCTTTTTAAAGTATAGCAGTTGCCTGGCAGCCCTGCTGGTCTATTTGGCTGCAGTAGTGTCTAAATAACACCAGAAAAAAAGCATGCAGCTAATCTTGTCAGATCTGACAATAATGTCAGAAACACCTGATCTGCTGCATGCTTGTTCAGGGTCTATGGCTCAAAGTATTAGATAGAGGCAGATGATCAGCAGGGCAGCCAGGCAAGGCATTGTTTAAAAGGAAATAAATATGGCAGCCTCCATATCCTTCTCGTTACAGTTGTCCTTTAAATTGTTAGTATTGACAACATTTCCCATCTGCTTCAACAGTTTAGCCACATCATAAACACGTACTAGTTCTTACTGACTGTATTTTCGTGCATCAATCAATGAATCAATCAAATCACTATGACCCTATTTTCACTGTAGGGGGTACCTAAAATGCTCTCCCCCCTTCCCTCCCAAGCACTACAGCAATAGTACATTAGCAATATCATAAATGACACAAATTGAGGAAAATGTATCCATACATTTCTTAGTAAATGTAGAAGAGCAATATTGGTAAACCCTAAAAAACAAGTGATGAATAAGCACAACTTTTTCATGCTTATTTTCTGAGCCGCAGGATGCTGCTAACTTGGTATCCACCCATCATCCCTTTTCCCCTCTCCATTTAACAGTACATCAAATCTGCACAGTACTCATACCCCGAAATGTTACCCAATCAATGATTGTCATGGGTGACATTTATTATAGGTGCATACAAGGCTTCTGGCCTACATTCACTGCCAATCTTGCAGGCAGTCAATCGTTTTTTAAAGTATTCTTGCTATTACAGAGCTTCTTAGACAATGGGCTTGATGCAGCGTACAGCAATATCATTGGTACTAATGGCACCAGAATATTGTGTATTGCGCAATTAACGCAACCTGCTGTACATGGGTAACGGGAACATTGCTAAGGTAGCATGCATTACGTTGCTTGCTTAGCACACATTACCTTAGACATGCTCGTATTACCCATATAGACCAGAGTCCCCACTATCAGGCAACGCTCTACTGGCAATGTCCTTTAGCTCCGAGTGGCTTTCTGGTGTCCTCAATATATGGCTCCCAGCTGCGGAGCTGTGCTCGGTCGGCAAAAAGCCAATAGGTGCTACAGGATGTCTCTGGAGGAGCGGTGAGTATTTTAATGCTGGTAACCCCCTCCTCCCCCAAAAAAATAAAACTCCCAAAAAAACAGTTTCCGTTATCCCCTGAGGCATGCCAGTTAGTTGAGACTTCCGGTTCCCTGAGGTCCTGATAACGGGCACTTTGCTGTACTGCCGGTCACGCTAATTGCGCAACATGCTGGCCGTTTTACCGGCAGTTCATGCATCACGCCGAATCTGCATTTCTTTTCTCCTTTCAGTTCCAATTGGGGCCAATCACAATATATTTTTAACCTGTAAACATGGAGTTCAGCCTTTAGAATCCTTCACAAGCTGTACAGAGGAAACCTGACTAGCGGAACGAGAAAAGCTGAGTTCTGTATCTCCTACTCATTTGGTCTGTTTCCCTGTTTGTCTCCCTTCATGTAATAAGCTGTTTGGATTTCAGTAATAATAATATTAAATCTTTAATCCACAGAAATTCGCATAAAGAACCTACAGCAAGCGCAGCTCCTGCACCAGCTATGAAGAAAAAAATGATTTTCCCAGCTGAAGACCATAACAGGAAATCTACAGGCCAGAAACAAACAGGGCTATTGATCCCCACCAATCATCCGACAAGACAAGGAAAACATTCTTGATTAATCTCCAGCCGTGTGCTTTAATGAATTATGTGGAATAAATTAAAAACTTACACACTATTATATTATCTATCTGTGTAATCGAGACGAGGAACAATGACAGTATTATGAGCGCTTGGAGATGACCATTCAAGCTGAGCGTGGAATACAGCACAGAGACCAATAATTATAAATGTCAGATGAATAGGCGCTGACGAGGCTAGATGAGTGTTTTGTGTAGGAACGATAGAGAATGTCGAAGTATCAGGATAAACATGGTGTTGGCTTCCGACAATCATTGCACAGATTAGCGAGGAGCAGATCAGCTTGCCAGGGCTGAGGATTGCAATGCAACTTGCCAATGTCAAGGGGAAAAGATAAACTTCAGCTAAATGAGCGCCACTAGGCCTGGTTCACACGGGCCGACCCCGGCATCTTGCTCAAATGCTTTTCTGCAGGCATGCAAAAAAAAACAAAATAAACATTTAGCAGCTTTCGGTGGCTATCAGTGTTTTTCAGCCCCGCAGGAGGACATGGAGGCCCATTGGTTAATGACCCTGGTAAAAATAGGGGTCAAAATGCAACATTTCATAAATGACGGTAAACGGCAGTACTTCATTTGAATGGACAGCGCTTAAATGACTAGCGCCATGACTAGCGCTAGTCCAAAACCTGTCACTTCTGTCAGATTTCTACTACCTACTGTAGATGACAGCAACATAGGAGAAAAGTAATGTATGACTCATTTTACTCTGGAAAAAAAACGTACTTCTTATTTGTCTGTTTGCACATATTTTAAATTTTACAATCTTTCGCCATAGTGCCCCTTTAACTTTGCCGGGAATTTAAGAGGCAGCAGGGAGAGCCGTTGTTCGTTTCACCTCGCGCCCAACTCACTGGCGGTGTAGTAATACACACCATGATGGTTTGATATAGATAATTAAATTGATAACTGTCCTGTTTTGTGAAGGAAATCATTTTTTTTTATTTAACAAAATCTCCCATTCCCGTTTCTTTTGCTTATGTTCCTGTTTGTGACCACCAGGTGTATGGAACTGGTAAAATACATATATTTCCCTACTAGATGGTTACATTGTGCTAAATTTGACTTCCAGTCTTTTCATCTTTGCCAGGTAGGAGCATCATTTTTGTCCAAATAAAAATGGTCCCCTTTACCCCTCTCAGAAAATTGAGAAATACTGTATGATACACACTGCAACACTTTATTAAAGCACACCGGAACCCCAAAAAACAAAACAAAAACGTATGATATAATGAATTGTATGTGAAGTATGGATAATGAATAGAACATTAGTAGCAAAGAAAAGAGTCTCATAATTTTATTTTCACCCATATAGCCTTTTTTTTTTTATTTAATAACATTGCATCATTATGTTGTATTTGCAGTTTAGAAACCAATCAGTCTATGAAAGCTATAAAGCAAATCACAAATAACAACCCTTTGAACCTGCAGTAAAACCTTATCTCAGGCTGTCTCTCACCGTTTCCTGGCAGTATAAGTGCTTTGGAAAACAGGACTGTATTCAACCCAAGTTGGGTCGAATAGCTCAGGGAACAGAGAAGCTCTTTTGCATAAATAACTCTTCCTGTACTGGAAAACAATATGAGACTCATATCTGTGCTACCAATGTTCTATTTCTTAGCTGTACTACACATACAAATCATTATCTCATAAGTTTATTTTCATGTGTGCTTTAAACCTGTAAATGGCCATATATTTATTGTCTGTTTATGCAACCCTTATGGAGTCACTCCCAGTTATCCTCTGCCCAAATCTGGCTCAGAGCAGGGGTTTCTATTTTTCTGGCCACTGAGTGTATATCAGAACATTCACATACCTGTGAAGCCTTTATGAGCTTCCCATATTCCCACAGCACTAATAACACACACAGCAAGATGTCTGCAATTAGCTCCTCTGACTCATGCATTGTACAGATCATATGAAGCCAAAACCACAAAGAGCCTGAAAGAATCTAAAAAGATTATTACAACATGATAATGAAACCCAAGCGAATTAAGCAAGAATGTTCCATGCAATTTTGTATATTTTTTTCATGTAAAAAGGCCCATATTTGTTCTTTTATGCTTCTAATTAAATGCACTGTTGTTCAGTCAACCCAAAGAGTTCCTCCTTATCATTCACAGCTCCTTTAGTCCCACTCTGCCTCCTTCAATCCTCCTGTGCCTCCTTCTGTATCCCTTTGTGCCTCCTTCTGTCTCCATGTGCCTCCTCAGTCCCCATGTGCCACCTCTGTCCCCTGCGCCTTCCTCTGTCCCCATGTGCCTCATTCTGTCCCCATGTGCCTCATTTAGTCCCCCCTGTGACTCCTTCTGTCCCCCTTTGTGCCTCCTTCTGACCCATTGTAGAGGGTGCCAGGCCGACCAGGCAGGCATGAGTGCTGTGCAGGGGGGACCGCAGTCACCCCTGCCAGATGTTGTGTCCCCAGGTGGTGAACAGGCTTGCAGCGTCAAATAGACGCCACATCAGTTCACTGGCCCACAGCCCATAAGCTCACTTCTGCAGCCTTACATTACGTGTATTTTCTGGTGAAACATTGCCGGCATTGCAAATTTTCTGATGAAACGCTGCCGCATTATGATTATTTCCTGGGGAAATGTTGCCGCATTACGATAATTTTCATGGAAGGGCGCCATGGGGGTGGGGGGGCACCACAGATCTTCTCGCCTGGAGTGACAACATGGCTAGAGGCGCCCCTGCATGAGGGGACAAACAACAGAGCTGTAATTGATAGGTTTGTTAATGGTAAAAGCAAGTAGAATGCTTTTCTTTAACCTGCAACAACATTAATTTGGGACAATCATGAAGGAATATAATTCTGCCTCCTTGAAGTAGAAGTCATTTGCAATAAATCAACTTGTAGGGCTGGTGCACACCAAAAACCGCTAGCGGATCCGCAAACGCTAGCAGTTTTTAAAGCTGTTTTTCAGAGCGATTCTAGGCATGTTTAGAGAGATTTTCTAAACATACCTAGCATTTTTTGGAGCGTTTTGTGTAGCAGACTTTATATTTTGTTACAGTAAAGCTGTAACTGAACAGTTTATGTATCAAAAACGCTTGGAAAACCTCTCTGATCTAGCATTTTTCAGAGCAATTTTCCATTTTCCTATACTTTACATTGAGGGAGAAACGCCTCAGAAATCTCAAAAATGTTGCAGGACCCGGGGGAAAAACGAGCCGCTCTGGTGTGCACCAGGCCATTGAAATACATTAGCCAAGCGATTTTCCCCCGGAAAGCATTTTAAAAAACGATCAGAACCGCTCTTCGCGTGCACCAGGCCTAAGCAAGCAACTGTGATTTCCCATAATGCATCAATCCCGAATATGCAAATCATCTCTTTATGCCCCTAAAAGCCAGGCACACATCCAGGACCGCTGGTGTATAGTAAGGTGAGCCTACACATTTTACAAAGCCTCATCAATCCAACATGCAGACATGCATAAACGTACAGTATATATAACACATTATATAAACTAAACACAAGCTACACTCACTTTGCATTGCAGATTTTAGACCTTGGTCTATACGTTTGAGTATGTGGTCATAGGCTTGTGCCCAGTGGCCTTGCAACCAACAAAGAACTACCATCATTCACTAGCCAACAGGCTTGACAAACACATTCAGCTGATTTCTCCATGCTGCAACCCATTTTAGTAGCAGGACACCAATATCAAAATAAAGCTCCTTCTGGGACAAAGATATGCAAGGCCCCCAGCTTCTGCCCGGTTTCGAGCAGCGTCCCATTCGGTGGCGACTCATTCGGGGGCTTACGGTGGCTTTCCGTCACGATTGGCATTTTTCTTCCCCGCAGGGGTACACAAAGACGCGGCGGTAATTGACTCTAGCGTCTGGGGTCACCAGGAACAACGGGGAAAATTGGGATCAGAATGCCCCGTTCTTGCAAAGGACGGTAAACTAAACATGCTGCCCGATACAAATGCTCTCATTAACTTGAATGGGAGCGTTTAACAACAAGTCCCGGACGCTGGCAGTAAACGCTTGCCAAGCATCCATGTGAACCAGCCCTTGGATACCGAGAACAAGTGAAGGAAAATATGATAGGGTCAAGATTAGGGCCAATACATGCAATGCAGGTAGTGGGGGGCAGCTGAAGCATGGAGGGGGGGTGGAGTGGTATTGTTTATATAAGGAGTACAATGGAGAAGGTTTCTGTGGTATAGTTAAGGAAAAATCACTGCGGTAAATGGAAGGAAAACAGCTGTGATCAGAATCCACTGACTAGACAACACACAGACTACCAAATTTTACATTAGTTTAATAAAAGTGGATGTAAGCATATGTTTTCAGCAGCATTCAGCGCCTGACAATTCACGAGACTGAGTGTGTGTGTGTGAACACGCATTTGCAAAAATAAATATTCATTTGACTGCACAGCCATCTCCTGTTTGATAAAAGTTCTGTGGTGTCCAATACACATAACTATATGCATTGCAATGATTTTAGCATACTTCATAAATATCTTAATGTGGGCACAGGAACTAGTAGTATTGCCTGTAAGGGTCAAGCTCAGTCCCTAAGGCGACACTGCGGGCAACGAGTGTCATATAGACACATCCCTTAGGTACGCTTGTACAATGTGTGCTGTTTCTATGGAAACAAGAGGAGGGACAAAGGCATGGTGCAGGCTTCTGGTGGGCAGTGAGAGCACAAAAATAAAGTGCACTGCTCATTTGTCACTGATGCTTAGCGATCCAGGACACCTGTACATTTAGTTATTACCAACAAAGACGGCTTCAGATTGCAGCCTAGAGTCCCATTTAGCATTTGTACAAGACTTTACCTCTGTCTTTTGTAGTGATACAAGTGAGGGAGCTGTTGTGACAGATATGAGTGACCACTTCAAAGGATGTGTATACATCTTTAAATTCTGGCACGGATCAGGACTCAATCACTCAGGCGACTGTTTGGGGCCCAATTCTGTACAGACGCATTACTAGCCTCCAGACTAGCAATGTGTACTATTGCTACGGAGGAGGACAGAGGGCTGACAGAGCACACACAGTGGAGTGGCATGAAGCGGGCGAAGTGAGGAAATTTATGCCAGACTAATCACTTGCTGATGCACTAAGGCTTCGTTCACACTGGCGAATGCAGATGGCAGTGTGATCAGAACGCAATGCGTGTGTTCGCACAGCCATCTGAACTTCCATGCTTTAGGCTGCTGATGATCACATTCACTACAGTGAATGCTTCAGCAGTGTGCTCCCGCAACGCACTGCTACACAGCGCTTGTAGAGTGAACATCAGCCAGTGCAGTCTATGCACTTCCGATGTTCTTAGGTGTCGGCCTGTATACGCATTGCTGAAATACGCACGGCAACGCATATAATGTGAACAAGGCCTAAGAGGGAGCACTGTACACAGAGTAGATTCTTGGCAGAGGAGGCCCTTGACCGGCCACCTTAATCAAGAACTATCTAGTGCAAGGATATCCAACTCCAGTCCTTGAGGGCCATATTTATGCCAGTGTTTAGGATGGGCAGAGAAATGGAGAAACTTTTGGAGCAACACAAGGCTCTATCCTTGGACCCCTTCTCTTCTCCATTTACACTCATGGCCTCGGACAAATAATACGTTATTCTGGTTTTCAATATCACCTCTATGCTGATGACAACCAGATCTATTTTATAGACCCCGACCTCTCCACACTATTATCTAAATTCCATAACTGTCTATCCGCTGTTTCTACATCCATGTCATCCTTTTTATTAAAATTAACATGAACAAAACAGAGATTGTAATATTTCCACCTCTTCTCTCTCTGTTGCCATGATTGTAAGGAAGCCTATTGTAAATCCTTTAGCGTGACTTGAAAATCATAACTGGCTGCAAACTGAAATTGAAAGATAATTTTTGGTGGTATTTATTTTCAAAATGAAATGTGCATCAACATTATAAGTTATATCACACATTTAACTGATTAGCAGCTTCAAACGAGTTATCTCTAATATCACAGAGGCGCGTATCGTGACCTTGAGACTGCACTGTGTGTACTCCTGTTAATTATTGCCTGAGGAGGCGGGAATATACCCGTGAAACACGTTGCGAATATACCCTGGAGTGTACCAATAAATCTACTTTGTTTTTTGAATACACAGCTTGTTGTGTCTGCTTACAGGAGGTAAGTCCACCAACTGCCTCCAAAGCATTTTTAAACTTTTTAACAATTGATTTTATCCTTTTGGCGCATCTGTTACCCATTACACTAAATGAGTTATCTCGTTTGAGATAAGTGTTCTGCTTTTGACCTTAGTCGGCAGAACTCATTGTGCTGTAAATTCTTTGAATGATTTGATCTCTCTCTACTAGCAGAAAATATAGAAACTGAAAGCAGAAGTCCTCTGTTATAGTCCCACACTGCCCCCTAGTGACAAGTGGCCATAAATACACATTACAGTAGTACTAATTAGAAACAGGAAAATGTAACAAATAAAAAAAACGTGCTAAAATAAATTGGCCTGGGGCACTTGCAAGCCTCTAAATAAATTGGCTGCTAAAGGGTTATACAACCTTTTAGATTTTTTTCCCAGCCCAATCTTTTACCCGAACAGAGATTTTGCCGGGTGATATTTTGCTCATCGGTGTAAGTGGTGCTCATTTTGCAGCCGTGATTTGTCAGAAATGAATGAGATGAAATCCTCCAGCTCGCCTCTCTTACACAGATAGAAAAGTCATCTGTAAGAAAAGAGCTCCAGAAAAGTCATCTCCACCATATGCTACTTCCCTTTTCTTTCCCGCCTTCCAAAAATCTATCATTCCATGCAATTGTAGTCATTAGTGCGGTAAGCAGAGTACAGTGATTGAAGCACTCCACCTCACAGTGGAATTTATAAAGCTATTTATTAAAGCAATTACAGCTGTGTATGCTAGAGCTAAAAATGTGCCCATTACACATAAAGAGACTAAATACTTTTAATGTAAGTGTCAGGCTGTAATAAGTCGCTAAGTCTGTCATCCTGTCAGCAAAACTTCTTTTTTCCCCTCTTTGTGTTTATAAAATAATATCTTAGTTAATTTGAAGAGCCTTTTACCTGGCGCTGATCTAACCATGGAGTACAGTAGCTCAGCCATTACAGCACTCAAATGCAAGAGCAGGTTGATAGTTGTAATTCCCCTGCCCAGCCTTCTGGTGTCACATACAGCAGTCCCTCTCCTTCATAGACAACACCCTTGGACTGCAGTTTTCCTCTTCTATGTGCTGCCATTTCCCAGCTTCACCACATCCTCAGTGGCATAGCAACTGGCGCAGGATTCAAGGCGTATAATTAATAAATGTGCCTGCTGAACAGGGTGCAGGAAAGAGCCGATGGTAGAATATCAGTGACATGATCAATATTCTACTACTTCATTCATATACAAAAATATTGGTAATGTTTGCTAATATTTTACTATGACCTAACCCAACTCTCACACTGAACCCTCCCTCTACCGATGTCTAACCCTAAGACGTGTTTTTCCAACTGCCAAAAAAAGCAAGCAGCAACTCCTTCCACTGACATCACCTGCAAGCAGTAAAAATGTCACCATATGATAAATGTCAGTGGGCTTGATTCACTAAAGCGTGCAAAGTGTTAGCACGCCAGTGAAAAGCCACGTTGCATGTGCTAACATGCTTTGCACATGCTAACTAGGGTGCTAAGTAGTTTGCACGTGCTAACTACAGTGCTAAGTAGTTTGCACATGCAAATTACTTAGCACCCTAGTTTGCCCGTGCAATGCTTTTAGGCGTGATAACTGAATTATCACACTTTTGTGAATCAAGCGCAGAATGTAATTAGGGAGAGGAAAGATCTTACAATGGGCAAACACTGACTAAATCATTTATACATAATTATTATAAAAATTAAGCACGTTTTTATTTTTATTATATTATTTTCACTGGAGTTCCCAAGCGCCCTCTCTGAAGGTGTGGCTGTTCTTGGCAGGTTTTGGTGCACCAGGGGTGTCTCTAGCCATTTTGTCACTCCAGGCGAGAAATCCTGTGGCGCCCCCCCCTGTGATTGCCCCCAGCCCCATACCCCTGTGGTGAACCCCACCCCCGAAAATCATAATGCAGCAGCGTTTCACCAGAAAATATGCTTATTGCGGCATGGGTTCACCAGAAAATAGTTGTAATGCAGCAGAGCGTTTCACCATAAAATATACTTATTGCGGCATACACACACACACACACACACACACACACACACACACACACACACACACACACACACACACACTACACACACACACACACTACACTATACATACACACTATACACACGCACACACAGAGCACACTATACACAGCACACAGTAGACATACACTATACTATTATACTAATCCCGGTTTTCACTACCTTATAGTGTGTCTGATCCCTTATGCAGAGAAATAATGAGGAGAGAAAAGCTGAAAGAGAGGGAAGAAGATATTTGCCTCACCAGGATTGCACTTTTATTTAGCTTTCCTGTATAACAAGAAGACACAGACACCCAGAACCAGGGAAAGAGGGAAACAAAGGTGAATGAAGAAGGCTGGTGCACACCAAGAGTGCTTCAGAGCGCTTTTCAAATTTACAGCAATTTGAAAAGCGCTGGGCTAATGTTACCCTATGAGGGTGTTCCCACAGCAGTGTTGTGATCGCAAACATGCTGCAGGTAGCATTTATTGGAGCGATTCTTTCAAAAATCGCTTCACAAAGTCGCATTCGCGAATTGCTAGCGATTGCGATTTTGTCGTGCACTAGCCCAGAGATAGGAGGAGTGGAGTGAGACTGAGAATAGCCTGAGATAGAGCAGAGAGCTTATCTGTATTGCAGTCCCACATTACACAGAGGCTAGTTGCTGGTAATAGGACTGCTGTCCCTGCCAGTCTCCCACACAAGTCAGAAATCAGCCCTCCTGGAGTCTAGGGACTGTCAAAACTTTTCAACCTGTTTAACACCTTATCTGCATCTGCATCATGCTGTGTATATTTATCAGCTCTCTAATTGCACTTTTATCAGCTAGCCTAGTATTTTACAATGCCTTACAACAACAAACCTGAATACAGCAGACACAGGACCAACCCTAAATCACTGAATGAAAGGCGGCCTGGGGGGCAGTCAATGCCTGGCTGCTACAGTCTCTACTTCCACGCAGTTACCAGTAGCAGAGAGAGGGACTGAATGAATCTCAGGAGCTGATGCTGTACTCGGATCCCTGACTAGGATGAGTGCCTTCTCTCACTGACTCATTCATTACTGTGGTTCTTTGAATCATTGAGCTGAAGGAAATGAATGAATCAGTCAGTAAATCAGTCATGAGTCAGGCGCTGCTGCTGCTGCTGCTGTGTAACCTGATACCTGAGTGAGTTGAGAGGCATTTCTCCTCTCACTACTCAGTTTAGCAGCGCCCTTCCCTCCTCCTGTCGCCCTTCCCTCCTCCTGTCGCCCTAGGCAAGAATTTATAGCTGCCTAATGGCTCAGACGCCTCTGTGGTGCACTCACTCACACACTCACACTCATTCCCGAATTCTGCGCTGACACACAAACACAGGCAGAATAAGTGTGCACACACAATCACGCTAATTCCTGAATTCAGCGCACACACACAAACACAGGCAGAATAAGTTTGCGCATACAATCACACTAATTCCCACATTCTGCGCACACACTTAAACACAGGCAGAATAAGTGTGCACGCACAATCATACTAATTCCCACATTCTGCGCAAACACATAAACACAGGCAAAATAAGTGTGCACACACAATTACACAAATGCCCACATTCTGCGCACACACACACACACACACACACACACACACACAGGCAGCATAAATGTGCACACACAATCACACTAATTCTTGTATTCCAGTTCCTGGGCGAGCAGTTAATTATGACACTGGAGGTTCACTAAAATATTCCACAATTTTACGGTGATTCCAGAGCATAATAATAGCAGTCCAAAAACCTACTTTGCTGTTTATTTTAATGAGCAGGTAAAACACCAAATAATATCCAATATTATTTTTAGTGCATGAAACTTTGTTTTTTTGTTTTGTTTACCGTCTAGCAGTGAAATTGGTTTTCATTAATTAAAACGACGTAAGCACAGGATAGAACGGGCCTTTAAAAATGAAGCACAGTTAAATTGTCTGAAATAATGATGTATAACTAATTAATTTTAAAATACTATACCGGATTGTTCTCCCTTGAGAGACGGCACAAGGATGGGGAGAGCAGATGAAAAGCTTTTGCTGCAGGACATATGGGCTGGTTGATTCTCAGCTGCATATGCTGTGGGACAACCCAAAGGTGCATTTTTTTTTGTGGTGGAAGTACATTTCTATAACAGAAGTTACAATGAATATTAAAATACCTTCAAGGCTGAGATTAGAAGAATTCTCTGCGCTGCAGTGAGAGTTCCTATCTCCACTTCCTCTTTGTTGTCTGAATTGCTGCTCTTAAAAGCACCACTAAAATACGAACTGAGCCCATTTAAAAGGCAACCGTAACTTTCAAAAAGGTATAAACAAGTAAAAGTTTCAAATGCCTGACGGATTTAGAGAACAAAAAAACAAAACAAAAAAAACAAAAAAAAACACGTACACAATATGTTCTTTTACTTCCATAATTGTCCCCATTGTCATTGTAAATTACAACCCAAGTCCTATGGGAAACATATTTAAGCTTTGGATGGTGTGGAAAGGGATAAAGCCTCATTGCAGTGTCGTTTTTAGGGATAGACAAACAAGGCAGGGGGCTGGGGTGACACCAAAAGGAGGGGTCTCCACAGAGCTATTCTTAGTGCACAATTTCATGGTACTCTAATACACAACTGCTGGAAAGTGACCAATGGAAATCTTAACACTCATCCCTATGGAGGAGCAGGGGAAATGGAAGAGGCAGAGAATCTACTGCTGCAGTGAAAAAACTATTTTGATTGTCTCTCAATATTCAATCCAGCAGACCACAATCTTCTGAGCTGGGTCAGTCCCAGTAAATGGACAGAGCCGACACAGACACAGGATTGTTGCAATAAAAAGCCACCAGCGGCCAGATCTAGCAATAACCATCTAATATGTGTGCCAGTAGTAGTAGATCATTAGACATTTCAGACCAAGGAGAAGCAGAGATGTTACTTCAGCACCCAAATGTGTTTTAGTTTCAAAGGTGTCCTAGGATTGATACCACTCAGCTGTGTCAGTGAGAATTCCTAGCCATTTACTATCTCAATGGGTTCACTGTCCTGTTATGGTTTGATACCTGCACAGAAGCAGTATGTGTGTCAATCGCCAAAGTACCACACCAGAGGAAAATGACAGTTCTCATGGTTACCAGCTGACCTGCCCAACCAGCAAAGGCAAGTCATGGAATAGGCTGTGCTGACTCTTCTATGCAGTCTAAATTACAAGAGTTCCTATACAGGATTAAATACTTTTAACAGGTTAGTAGATTTCACAGAAGGTTCTTTGGTAATTGGTGCCATGACTGCTGGTTTGAATGTGGAAAGGAAAATGCTAGTAGATTTAGGATAAAGCAAGGATTACGGCTAATTTGGGCTTGTCATCTGGCCCTTTTTAAAAGGTGAGGTGAGGGAAGGGGCTAGTGGAATAAGCAACAACCATGATGGGTACTCAACAGACCCTAGGCATCTGCCTATGGAGCCTTGTGAATAATCCAGCTTTGCCTGTACTGTATATTTGATTTGATCTTTATCTGGAATTCATCCTTACTGAGGCACTGTGGCCTACAAATTTCTTTTAAAGCAGCAGGGACATCCATACTATCCCAGCAAAAAAAAAAAAAAGACATATAAGTAGATAATGTGAGAAAACGCGGAAGAGCCGCCGCGTGTACTGGCGGCAAGGCGGCTGATTCCGCGTCCAGCGCGGCGGTGTGTCCGCAGCAGCATGCGTCTGGTGTGGCTGGGTCTGTTAGTTCACACAGGCTGAGGAGCTACGCGCTCGCGCCAGAAGTCAGACCTTTTATACTAGCAGGAGATGTATCAGCTGATCAGGACGATCAGCTGATTCCTGCTGGACTCCTGATTGGCTGAGTGGCTCGGGCGGGGCGGCAGACTCCAGCAACTATATATTCAGGTTGCTTGCCAGTTGCTGGTTGTCTGCCATTGCAAACACTTATGTGGAAGCACTCAGACCTTAGTCAGATCTTTCAGTGTGGTGGAACCAGGAGGACCTGGGAATCCACACTTAGCCAGTTTACTGTGTATTATCTGTGTTATTCATTAGACCAGTTCCAGGGTGTAGAGACTACGGACCTCACACCCAGACTAGAAATACTGTGTATCATCTGTGTTATTCCTTAGACCAGTTCCGGGGTGTCGAGACCACTGACCTCACACCCAGACTAGGGAACTTGTGTTATCATTCTGTTATACATCAGACTAGTTCCAGGATGTAGAGACCACAGACCTCACACCCAGACTAGGGAACGTGTGTTATCATTCTGTTATACATCAGACTAGTTCCAGGGTGTAGAGACCACGGACCTCACACCCAGACTAGGCATTGTTTGACATCTGTTACTACCTTGAGAGCTATCTCTCTCCCTTAAGAGATAGCCTCCAGACCTGCTAGTGACATCCACCTTTCAGGTGTCACTCACGCTCTGGTTCTTCCTACCTTCAGCCTGACTCCACCCCTTGGAGAGTCTCAGGCTGTTGGGGGTTGCTGTACTCTCTATAGCAATACCTCCTGTATTGTCAAGGCCACCTGCTCATCAGGTGGATTACTCAAAGTCATACTGTTACACTAAAACACTCACACTATAAAGGTGTCCAGAGGTTAGCAATATATCTGTAGTATCGGTGATTCTGCAGGTCATCAATAATCAGGTATATATCTGTATTCTTGGTGATACTGCAGATCACCAATAATCAGATTCTATCTGCGTGCTGACACCAATCGTTACAGATAAATACTTTTTCTACTTACATAACACATGTATTGTACTGTCTATGATGTGATTTCAGTGAAACTTATAAAGTAAATAAAGAAAAAACGGTTGCAGGCATCTTCCATCTTTACTGCCTCTGACTGAAGTCAATTCTGATGTAATTTCCTCCCTTACTCTTTTTTTTCTTCTAGAAACTGCACTGTCATATCTAGCTTGCTTTGTAAACACATGTGACCACAGCATAGATCGTATTTCAGCAGCTTCTGCAGAGGGTTAAGTTGTATTTTCCTTCCCAGCCTCATGTCATACTGAACTGCCCTCAGCCAATCAGTGAGGAGGAGGGATGTGGGAGGGAAGATTACAAATGTCCCTCTCCCTGGCAATGTACCAGAAAGGCTGGCTGAGATAGGATTCATTACAGCAGAAACATTTATGATTATATTGGAATGCTTGCAATGCAGGGTCAGGATGTAGACTGCATAATAAACACAGAGCAGTGGGTAAATGGAATTTGATTTTGTGGCTGACAATCCCGCTTTAAAAGTTGGCTTCCATTTCAATGTTTCAAAACTCTTTGTGAAAACTATCCTTTGTTTATTTTTTTGAACAACAACATTGTTATATTTAGTTTTGTTATTGGATGTACTTGTTTGTTGCAGTCCTACAGCATCTGATATAATTGTCTGCAGCTGAAGAGAAAGGTATGAATAACCAGATAATGCAGACATTCTAATGTTATCAGTAGATAAATGCTGCATCAAAGCCACACATGGTGACCTTGCTCTCCCATTCTAGTCGGCGGTGTCTAGATCATCTCGCAATACGCTGGGGCAGGGTCATTTTCCCCGAGATTCCATTAGTCAAAATCATAGTGCTTTTTAAATGCTCTGCCCTGAGTATTGTGAACTTTTATTCCCATTGTGCTTCTGCAAGTATAGAGCGAATTATCATGCTTAACAAAGGCCCTTTTCAGACATATTATTCCATAATAGACAAAAGCTCAGTGCATCTCATATATGTGTCATTTCATTAATATGTATGATGTTCCTGAATTTTAATGACATCACTGTCAGACTGCAGGAGGATGGAGGGAAAAAAACGGACATCATATCCTTGAAAAGCAACAGCAGATATGTGATATTATAAGTCCGATGAGGTTCCCACTACATTGATAAAGCGCTGGAAACTAATGCTGGTGCAGATCACACACCTTATTATTTATATCATTTAGGAAGAGCATCCTATTGTGGTTCTGATAGTCTAGACCTCGATAATAATGTTTTTATTTGCTAGTATCTTCAGCATCTTCTTTTTATTGTGGTAAAAAATAAAATAAGGAAAAAAATATAATAATTGGCTACAGCAAGTAAATTTTTTATGTCTAAGTCTCACTTATCTCTTCACTGGCGGTCAAATGATTCGGAATTATGTATGTTATCGTTCTGGGAGAATGGCTGTCTTCGTGACACCAGATGTCACTTTTCCTACAAAGATACTTTGAATTACATATTTTATTTAAATTTCTGGATGGCAAATGACTTGGTGAAAATCACAATTGCTCCCTAAAAAAAGTGACATTATATAATCTGTGCTCGGCAAGCTATGTTTATTTAAGAGCTTGCTTAATATTACCTGGCTGGAGCTGAGCTGCCCAGTAGGGTGATAAGATCCAACTGCACCTATTGGAAGTTGATAGCGCCAGAATAGTTTCATTTTAAAGCTCAGACCACAAAGAAGCTTGAGAAATGTAGGGTTATTTTTGGTTTCTTTTTTTCTTTGTGGCCTCTCCTGATCATGCTTCCGTGAGCACTCTGCACTTGCACAGTTTGCACAAGCACAGAATGTCCCCAGCTACAGGTACTTGATCCAGAGAAGTGCATGGTTGCGCCTGGGCATGATCTTTAAAGGGACTCCGAGCACCTCTCATGGGTATGCCTTTAAGCCAGATGACTTCCAACAAAGTCGTGCTATGATCCCTGGAGGAGCCTCTTGCAATGGCCATGCGTGTCACTTCCTCTTCCTGCTTCATTCAGTGATGCACTTCAGGGGTGACCCGGAAGTTATAACATAGCCAAGATGGTGTAGAATGGCTATTCAGGCATCAAATGAAAGAGGAGAGCACAAGCTACAGGAAGGTAGGCATCTTTAAGTAATTTGCAGTACTGGTCGGAGTCTCTTTAATGGCATACCCATGAGAGGTGCTCGGAATCCCTTTCAGAGGGTCTTATAGTGTGCTGGAGGGCAGCAGAACTACACTGCTGGACCAGATCCATTTCTAGAGGCTGGAAAAGGCCCAAGGTAAGTAAAGCTTAACTTTTTTTTTCAGCTTGCACGTCCTTCACATTTTTCAGCACTAAAACCTTATCGACAGTGTTTCCTCAGTTACATAAAGGTGTCTGCCATCTATGCCTTCTCTTCTGCATGTCCATACATTGCTTAATTTTCCTGGAAGATTCGATCATCATTGCCAGAGATCAATGTGGCTGCCTGACTGTAATTTTGATTGATTTCCATTTGAAATCGATTGAAACTATTGATCCAGCAGGCTTGAAAGATCTCAATGAAAAAGGGGCGGTAGCGTAGTTTGATTTCCAGATGATGGCTGGATCCCAGGATGGTGTCCCCCCCATATGGAATGTGTACCTCCCGGCCTGGGCAGACTGTTGCAGCCGGGGTCACATGCACCTATCTGCCAGTGCGCCTCCTCTTGTGTCCTATCCAATCGATAGAACCGCACACCTGTGCTAGAGCTATGCTGGTGCTGGATACCTGTTACAGCAATAATCCAGAAATCGATAAAGGCATCTGCACACAGACTTCAGGAACAACTTGTTGTCAGTCTGTTTATGCCTTGACAAAGGGGATCACATTGACCCCGAAACGATCGTCGGCTTGGACGACCTGTTGGTGTCGTATGTGTGTGCATAAGGAGCAATAAAGACAAGTTGGTCCTGAAGTCTGTGTGCGGATGCCTTTATCGATTGCTCGTGTCCTCTTACCATCACCGCTGGAGTGTACCATGTGAACTGATGGCAACACTCTGCACAGCCCAGGAGAGCACATAGATGGGGGAGATCAGGGAGGTCCATCAGGTGGTGGTGGCAGCACTTCAAATTTCATACTGAAATCTATTGGAAATCTGCATGTAGTGTGTGGAAGGTAATGGATCCCTTTCTCATCAGATTTCATCACAGAGGGATCTATCTG
Source organism: Hyperolius riggenbachi (assembly GCF_040937935.1). Lineage (NCBI taxonomy): Eukaryota > Metazoa > Chordata > Amphibia > Anura > Hyperoliidae > Hyperolius > Hyperolius riggenbachi. Next base: position 117,219,289 of record NC_090646.1, on the reverse strand, counting down.
ATGGTCTAATCTGCTGGCCTTCTACCATAGTATGGTCCCATTTAGTTACTTAATGCCTATGTGTATCTCCTTATGTCATTTCCAGTACACTGGTAACACTGTATTCATATCTTATATGACTAATGCAAGGGAGAGGCTACAAAGTATGGAGAGGGGCTTTGACTCATCTGTGCCTCCGTAACAAGGTTTTGTTCTGCTTCTGCTTCTACTTGAAAAATGTAGTCACTTCACTTCCTGTCAGGGTAGCAAGTCAGCAAATTTCTCAAAGATGTTGGGACATCCAGAAAGAATCTAAACATAAGGAAAAAAAAACTTGCTGACTGAGAAGCAAAACAATGCCATATATTCAGAAGAAATGTGCGTCATGTTCTTCTGAATGGTGATCATCATCTTGCAAATGATGACACAAAGTATGTGTGTGTGTGTGTGTGTGTGTGTGTGTGTGTGTGTGTGTGTGTGTGTGTGTTTACGGGTGAGTGTGTGTGAGTGTGAGTGTGAGTGTGTGTGTGTGTGTGTGTGTGGGGTCAGGGGCACAATATGGCTGCCCCCCTTCTGAAAGAAGCACACAAGCAAATAGCTTAAATTGGTGTTAGCAGGCCTCCACTAGAGATGTCGCGAACCTCCGATTTTTGGTTCGCGAACCCTGTTCGCGAACCTCCGCGAAAGGTTCGGTTTGCGAAAAAGTTCGCGAACCGCAATAGATTTCAATGGGGAGGCGAACTTTGAAAAAATTCTACCAGCTAGAAAACATGTTTCAAGAGCTCTGATACCTGGAGGCACACCTGATTGAGTGAAATCCACATCACTGCTGGAGGAACCCCCCCACCCTCCCTCCTCCAAGCTAGGTCCTTATACCATTTGACTCAGTTGTCTGCCTACACTAATTAGTTATGGGACAACTGCTACACACTCTGCTAGGGAGATTTTAACTAGCCTCTTAAAAGTAGCATGATTAAGGATTTGTACTTTTCGAAAAGCATGCTTATATACCATAGCTGGGATTTGAACCAAGGATGCAGTGTGTAGTAGGTATCTGTCTTACCCTCTAGACCATGAACCACACTACATGCTAAAGCTGGCCTAGCATAAACCATACATAATGGTAGTACAGTGAGACCCAGGTGCATTGAGCATAAATGGTAAATTTTAGGCCAGCTTCAGTTACTACTGAAGTGGTACAGTGGTTAGCGTGCTTGCCTACCCCACAGTGAGACCCACGTTCAAATCCCAGCCAATATGAGTTGGCTTTTATGCTACAAATCCTTAAAGGGAACCTAAAAGGAGAAGGATATGGATTTTTCCTTTTAAAATAATACCAGTTGCCTGAATCGCCTGCTGATCCTGTGTCTCTAATACTTTTAGCCTCAGCCCCTGAACAAGCATGCAGATCAGGTGCTCTGACTGAAGTCAGACTGGATTAGCTGCATGCGTGTTTCAGGGTGTGATTCAGCCACTATTGCAGTCACAAAGATCAGCTGGACTGCCAGGCAACTGGTATTGTTTACAGGAAACATCCATATCACTCTCAGTTAAGGTTCCCTTTAAAGGAGAACTGTAGTGAAAGGTATATGGAGGCTACCATATTGATTTCCTTTTAAGCAATACCAGTTACCTGGCTATCCTGCAGATCCTCTGCCTCCAATACTTTTAGCCCTAGACCCTGAACAAGCATGCAGCAGATCTGGTGTTTGACATTTTTGTAAGATCTGACAAGATTAGCTGCATGCTTGTTTCTGGTGTGATTCACACTACTGCAGCCAAATAGATCAGCAGGGCTGCCAGGCAACTGGTATAGCTTAAAAGGAAATCAATATGGCAGCCTCCATATACCTCTCACTACAGTTCTCATTTAAGCAACCTAATGTTTCTATTGCATTGAGCATAAATGGTAAATTTTAGGCCAGCTTCACTTACTACTGTAGTGGTACAGTGGTTAGGGTGACTTGCCTACCACACAGTGAGATCTGTGTTTGATTCCCAGCTATGGTATGATGCATACTAGTTTTTAAAATAGTATAATTCCCTGGCAGAAGAGACCCTCCTCCCTCCGGTAGGTGGAGGAGGGAGCCCATAAGAGGCTAATTAAAATCTCCCTAGCAGAGTGTGTAGCAGCTGTCCCATAACTAATTAGTGTAGGCAGACAACTGAGTCAAATGATATAAGGACCTAGCTTGGAGGAGGGCGGGTCCTCCAGCAGTGTGTTTGGCAATAACATGTCTGCTGACAGTGATATGGAGGCTCAAAGTTTTGCTCAATAGAGCATTATGGGGCGAATCGAACTTCCGCAAAAGTTCGCCTGATGTAGGCGAACGCGAACCCCCAAAGTTCGCCTGGAACCGTTCGCAGGCGAACCGTTCGTGACATCTCTAGCCTCCACAGGGTTATTCAGGTAAGTATTGTTAACACTAGAATTTTTTAAGGTGAGGTTAAGCTTCTGCACAGCCAAGCAAATGCCCACATGTGAAATTCCCCTGTAATCTAAAGGGCCTGGTTGTGCATGTAAAAAAAACATCCTTTTGCTTTTTTACAGTATTTGGCAGTGGCAGTCTATGGGAATGGCTGTCACCATAGGTATGTTTTAAGCATTTGTCAGTCTTTTAACAGTGTTTTGCAGGTGCCCACAGTTAAAAACACAATAGTCCTCTATGACTGGTACTCTTTATACAACACCTAAAATGAATGTACATATGAACAAGACCAGTAGGTGCACTTTAAAGAAACGCTGGACTGAGAGGACTACAAAAGATGCCATTTCTTACTTCATTTTCTTTAAAATTTGTCTAGCGGGTGTACTTTAAAAAAAAAAAAAGAGGTGAACTTCAGATAACTCAAAACAAAAAAGTCTCTCTACCTATACAAAGCAGAAGTTTGCTTTCTTAAAACAGAAGGCATTTTTGATTACTCAGGTTGTAGTCAGCTTTGAAGTGTCCCACAATGCATCACTGCTGAATATGCAAATTATCCCGTTGTTGTCCCTGAAAGCTAAGCACACATTGCACACCATTGGTTCTGGATGTGTTTGGCTATCAGGAACAACAAAGGAGAGATTTGCATATCAAGCAGTGATGCATTGTGGGACATCTCACAGCTCACTCCAGCCTGAGTAATCGCAAATACCTTCTGTTTTAGGAATGCGAACTGTATCAATTTAGTAAGGAAGCTTTTTGATCCCTTCATCCTCCAGTTCACCATGAGCTTGCTGGGCAATCTGTAACTCCCGTACAAAATGCAAAATAAGTAGAACAGAGGCGCCAACAGGATAAAAACAGTAATTAAAATGTTAAAAATTCGCTGAGGAGGCTATGGTGGCTCCGCCCCCTCCAAGCAAACACAGAAAACTGTGTAATGTAATCAGAACAAATTTATTGGTACACTCCAGGGTATAGATATACAACGCGTTTCGCGGGTATGAGCCCGCTTCTTCAGGCAGTAGAAGTAGGAGTACACAGCAATCTGTCAGCAACACACCTGGCGCCAAAGACTTTGGCGCCAGGTGTGTTGCTGACAGATTGCTGTGTACTCCTACTTCTACTGCCTGAAGAAGCGGGCTCATACCCGCGAAACGCGTTGTATATCTATACCCTGGAGTGTACCAATAAATTTGTTCTGATTACATTACACAGTTTTCTGTGTTTGCTTGGAGGGGGCGGAGCCACCATAGCCTCCTCAGCGAATTTTTAACATTTTAATTACTGTTTTTATCCTGTTGGCGCCTCTGTTCTACTTATTTTGCACTTTACATCCACCCTTGGTGGAGGGGGATACCCTTTTTCTCATCTACAGAGAGCGACTTTTTAATCCTGAGTGGGGACAGGTCAAACTCCTCACCTGCTTATACAGTGGTTGCCTGGAGGTAACCCTGGCTTGTGAGTATAACTTTTACTCTTTCACATTTACCAATTGCCAAAACCTACTACACCATATTGGGCTCTCGGTTCTCTCTCCTCCCGTACAAAATGATTTGTTTCAAACTCAGATTCCTAACGAATAAACACAGTACCCCCTAGGAATATGTACCTCCTCCAATTACTATTAGTAGAAGTTTCCATTAGAGAAAACAGTTCCATAAATACTGTGCCAAGTGGGTGTAAAATATGTGCATAAATATGTGCAGCAAATGACCATCCAATGAAATGTTGACATATTCCACATCTCCATTACAGATCTCCTGCTTGTACAGCTGTTCATGATAAGATTCTGCAAATTCCTCTGGTGCCAAAGAGATGAGCTGAATGCTGCAGAGTTCACAGGTTGGTCTCCTGAAGTCCAGGGAATTCACATTTACCTTTGTGCTAGATGGTATATATATATTAGTTTTGTGTGATTGCATAAGGAGATATGGGCAAAACGAGGGAATCCATCAGGGCATTGTACGAAGCCGGAGAGGCAGAATAGAGTATCCTGGAGAGGAAAACAGTCCCGGATGGGAGGTCAAGCTCTGAAGCCTGAGTGTTTTAGCCTTAGGAATAATGTGATGAAATTCTATTTTACTGCGAGCGGCTTGGCGCTGCAATATAATGGGCCCATGGGGGAAGCGGCTTGTGTGTGGACACCAACATGTGGCTCACGCTGCTCCGTATCTCATTCCACATCATCTCCTTAAATGTTGAAGGGTCGGCGTACAATAAAATAATAATAGTAATGTTATCATTAATAAATAATAAGCACAACTATGCCCTTGAAAATGTCAGAGAAGCACTGAAAGGTAAGGCGAGCTGTCTAAAGAGCACCTGTGTCGGTATAGCTATATATTGCAGGGAAAGAGGAAGGAAGAGGGTTTTCTGCATACGTGAATCTCGGGAGCCATGGAAAATTGGGGCGCAGGAACAGTGCCGATAGTAGAATATCGGTAAATTTACAGATACTCTACTATTTAAAGTGTTAATTTTCATTAGTAAAATATTGGTAATTTTTACCAATATTTTACTATAGCTAAACCTAACCCTACTCTTACACAGAACCCTCCACAACCAATGCCTCACCCTAACCCCCCGGTGGTGCCTAAGCTTAAACCCAACCCCAGTGGTGCCTAACCCTGAAATGGCGGTGCCTAACCTTACACCTAAACCTAACCAACCCTCCCCTGCCCCCAAAATAGGATAAAAACATAGAAAAATATAAATACCAGGTGGCGCCCAAATTTTCCCTTTATTGCTGGCTTAAAAACCTGAAAAAAATGAGAATGATCAGGTGTCGCCTGTTGCTCGAATTTATCTTTTGGCGCCAATATGTTCAATTAAAATCTATGAAAGCGCCCTATTTGTCTAGAAGCCGCATGCATCCGATTTGCCTGATACTGGGTTTTCTAACTGTGGCTTTTTATCTGACGTATATTTTGAAAATTTAATTTTATAAGAAATCAGTCATTAACTACTTGAAGACTGCAGTGTTAACCCCCCCCCCCCCCCCTTCCCAAATGACCAGGCTGTTTTTTGTTATGCTGGGCTGTGCAGGCTTTTCAGCCTCCTGCACAGCCCAGCTATGGAGCCCAGCGATCGGACTCGCCTCCTTTTTTGTCCCTATGGGGATATGCTGCCTGAGGTGTCCGATCTCTGTGGCAGTGTTTTTTTTTTTTGTGTGTGTGTGTTTGTTTTTCTAGCCTCTATGAGTCTCTCTCTCCCTCCCTCCTCCCTCCGTTTTCTGAATTGGAACAGGACGACGATCCGACCTGTTCCGCCTCTCATAGGCATCAGCCTATGAGAGGACGGCGCGCCTTGGCCAATCAGAGGCTGGGTTTCCCCGATCTCGTACAGTGCTGCCGGGGGACCACAGCGTTGTACGGATGTAAACAAAAGGTATTTCTTTCATCTTTCGTTTACAAACAGCCTGCTAGCCGCGAAGTGGCAGGGAACGATGGTGCATGCGCGCGGCTGTTCCCTGGGAAACTGCAGCCCCAGGACTTGACGCTAATTAGTGTCAGGCGGTACTGGGGCTGCCGCCGCGGCCACGCCCATCGGCGTTAGGCGGTCCCCAGCAGGTTAAAGTTGATATTTACAATACAGACTTTTTGCACACTAGATGACCTTAGGCCGGGGTGTGTATCTCACCCGAGAATCTAGTCTGTGTACAACCCACAATTAAATGTGAAGAAGAAGCCCAATAGGCTCATACTTACCTACCCTGCCAGATGCCACTTCCTGTGCTCCTGAGGATGTGCTTCTACTGCTGAGAGCTCTGCATTCCCACACAGTCTGCTGCTGAATGTGCTCCTGAGGAGGTGAGCAACATTCAGCAGAAAGTACAGATTTATCATAGAGCTTGTGAAGAGGGGTGGAGCCTTAGCAGCAAATTAGTTAGGCTTCAGTGAGCCCCACGTGAGGGAGTCATTGTTCATCAACTCACCCTTCCAAGCAGACACTGTAGGGGGAATACAGGTCTCCATTTAGGTACTTATCTCAGGAGAGGGAAGCCTCTAGATCCCCCTGAGACTTTCCCCGTTGCCCTCCTCCTTTCTGTTCCAGCATCGGGTCCCCCCCTTATCACCTTCCCAAACCCATAAACAAGGCCTTGTTGGTGGAGCTCACCTACACTGTGCAGGCACAGACAGCTCAACTTGTGCACCATGGAGCCAAATAGGCTCTGCTTTTTCCACTGAACCCCATCAGCCCCTTCCCTTGCCCCCCCCATGGTGCTCTTCACAGCATCGGGGCTCATCATGCAGGGATCATAAAACAAGTGTGTCCATCATGATCTTCACACCCATAACAAGTGTAGCCATAAAAACACCTGACCTGAAGTATAGTCCCCTGTATTGGAAGGGAAGATGAATAGTTGGTGGCTCCCTGGAGTTGGAGGCTGCTCCCTTATAGTTATGCCCCTGGGTTTTAGGGACCAAATAACTCACTAGTATGATTTTAGGGGATAGGAGGAAACTGGAGTAGAGTTTACATATAAAAGGTGCCCTTAATAAACAGGACTCTGGAATGAAATGCAGCAGACAGGAGCCTTTGTATTTAGCGTGCTAGGACTGTATCTCCATGAGCGGTACACCAGTGAGGCTTTGCTACTGCGCATAAGCAGGGCTTACCGACTGGCTTGCTGTAGGAAAATGATAAGTGAAAGCACACTGACCTCTGTACACCGCACTCCCTCCCATTATTTCTCTATCCGAAGGCTCATGGGATAGAGATTCCTGTCCATTTACATGGAAGCTGCACGGTCCACTGATTCCGACAGTAAATCACAATGTTAAATAATTATTTATTGAGTCTTGTGAAATGTTACTGAAACATTGCTAAGAATAAATGGCAATGATGTGAAATGTGACAATTAAAGAATGAGCCTGTCATTTTAATTAACTTTCATTTGATTCCATTGTATCCTGGTTTTCTCGCCTCGCGTCGCTCCCTTCTTTCCAGAACCTCTGAATCTGCAGAGGTGAGACAGCAGACAAACTCATTATGCACACAAGGAGTTTAGAAGAAAAAAAACGTGTCTAGCCAATTTATTTTGGATGAGGATTTCAATCCGCATCTGGAATGATGGCGAATATGAAAGAAGCCCGATATTTTCAGCCGTGGTTGGATTTTGTATATGAAATTATTGGTTGGCTAGTCTGATGTTCGTTCTTCAGCCTGACTGGGTGTTCCAACATGCTGTTACAAAAGGCCTATAATGAATCCTACTAAGTGCTCAACCTGAAGTAATAAACTGGACTGTGAGGAAATCATTCCAGATAAGCGAAGAAAGTGACAGGTGCTCTTCCCCACAAGGGGCCTAACTAGAGGCGAGCAGCCCCTGCAATCCCAGGGGGCTTTAAAGAGAAACTCAGACCAAGAATTGAACTTTATCCCAATCAGTAGCCGATACCCCCTTTTACTTGAGAAATCTTTTCCTTTTCAGAAACAGACCATCAGGGGGCGCTGTATGACTGATATTGTGGTGAAACCCCTCCCACAGGAAACTCTGAGGACCGTGGTACTCCTGGCAGTTTCCTCTCTGTGAACCTTGTTGCATTGTGGGAAATAGCTGTTTACTGCTGTTTCCAACTGCCAAGAAAGCACGCAGCAGCTACATCAACTGCCAACAGTAAAAATGTCACCATGTAATTAATGTCAGAATGTAAATCAGGGAGAGGAAAGATTTTACAATGAGCAAACACTGACTAAATCATTTATACATAATTATTGTAAAAATGAAGCTCTTTTTTATTACATTATTTTTACTGGAGTTCCTCTTTAAGCTGTGGGGGCCCCAACTACTAACCTTGCCTTCCACCGATACCAGCTATTAATCTTCCCTTCCTTAAATACAGGGGACTATACTTCAGATCAGGTGTTTTTTATGTCCCTGGTTGCCTATTGTAGGTTTTTGGTGTTCGACAAGAATGTGGAAACAGCCCGGTCTCGTTAGAGGTTCACAGACAATTCTGACAAGACCACACGGCTCTGATCTTGTCGGCATGCAGCAAATTAATGGATCTTTCAAAGCCATAAATGTGTATTGTCAAATCTGTTAAACAGTATTTATCTGTCAATTCACTGTTGCTGCTAGCTTTTATACCAAACACTCCTGTGTAATGCAAATTACACAGTAACTGTGCTAAACTGCAAATTTCTCAAACCCACACATTCTACTTGGTTACCATGAGACTCGTCTGCAGCTGTTGTGGAGGCACAAATCCCAGAGTGTTCTGCCAGCCAAAGGCATGCTGGGACTTGTGCTTCTTCTGCTGCATAGTCACAGGCAGCCTGCATGTTACTCTTCCCCTAATACACCCATCAGCCACAACATTAAACCACTAACAGGTGACATGAATAAATATGGATTATATCATTATAATGACTCCTGTCATGTAACAAAGATAGCAAGGTCTTTAACAAGGCTCAAATTTTGATGGCTAGACAACTGTTTATGAGTTATATTCATAATCATAGTACCCTTGACCCCCCCCCCCCCCCCCCCCCCCAGGTGTGCATCTGGCAGCCAATCAGCATGCCGCTCCCGTGAGCTGTGTGCTGATGTTATTGGCTGCCAGGTGCATGGCTACACTGAACTGGAGAGGAGGACCTGTCCTGCTGTGCGGGAGCAGGTAGCCACTCTGCATTTAACTCTTCACTTGCTCTCAGGCATGGGCTCTTTAGCCCCCAATGAAAGTGGAGGGATGGGGAATTGGAAGACGGGTGTCAGGGGATGTGTGGGGCTGGCAAATCTTTGCTGGGGGGCCTGGCAGACTGTAGTTACACCCCTGGTATGAGTATCTCTAAAACAGTAGGTTTTTTTGGTGGTGAGGGTGTTCTCTGTATGAATGGGTTAAGACCTACCAAAAGTGGTCCAAGGAAAGACAACCAGTGAACTGGAGACATCAGGAGAGCTGAGCCTCATTGATGCATGTGGAGTGTGAAGGTTGGTCTGTCTGGTCTAATCCGACCAAGTAAGAGCTGCTAATTACTGAAATATGTCATTCTGGTCATGACAGGATGTTAGCCGTAGACCACTCCATGCCGATGACTTCTCTCCACCACCAAAAGTGTCTACAACAAGCATGTGAGTGACAGAAATGGACCATAAAACAATAGAATAGGTAGAATAGGGTAGCCTGGTCATGTTTAGACCTGTGGATTGTCCTAGAAAAGTAATTTTGATTCCTGAAAGCCCCGTTACACACACCTTACATGACTATAGAAAGATCTGTGATTGTCAGAAATGGGCCATGGAACAATAGAAGAGGGTAGTTTGATAATGTTTTGACCTGTGGAGTGTCCTGATCCATGAAAGCCACACCACACACCTTACCGGACTACAGAAAGATCCGCTGCTAAGATCTTGTTGCCACATAGAGAACCTTAAGTGGTCTTGTGAAATCCATGACTCAATGAGGGAGTGAACTGCTTTGGTGGCACAAAAGGGACCTATTCAATATCAAGCTAAACAGGTGGCTTTAATATTGTGTATGATCAGAGTGTGGGTTGTAACACAGATGTGTCCCTACACATTTTTGTTGTTTGTCATTGGAATCGAATACTGTGAAGAATAACAATACGATCATATTCCTATCTGTCAATGACTAAATGTATTTCGTAAACAGCACAAAATTACGCACAACCCCGCCAAAGTAATATTCCAGGCAGAAACAAAGCGATGATTCCAAGACACTTGTGTTCCATTTATAAACCAAAAGGAGGATTTAGCCCACCTCCCCCCCTGATGTCTGCATTCTCTGCTAAATCTGTCTTCCGGATCAATGCACCTCACTAATTACAAGTTAATTTTTAGTTGTAATATCTCAGCGCGAGGGCGACCTGTGAGATCAAGCGAAGAGAGGGCATGTGAATGGCATCACTGTGAAGAGGGTAATAGGAGCCAATGCAGTTCATTAGCTGACCGAAGATAAAGGCATGGGCAGCAGGCAGCAAAGGGCAGAAGGCCAAGAGTACGGCTTCCATAAAGAAGGTGGGAGAAGGAAGCAGTCAAATAAGCATGTAAACAAAATAACAAGAAAAATGAAGCTCTGAAATCGATATATCATAATGAAACTCTGTTGGGCTGATTCACAGAAGGCAGAAGGCCCAAAATCTACTAAACAGCCAATCAGGTTCTATCTGTTAAATAAAATAAAAAGTCTGACTGGGTGCAGCCACTCTATTACCTTTGGTTGGGTTTTCTTAGCACCTGTCTTTGTAAATAAGCCCTTCAGTTTACTAAGCCTTGTTGTTAGTGAGAGGGATATGGAGGGTGACTTATTTATTTCCTTTTAAACAATGCAAGTTGCCTGGGTGCCATGGATGTCTTGCTGGTCCTGTGTAGATCAAGTGCTTTGACTTAAGCCCCATCTACACGATACGATTCTTTGTATGATTCAATTACGATTCTATTTACGGTCCGATTAAATCCGACATGTCCGATCGGAATTCGATTCGATTCAATTCGATTTGCCATTGTTTTAAAATGGCAAATCGAATTCAATCGAATTCAGATCGGACATGTCGGATTTAATCGGATCGTAAATAGAATCGTAATTAAATCGTACAAAGAATCGTATCGTGTAGATGGGGCTTTAAATCTGACAGCATAGCTCCCAACTGTCCCTCTTTCGGCCTCACTTGTCCCTCGTTCAGGACTTTGTCCCTCTTTCTGTGTAAATAAATATATTTCTCTAGACTCTACTAAAAATGTGTTTGATTGACTCTAAACTTTATTTCCATCCTTTAAATTGATATATTACTAGTTTTGAAATGTTACTATGAAGGAAAATGAACCTGGAGAGAACGGAGAAGTGTGGTTTGAATTATAAAACAACATATTTTCTTATGAAATCTTTATGGTATGCGCGACTAAGGGCGTCATCAGGGGTGTGGCTTAAGTGTCCCTCTTTCTCATCTCAAAAAGTCGGGAGGTATGCTGACAGGTTTTGCTGAACGCTTGATTCAGGTGGGTGATACAGACACTGCTGATGCTAGAAGGACCAGCAGGACAGCCAGGCAACTGGTATTGATTAAAGCGGACCAGAACTGGGAACTGCCTCTCTGCTCTAAGGCCCCATTCACATTTAGAAGCGCAAAACGCCGGCAATTTTTGTGAGAGTGAATTTTCCGCGGAAAAATCACTGGACAGTGCATCGATTTCTCTGCGATCACGTTTAGCGCCTCTATAGCACTGAAACGCGATAGCTGGGAAATCGCCTGAAAATGGTGCAGGTGACGCGTTTGCGTTTCGTGATTTTGGGCAATTTGCGGTGATTAGTGCAAATCGCCCAAGTAAGAACGGGCATGTCTGGTTTAATTACACTAGCATTTTCAAAAGCGCTAACGTTTGAGCGGTTTGCCGAAATCGCCGGCAAAACGCTCAAGTGTGAATGGGGCCTAAAAGATAAGTAACAGCTTAAAAAAGATAAGTAACACCCTATAAGTGCTTTTGTAAGCTTTTGCATTTAATTAGCGATTGCTGAACGCTTGTTAAAAAATAGCTTCCATTTTTATGAAAGGGGATTTAAGCAATGTTTTAGCAAGCGCTCAGCAATCGCTAATTAAACGCAAACGTTAACAAAAGCCCTTAGAGCCCTTTCACACAGGCAGTTGATAGGCAGTAAAAGGTCTGTCGACCTCTCACAACTGCTTGCTGCTGCCTGGTAACTGCTTGCTGCTGCTTGGTAAGTAACTGATCACTGCTGCCTGGTAACTGCTTGCTGCTGCTTGGTGACTGCTCACCGCTGCCTGGTAAGTGCTTGCTGGCCACACAGTTTAACTGCCCATGTGAAAGGGCCTTAATAATGTGGAGCCGACCTTGCATAGTTTTCTGTTGGCTGCATGCAATGAATAGACTGCACACCTCTCTTCTTTGTGGATCTCTGAGCACATCTGCCTGATATTTCATGAAGCTGTCATCCTCAGTGAAATCACACGCGGTGCATTGATGAGAATTGCTGAGACAGTGAACACGGCAGTTCCTAGCGCAGGGCACGATTATTCTGATTCACAATCCTGGCTGACAGTGTGACACGGGAACCTCATATCACTGGCTCCGAGCTGCCATGTGCCATCCAGAGTCACAGTCCTCGCTACGCTAATTCCTGCAGCAACAGAATCCCACTGCTGAAATCTCCCAAGGAAGCTGCGTGTTAGAGTACCAATATGCTACTGCTTGTATTGTAATATTAAAGCGCACCTGAACTCACAACTTTCTCTCTGCTTTAAAAGATAAGCAAATAGTAACGTTTAAAGAGAAAAAAAATATTTGTTACAGATGATACAAATCCTGCAATCAATTTACAGTTTGTCTGCTTCCTGCTTTCATGGAAGCAGACATAAGGTTAACATCCTGTGTTTACAAATGAGCTGCTCTGCCAAAGCAGCCAAGATTCCTGAGCTGACACAGCTGATAAATCAAATTACACTGGCGATTAGTCACAGATGAGGGGGAATTAGGACTCTTTTCCACAGGCAGTTGAACTGTGTGCTCAGCAAGCAGTTACCAGGCAGCAGTGAGCAGTTACCAGGCAGCAGTGAGCAGTTGTGAGAGTTTGAGAGGCATTTTACTATCAACTGCCCATGCCTATCAACTGCCCATGGAAAAGAGGCCTAAGGACTTGTTCACATTGCATTCGGCTCCCGCGTCCACCCGCGGTGGGCTTATTTTGAGGCGTTTTTTTTCCGATTCCCGGCGCTTGGGTGGGCGGGGGTTTTTGGGGTTAGCCGTTGCCAGCGCCTTTTTCCCAAGCGTTTTGGTAATTCACTCCCTGACGCAAGTCAGGAAGTGAACTCTTTGATCTGGAAAATAATAAAAATAATAAATACAATGTATTTATTCTTAAAAATGCAATCGCTCCACCAAGCGGTTTTGTGAGAGTTTTGCGGTTTTCCTATACCTCCCATTATAGTAAAAACGGCCTAAAATGGCTCAAACACTACGAACTACACCATAGCACAACATGGTGTAACCGCTTTCTCTGTGTTTTTGAAAAAACGCCAGCGCTTACATTTTTCTAAAAATGCCTTTAATGTGAACAAAGCCTTAGACAGGCTAAACTCTCGAAATACATACAGAGTGCATTTCTCTATGTTTTCCTTCTGTCCTCTGCAAGAGTCCAGGTCCACTTTAAAGGGATATTCTAGCTGAATAATAACATTGACATTAATGAAGCTGGGTGTTTGAATGTGTCTACTCTTTAGCAAAAAACTTTTAAGCAAACCTGTGTTAGGTCTCTTTTCCACGGGCAGTTGAACTGTGTGCTCAGCAAGCAGTTACCAGGCAGCAGTGAGCAGTTACCAGGCAGTAGTGAGCAGTTACCAGGCAGTAGTGAGAAGTTGTGAGAGTTTGAGAGGCATTTCACTGCCTATCACCAGTCCATGGAAAAGAGGCCTTAGATACTAACCTCAGTAGAGGGAAGACTGTATGATCCAGAGGCTTCTCCGATCCTCCTTCACCCCACCGATGCTTCCCTGGACCCTCATCTTCTTTGTGGCCATTCACGTATTAGTTTGTGGATGCACAGCATAGGCCCAAGTACGGGCCTTGCCATAGCACAAAGCACCTTATGCATGGAGGAAGAAGCTGTGCAGGAATGGATGTGCTACTGCATAGTCACAGGTCATTATTGCGCCTGTACAGTGCAGCCACACTCGTACACGGATGGGGGTGCAGACTCAAGAATATATTCACCAAGCCCTTGTCAAATATGTTCATAGAGTTCCACCTCTGGATTGGTGGGTTCAAGGAGGCTTGAGGAAACCTCTGAACCATCCAGAGGCTTCCCACTAATGGGTACATATTAGTATGCCACCACTGAGTTGGGCGCAGGGTGAGCCCAATAACCGCTCACCTTGCTGTCACTGAAATCCGGCAGCGTAAAATACTATTCACCCTCCGAGTAGTAGCAACTCTGAGGGAGAAGTAATTTGGGGTCCGGAACACCGCATTACCCCTGCGCAGGGTGTGCACTGTACCCAGCCCAGGCACTAGGAGGCACTAGGCTCCTGGCGGTGAGTGCTGAAATAGCTTTTCCTAACACCCTTAGCAACACCATTACCCTTTTTGGAGTACTATTGTCAAGGGTCTAGATGCTCCCACCTTGCTATAGGATTCATTAAGGGCTTGTTAACCCATAGGGCATGTTGAATTTTTTGCGCACCGGCGATTTTTAAAAACATTGGTGCAATTGCTTGTACAATGAATTCTTATGAAATAGTTAATATCAGCACGTTTCATACGCTTTCCGCTCAGCAAAGCCTTGTATGTACCATTTTCGGGGAGATTTTGCTACAATAGAAGGTATAGGAAAAATGCAAAACGCTCAGAAATCTCTTTATCCAGCGATTATCCAGTGATTGCGTTCGCGCTTTTATGAATAAATACCTTGTATTTATTCACTTCTGGGTGAAAGACGTCAGTCAGGAAGACGTCAGTCAGAAAGTGAAAAAACGGAATCGCTCTGCAAAAGTGCTTACGAAGCGTCAGCAATTTTAATTTTAGCATGATTTTGCATAGAGCAGGAGCCTTTGTTAATTACCTTTAACACCTTCACTAATCCATCGACAAGCAGCAAACCTGACCAGTCCCTGTTAGGCCTGGAACCCATTACAAATCGCAAATCGCTAGCGCAATCGCTAGCATTTTAAGTAGCGTTTTGTAAGCAATTTCATGAGTGGTTTCCGACAGTTTTGGGAATTCTGATTGGTCCTTTCAAATTATTATCATTTTTTTACAGTTTGCAGTAATTTAAAATCGCACACAAATTGCCATGTGTAGCGATTCATGTGCGATTTGCCAGTGCTTCAATACTTTACATTGAAGCGCAAATGGCCCCAAAATGCTGCATGTCCAGCCATTGCGATTTTGCTAATCGCTACTGTAGAATTTGTTACATTTATTTACATAAGCAAAGCGTTTAGGGAAATCGCTAGTGATTTAAAGCGCTCCCTAAACGCTCAAAAAAGCGCTCTAGTGGGTTCTAGACCAGGCATGGGCAAACTTGGCCCTCCAGCTGTTGAGAAACTACAAGTCCCACAATGCATTGCAGGAGTCTGACAGCCACAGTCATGACTCTCAAAGGCAAATGCATTGTGGGATTTGTAGTTTCTTAACAGCTGGAGGGCCAAGTTTATCCATGCCTGTTCTAGACCTTAAGAACACTGTAGAATGTGCATGTGTTATATGCACATAAAACAACTAGGCAAGCTAAAATAATGTTTTACATTAACCCTTGCCATCTAGAGGGTCAGATGCATTGAGTCTTTCTCAGCAAAAGTGGAGTCTTTTTAATAGCAGAGCCATCATATTCAGATGATAAGTTCTGTTTAATAACTCTGCAGCACGTTTACATTGTTCTAAATGTAATTTGTCTATTTATACATAAGATGCACGCGTTCTGAACTTACACAGCATTTGTACTGAAGCATCCTCACACCGCTCATGTGATGATTCACTTTTGCCTACATCTGTTTGGTTTCCTGCGTCGTGCTGTTACTCTACTTGTTTCATACATGAAATGAGCCAAACAAAAGGATAACTTGCTTTCTAAATAACATCTCCGTGTGCGCCGAGCAGTTTATACGTTTGTAGAATGGCGCACTGATGTAACAAGTGATATTTAACATAAATGCCACTTGTTCAATCAACCTCATCCAGGTGCAGAGCGGTAGTCAGCATCTCATTCCTGCCCTCCAAGCTTGGCAAGACGTGGGCTGTCTCCCAGACTTGTACAGGAAACAGATATGGAAGCTAGAAAAATATTCCAAATCTAGCTCAACACAGGCAGGTTCGTCTCATTTTCTTAAAGTGAACCCGAGGTGAGAGTAATATGGAGTCAGCCATACTAATTTCCTTTTAAACAATACTAGTTGACTGGCAGCACTGCAGATCTATTTAGCTGCAGATCTATTTAGCTGCTGTAGTGTCTGAATTACACCAGAAACAAGCATGCAGCTAATCTTGTCAATTCTGACAAAAATGTCAGAAACACCTGATCTGCTGCATGCTTGTTTATGGCCTATGGCTGAAAGTATTTGAAGCAGAGAAACATCAGGACAGCCAGACAACTGGTATTGCTTAAAGGGAAATAAATATGGCAGCCTCCACATCACTCTCACCTCGGGTTCACTTTAAGGCTTCTTTCCCACTAAGACGTTGCGTTAGATGCCATGTTAAGGTCGCATAACGTGCCCCTAACGCAACGCATAGTGGGGTTGAAGTTGGACGACAGATTGAGCCACGTTATGCGGCTCTTCATGCGTCCGTGATGCCGTGATGCGTACTTTTGGACGCATGTGGCATCACGTGGTCCCGCCGGCCAATCGCCGCACAAAGCGGCCGCTCCAGGAAGTAAACACTGCACCTCACACAGTGCAATGAATATTAATTAGCCATGTGGCTGGCCGCGGAGGAGGTGGGGAGACCTCCTCCTCCAACATTACTGAGCATGTGCAAGCAGTCTAACGCGGCTTAGCCGCGTATGACGTTGGCGTACAGCATGCAGCACTTTGTTTAAACGTGCTGCGTTACTATGTAACCCAACGTGGGCACTGTGTACAGCCCATTGATTTTTCATTGCTGTTAGTTAGGCTACGTTACAGGCTGCACTAACGTGCACCTGTAACGTCCCACTGTGAAAGCAGCCTAAAGGGAACCTGAAGTGAGAGGTACATGGAGGCTGCCATATTTATCTAATTTTCTCAAAGGAAACCTGAAGTGAGAAATATAGGAATATAAGTTATAGAGGCACCCGCAAAGTATAAAGTGATCAATATCAATAGCACTGACATATTACGCAGCGCTGTTCAGAATATATTGTCTTGTCACTTAACTGTCCTTCAGAGGAGCTCACAATCTAATCCCTACCATAGTCATGTCTATTTATATATCGTAGTCTAGGGCCAATTTAGGGGGAAGCCAATAAACTTATCTGTATGTTTTTAGAATGTTGGAGGAAACCGGAGTGCACGGAAAAAACCCACGTAGAGATGGGGAGAACATACAAACACCGTGCAAATAGTGAGCTTAGATTCAAACTGCTGTGAGGTGATAGCGCTAACCACTACACCACCATGCTGCCTATTTTATACTTCTTGGCCAGCTTCATGACTTATATACATCAAGAGGCACTGTAGGGACATATAGAGGAATACAGTTCATTATCCAGCATACCCACTTTTACAGTCATGTTGGTTGCAGCATCAGAAACACTTCCTATATCTATATGTTGCTGTATATTGTTATGTAGCCCCGCCCTCCCAGTGATGCTGATTATTAAATATGCAGAACCATCTCCCGGAAAATTTGGGACACCAGGTATATGTTTTACTGGCTTTAGAGCTCTCAATAAATAAACATTCTACAGAGATCACCTGGCAGGACTAATGATATCACCATCTGCGATACATTTTAGAATGTAAATCAGGGTGAGGAAAGATGTTAAAATGGGCAAACACTAGCTGATTTATAATTAATATAGCAAAAAAAATATATATATACCGTATTTTTCAGACTATAAGATGCTCCTGACCATAACATGCACCTAGGTTTAGAGGACAAAAACCAGGAGGAACAAATATATACTAAACCCGGCGCATCCGTGGTGATGGGGCATCTTGTGGATTATTCCACCCTTGTACATCTTGTGTCTCTCTGTGTCCTCCTCTGTCTCCCTTGTGTCTTCCTCTGTCCCCCTTGTGTCCTCCTCTGTCCCCATGTGCCCGCCTCTGTCCCCATGTGCCTGCCTCTGTCCTTCTTGTGTCCTTCTCTGTCCCCCTTGTGTCCTCCTCTGTCCCCATGTGCCTGCCTCTGTCCTTCTTGTATCCTCCTCAATGCCCCTTCGTGTCCCCCTGTGTTCTCCTCTGCATGGGCACAGTACAGGGAGTCCCTGACATTGCGTCAGGTTGGAGGTATGTATTGGCAGGCGTTCACAAGTCAGGAACTCCCTGCATTTGGACTGTAAGACGCAGTGACTTTTTCACCACTTTTGAGGGGGAAAAGTGATTCTTATAGTCCACAAAAACAGTAATTTTATCCATTACGCTATTTTCACTACAGTTCTTCTTCCATACAGTCAGTGCAATTTTTGCAGTTGTAATTTCCTACATCCCCCCCCCCCCCCCCCAAGCTTTAATACAACTTGCATCTTGAAGAAGCAAACATAAGATCAGAGACGCAAGTGGGAGAGGGGTATTTCACCTCCAAATGTGAGTGGCATCGGATTCTGAGCCTTGCTCACATAAAGGTGAATTACTACACTCAGAAGGCCTCTGCTTCCCAGTTTTTATATTATTCTCCCCTCTTTTGATGTTTCCTGATTAAAAAATATTGATCAGGTCTCTGGCCAACTGTTTGGGCAATCGGTCATTCTAGTAATCGATTAGAAGTCAATGCCAAATCAATATGCACAGATGTATAATGGCTCTTCCATCCAATTGTTCCTGGCAAGTTTTGGCGAGTGTCCTGCTCTTCTCACATTATATTGACCTGTCATTTGCAAATCCACCCAGACTGACGTAATCAGGTACGCCTAGCTGCAAACTTGCTTGCTGTTTGACTCTAGGGCAAGGGTGTCAAACTCAAATGCAAAGTGGGCTGAAATTGTACATTAGGACCTAGTCTCGGGCCAACCTCAATGTCTACTGGTCACCTTCCTCCCTTATAAAGTTTCCTGGTGTCTAATGGGTCCCCCTTCAGCTTCTTCCCTGGTGCCTAGTGGTCCTCCCTCCCCTATACAGTTCCCTGGTGTCTAGAGGCCGACCCCCCCCCCCTTCCCCCTAATACAGTTCTCTAGTGTTTAGTGGTTTCCCCCTACCTCCCCTGTATTGCTTCCCATGTGTTCTAGGGCTTCACCTCCAATAAAGCTTCACAGGTGGTCTAGAGTGGACCAAACATAATGCAGAGAGGGGAAACCACTTGAGGGCCAATTTAATGAATCTGGCCCGCGGGCTGGAGTTTGACACGTATGCTCTAGGGTCTTCCTAAAGCTGATACTGAGGGAAAAGGTGGAGGCAGATAGTGCAGCACCATGGCAATGACGCCACTGGTATTTATATAGTACTGACATCTTCTGCTGCTCTATACTGTGCGCTTGTATAATGTGTCCCTCAGAGAATTTACATTGATTCTAAAACTGGGTTGTTTTGAGTTCAGAGGTAGAATCAGAAGAAGCAGTTTGCAGCCACCAGTTGCTGTTGTCAATTCTGCAAATGCTGCTCATGTCATGTCTAATGAATAGTGACTGTTTTAGCCAGTCATTGGCTGTCAGTATTAGCAAACACTTCGGTAGATACAGTAGATAGTAGATATGGTCAGAACTGCTGATTTCCGATTTTGTGGAAATTTCCGCTAATGCCGATTACCGATTCTGAAGATTTCCGATTTCTGTTTTCCGAGTTGTTTTTTTTTGGTCTTTTTTTTTTTTTTTTTGCATTGTCTGATTGGCCAAATACTTCTGAGTTGACTCTGCATTCTCTGATTGGTCCAATGCTTCCGAGTTCTGTGATTGGACTAAAACTACCAAATTGCGTTAATGTGGTATTTCTGCAGAAATCGGAAATGCGGAAATTTCATTTTTGCAGAATCCATAAGAACATCCCTAGTAGGTAGATGTCATTCTTGACTTAGGGCTGGTGCACACCAAAAACCGCTAACGGATCCGCAAACACTACCGTTTTTTTAAACTGTTTTTCAGAGCGATTCTAGGTATGTTTAGAGAGATATTCTAAACATGCCTAGCGTTTTTTTGGAGCGTTTTTGTGTAGCAGAGTTCAAATATTGTTACAGTAAAAGCTGTAACTGAACAGCTTCTGTAACAAAAACGCCTGGAAAACAGCTCTGATCTATCGTTTTTCAGAGCGGTTTTCCACTTTCCTATACTTAAGCATTGAGGCAGAAACACCTCAGAAATCAGAAAAATGCTGCAGGACCCGAGTTTGCGTCTGGCGTGCACCAGCTCATTGAAATACATTAGCCAAGCGGTTTTCTATCCCCATGTGTTTTAAAAACCGTTCAGAACCGCTCTTGGTGTGCACCAGCCCTTATGGTATTTTAACTTTGCTCAAAAGAGCTGTTTGAGCATAATTTGGAGGCTCACCGAACAGAGGGAATGATCGCGCTCCTCTTTTCATCCGCGCATGCGTATGTTTTATACAACTTTTACAAATGAATTTCCATCTAATTTAATGAGAGAAACATTTACTGTTTGGATGTGGATTGTGTCAGTCAGCAGTGGACATGTGGTAAATAGCGTGAGCAATGCACTAACCCTACAAACGAGGCAGCAACGTTACATGTGAAGGATGTATGAGATTTCACTGTGTGGCTGGGTTAGTGTTACACAGATGGGGGTAAGAAACATGATTCCCATCCAGTGACAGGTGATCGATCACACTGTCAGGGTAAATAAGCAGCACTCACACGGCTTGAATTAGGACACTGGCAGCTCCCACACACAAGCAGTGTTAAGATGCAGAAAGCTGGGTTTTCTGTTTCTCTGAGAATCCCAGGACTGAGAAAGGAGTAAAAGCGCAAGGCCTTTATGATGGGGTCACAATGAATGATGGATGTGGGGATGGGTAATTATTAACGTGAGGGTGAAAAAACATGCAAGGGAGATGAAGGAACAGAAGTTTGGCAGTGTGTTTTAATGCTACATATTATCTAACATATTTTCACATGGTAAATAATAATACATAGTACATTTACAACAACAACAAAACATTTATAATGTGCTTTTCTCCCATAGGACCCAAAGCGCAAAGCTTGTCTCAGATCAGTACATAGTGGTGCGTAAAGGGAAAAACTTATGTGATCATAAATGTCAGACTAAACAGGTGGCTTTTCAGTTTTGATTTAGACATGTCCAGGGTTGGAGCTGTCTTGATTACGTTTGGCAAGGCAATCCACAGGGTAAGGGCAGCATGACAGAAAGCACTGGCTCCAAAGGTTTTTAGTGGAACTCTGGGGGTGGTCAAGTTATATTGGATCCTTTTGATCTGAGTTGTTGTTGTTTCTTAACCACCCTGGCGTTCTGATTAAATCGCCAGGGTGGCTGCGGGAGGGTTTTTTTTAAATAAAAAAAAAACTATTTCATGCAGCCAACTGAAAGTTGGCTGCATGAAAGCCCACTAGAGGGCGCTCCGGAGGCGATCTTCCGATCGCCTCCGGCGCCCATAATAAACAAGGAAGGCCGCAATGAGCGGCCTTCCTTGTTTTGCTTATATCGTCGCCATAGCGACGAGCGGAGTGACGTCATCGACGTCAGCCGACGTCCTGACGTCAGCCGCCTCCGATCCAGCCCTTAGCGCTGGCCGGAACTTTTTGTTCCGGCTGCGCAGGGCTCAGGCGGCTAGGGGGGCCCTCTTTCGCCGCTGCTCGCGGCGAATCGCCGCAGAGCGGCGGCGATCAGGCAGCACACGCGGCTGGCAAAGTGCCGGCTGCGTGTGCTGCTTTTTATTTGATAAAAATCGGCCCAGCAGGGCCTGAGCGGCGACCTCCGGCGGTGTTGGACGAGCTGAGCTCGTCCAGACCGCTCAGGTGGTTAAAGGACATCTAAAGTGAGAGGGTTTTGGAGGCTGACATTTATTTCCTTTTTAACAATGCACATTGCCTGGCTGCCCTGTCGATCCTCTGCATCTAATACTTTTAGCTATAAACCGTGAACAAGCATGCAGATCAAGTGGTCTGACTTGATCAGCCACATGCCTGTTTCTTGGTGATTCAGACATGATGCATGAAAGATCAGCAAGACTGCCAGGCACTGGTATTGTTTAAAGGGAAGTAAATATGGCAGCCTCCATATCCCTCTCACTTCAGGTGTCCTTTAAGAGACAACTTATTTTAGGGGGCAACTCAGCTTTTGCTGATTAACCTTTCTAGGGCCGCTCCACGCCAATTGGCGTGGATGCGGTGGCAGCCCCAGGACCGCCTAACGCCGATTGACCTGCAGTCCTGGAGCGGAGTTTGCAGGGGATTGCGCGCGCCGATGCGTGTACATCCCCACTTCAATGACAGAGCTCCATCATCAGCCTCCCATCAGCGATCGCCACTAGGAGACTGTAAGACGGCCATCTAATAACACTGTACAGCGCTGCAATCTAAGGTCCTTAGAGGGGTTTAAGCCCATGGTCCTTAAGTGATTAAATGTGATATGAAAAATCAGGAGAAAGGATGATTAAAGTAAAACTGAGACACTGCAATCTAAAGGATTTATGCTTACCTGGGGCTTATCTGGGCCCCCTGTAGTCTGCGGGCTTCCACTGTGTCTGTCTGGTCCCCTCCATTCTCTTGCTGTCAGCCTTGGTAGTCAGGGAATACTGCATATGTGCGGCCCTGCCTGGGCGGTACCTGGGTCATGCAGGGCGCAGATTACTCCCGGCCACAGGAGCATGACCAAGAAGGTGCGTGGACAGGGCTGTGTATGTGCAGTAGTCCCAGACCCCGACTGGCTCAGAGGGGCTACCAGTGGCAGAACGCAGGGGTAAATCCAGGATTTTCAAGGGGGGGGTTCCTGATAGGTCTCTTTTGGCAAGCCGCACACTACCGCGCATGCGTTTGCCCACAAAATCCACATGATGCACAGCATTTCTCCACAAAATACACACAATGCGCAGTGTTTCCCTACAAAATACACATGATGCAGTAGCGTTTCGCCAAAATATATATAATGTGGCAGTGATTAAGTAGCCAGATAACCCCCTTTGTTATGGATAACGAAATTACCCCACCCCTCTTTAGTATAGGTGACCAGATGACCCCCATTTATCACACAGGTAGCCAGATGAGGCCCCCCCCCAGTTAGGATAAGTAACCATATGATCCCCATTTATAGTATATAGCCAGATAACTCCCCGTTCAGTACATTCCCCCTTGTATTTCGCCAGATCCCCCTTGTATATATG
Organism: Hyperolius riggenbachi; assembly: GCF_040937935.1. Classification (NCBI taxonomy): domain Eukaryota; kingdom Metazoa; phylum Chordata; class Amphibia; order Anura; family Hyperoliidae; genus Hyperolius; species Hyperolius riggenbachi. Next base: position 117,195,983 of record NC_090646.1, on the reverse strand, counting down.
GCCAGTGTATATAGTCAGATCCCCTGTATATATAGCCAGAGATCCCCCCCTGTATATCCCCATATACCCACTGTATGCAGCCAGATGCCTCCCCCTGCATGTAGCCAGTGTATATAGCCAGATCCCCCTGCATATAGCCAGTGTATATAGCCAAATCCCCCTGCATACAGCCAGTGTATATATATAATCGTAATGTGGGCAGCAGCCATCAGAAAATAATCGTAATGTGGGCAGCAGCCAGCAGTCATCAGAAAATAATCGTAATGTGGGCAGCAGCCAGCAGTCATCAGAAAATAATCGTAAAGTGGGCAGCAGTCACCAGAAAATCACAATGTGGGCAGCAGGCACCAGAAAATCGCAATGTGTGGGCAGCAGTGACCAGAAAATCGTAATGTGGGCAGCAGACACCTGAAAATCGCAATGTGGGCAGCAGACACCAGAAAATCGCAATGTGGGCAGCAGTGACCAGAAAATCGTAATGTGGGCAGCAGTGACCAGAAAATCGTAATGTGGGCAGCAGTCACATGAAAATCGTAATGTGGGCAGCAGACACCTGAAAATCGCAATGTGGGCAGCAGTGACCAGAAAATCGTAATGTGGGCAGCAGTCACATGAAAATCGTAATGTGGGCAGCAGACACCTGAAAATCGTAATGTGGGCAGCAGACACCTGAAAATCGCAATGTGGGCAGCAGACACCTGAAAATCATAATGTGGGCAGCAGACAACTAAAAATCGCAATGTGGGCAGCAGTGACCAGAAAATCGTAATGTGGGCAGCAGACACCTGAAAATCGTAATGTGGGCAGCAGACACCTGAAAATCGCAATGTGGGCAGCAGAGACCAGAAAATCGTAATGTGGGCAGCAGACACCTGAAAATCGCAATGTGGGCAGCAGTGACCAGAAAATCGTAATATGGGCAGCAGACACCTGAAAGTCGTAATATGGGCAGCAGACACCTGAAAATCGCAATGTGGGCAGCAGTGACCAGAAAATCGTAATGTGGGCAGCAGACACCTGAAAATCGTAATGTGGGCAGCAGAAACTAGAAAAAAATGCACCTGTGAAAAAAAAACAAATCACTTACCTGACAGAAGTCTTCTCCTCTCCCGGCATCTGGCTCGCAGCTCCCCGAGTCCTCCTGCAGCACATCTCCCGCGCTGACAGGCAGAGTGCAGGGCTACGGCAAGATGGCTCCCGAAGCCCTGTACTGGAGACACAGTCTCCAGAGCAGGGCTTCGGCAGCCATCTTGCCGTAGCCCTGATCTGCCTCCGGGAGACTGCGGGGCTGCGGGGAAGAAGCAGCATATCTGGCTGGGGGGTCCCTCAATAGGGAGGGTGACAGCGCTCCCCCCCCCCCACACGGCTAGCGGGCCCCGGGCCCCCCTACTGCGCACACACATGAGCAAGCGGCAGCTGCACTATTACATTCAGTGGCTGCCGCTGCTCAGATTCCGGAGGCACTTCCGGTCTAGGTGCAAGGGGGTGATTCCAGACACCCGGAACAACCCCTTCCGTGCGCCAGTGGAACGGATGGGACCAGATGGACACCGAGGGAGCCAAAGGACTACAGGAGGCTATAGGAAGTCCCAGGTAAGTTTAAATCCCTTTGATTGCAATATCTTAGTACACTTTAATAGAAAGGAAGCAGGCTGGCACTTGCATAGTCTAAAGTAGTACAACAGCTTTATTCAATCCGGCTGGTGCATTTAAAATGTGCAATATATATTACATATAAAGTTGCCTACCCTGTTGTTGATGGCTGTGGGGTGAGGTGGGGCCGCCTAACGACCGTTTCGCTCTGTGAGCGTCTTCAGAGGCTTCTGCGCAGAAGCCTCTGAAGACACTCACAGAGCAAAACGGTCGTAGGCAACAGTCGTAGGCAACGGTCGTAGGCCGGATTGAATAAAGCTGTTTTACTACTTTAGACTATGCAAGTGCCAGCCTGCTTCCTTTCTATTTAAGACTAATACCCAGGGCCGGCGCTACCATAGAGGCAAAGCAGGCAGCTGCCCCAGGGCCCCAGAGCTTGTAGGGGCCCCCAGTGGCTACAAGAGGAAAGAACAATTTTTCAAATCGACCTTATAGTTTTTGAGAAAATCGATTTTAAAGTTTTAAAGGAAAAAAATACACATTTAAAAACCTGCTGACTTTAATGGTTAATAGCAAATCCACCTTAAATGCTAGAAACCCTAAATTTGCAGGATATGTTAAGGGGATCATTAGGAATAAGAGGAAAAAACTATTTTCTAAAAAGACTTTATAGTTTTTGAGAAAATCGATTTTAAAGTTTTGAAGGAAAAAAGTATACTTTTAAATGCGGTAAATGTCACTTTTAGTAGCAAACCTAACGGTAGTGTAATTTTACATGCATCAAACGAAAGCGCAATAAATTTCCTGACGAGGTTTCCTGGGGGTCCATACGCAGCCGCATCGCTTTGGCCAGGGATCGCTATACAGCCGCAATATGGCTGTATGAAGATCCCTGGCATTTTTTCCTATTTTCCCATTTTTTTTTTATGTTTAGAGTGTGGGATTTTTTTTTTTAACAATTATGTGGGGTCCCCCCTCGTGAAACTTTTTAACCCCTTGTCCCTCATGCAGGCTGGGATAGCCAGAATGTGGAGCTCCGACCGATTGGGACTTCACACCCTGACTATACTTGCTAACTACGCTGCTTGCCTAATCACGCTGAGCTGCTGCAGTGCCTGTTTCTGCCTTCTCTTCTTTTTCCACTCAGTACACTTTAAAGATGAACTGTAACCAAGGATTGAACGTTATCCCTATCAGTAGCTGATACCCCCTTTCCCATGATAAATATTTACCTTTTCTCAAATAATAATAATAATAATATGAGCACCTCTTAAGTATCGCTCTTCCTGTCTGAGGACCCCCTATTTCTCACTGTCTCAGTAGTTAAGGGTCTGATCTGGTGTATACTGACACAGCTACACAATGTGCAGACGCTACTAGAGATTCCTTTGGCCCATACGGCTGATGTCAGGTCTGTTTATTTGTATGGGAGCTACTTGGGGATAGCCACACCACGCTTATTTATACTATTAATGTGCGTTGGGGGATGGGCAAAGACCCCCCTTTGCTGTACTGATGCAACTTAAACAGACTGACTCAGTAACGGACAGTGAATTGTTTGTTACCCTTAATGGTACAGTGACATCTCTATAGAGTGTAATCCTGTACGGATATTTGTTTTTATCTACCCAATAAAAGTACCCTTTTTATTGTTCTTATATATGTACTATGAAGGGCCTGTCTTTAATTAGACAATAGTGTATGAACTCAGAAAAACCGCAGCGTCTGATGAGACGCTGTTGGCTTTTCTGCGGGGGGCTTCGATCAATGAAAGGGATCTATAATCCCTTTTATTGATTGCTGGGCTAACGGCCGGCGGTGGGAGCGCGTGGGAGCGCATGCGGCCCGCGGGAGTGCATGCAGCCCAACTGGACGAGAATGTTCTTCCAGTTGGGCTTAAGTGGTTAAGTCAGAGATTTTGTGCATTTTTGAATAGTTGTTTCTGGGTATTAAATGTCAGATGTCCATAAGGAAGAGGCTGTTTTAGTATATAAAAGAGATAATTTGCATATTCAGTAGCAGTGCATTGTGGGTAATTCATATGTTCACTTATAGCTGAATTATTGCAAACTTCCTTCTGTTTTAAGAAGACAAATTTCACCAAGCATTGCTTATTAGTAGGAGGGCTTTTCGGTCTCTTTTATCCCCCTATACATTCCTAGTGGTTTGGGTCACCCCGAGCTTCTTGGTTACTCTTTAGTATAAGAATAAAAATACTTTCTGCTCTGATTATACTACAGTATATACCCATTAAATACACAATTTGAATTATGACAGTACCATTTACTTTGAAGTCATATTTCAGGTGCCTTTCACATTTCATTTTTTGTCATACTTGCTGTGCTACTGTATATATTTATGACAGTGTCTCGTATTCAGATTTGAAATGGTGAAGTATAATACAGCTAAGGCGGGGGAAATATGGGTTTATCCACACTTTGATAATTCATGGCACAGGAAATTATTCTTTCAATAAGGTTCTCCAGCCCCCCAACTCACTTGCAGCCTATATTTCTGTAATACTACAAGACTAAGCCAGCTATAATTCTCATATAGCTTCAGTTTGGAATGTTATTAAAGCACAGCCTGTCGGGAGTAGTTGAAGCAAAGACCATTTATCAGTCTGTGTATTTAAGCCATGCTTTGGGCAATGCCTTTATACCTAATTAATTTGGGATGTACTTGCCTCCACACGTAAAATAAATAAATGATAGGTTAAAGTTAACCTGTGTAGCATGCTGAGATAAATATGTTTATCAAGGCTCTTAATCCCAATTAGAGCGTCCCAGGAATCCCATATTCTTATTTTGGTTTTACCATTTAAAGTGGTATGAAACTTAAGTATTATCCATGGTCCAAAAAGCATTAAACAACATAAAACAAATATGAAAAAAGGATGTTGGTTTCCAAGTTACTGGAAGAGTTAATACTTCCAACATTCTCTTCACTCAGAAGTTAACCCTCCTGGCGGTTTATAAAAAATCCGCCAGGGGGCAGCAAAGTCTTTTTTTAAATTTTTTTTAAATTTTTTCATGTAGCGAGACAAAGTCTCGCTACATGATAGCCGCTGCTCAGCGGCATCCCCCCAGCCCCTCCGATCGCCTCCGGCGATCGGAGATCAGGAGATCCCGTTCAAAGAACGGGATCTCCTGGAGGGCTTCCCCCGTCGCCATGGCGACGGGCGGCATGACGTCACCGACGTCATCGACGGCGTGACGTCATTGGGAGACCCGATCTACCCCTCAGCGCTGCCTGGCACTGATTGCCCAGGCATCGCACGGGGTCTGGGGGGGGGGCCTCACAGCGCAGCGAGCGCCGCGTAATCAGTGCAGAGCGGCGGCGATCAGAGGGCAGACACAGCTAGCAAAGTGCTAGCTGCGTGCTGCAAAAAATCCAAGATCCGATTAGCGGCTCGATTGATAACACACATCGGAGCCTCATCTACGCGTGTAGATGAGGCTTTATCTTCAGTGAAATGTGACTAAGCCTTCCAGTGACATTATACTGTACCGGTGTTTTTATGTTATCTATACTTTTTATTTTAATTTGCTGTGTTTAACATTTTAGAGCAAAAATACAATTTTGAGTTTCACACCACTTTATGGGCTTGATTCACAAAACGGTGCTAACTGTTAGCATGCTGTGAAAAGTGCTTCACGCAAAATTTCGCGTGATAACGGTTATGCACGCGTTATCACGATTTTTTCGTGTGTTAACGGTCGCGTTCACGTGATAAATTCCCATTATTGCACGCACGCAAACGTTAACGCGCAAACATTTTGTGATAACGCGCGAATGCAAATTTTTGCACACGATAACCGTTTTTTCACACAAAAACACGCTAAGATGCGTAAAAAAGCCTTTCTAACAGCCTGTGAATCAAGCCCTATGAGTCTTGGTTTGTGGTGTAAAAGCTCTCATTGGAGTTGTACTGTGAGTTCACAGAATGATGGCTTCATGGTCAATTTAAAGTATCCCTTTAACAAATAGGCATCACATTAGCATTTTTAGTTTTTGAATTCCAGTCTTTTTCAAGGAAACCTGAGATATTTCAAACAAAAGGATTTATACTTACCTGGGACTTTCTCCAGCTCACTGTGGTCCGTCAGTTCCCTCTGTGTCAGTCCGATCCTTTCCATTGCACCACAGTGGAGTCTGCAATCCAGCTAGGTTGCGTACCACCATGCATATGGTCTCCTGTATCAAAGGCCGAGCTCTTAACCAGTACACTATCCAGCCACTGGTACCAGTGTCCATATTCGATGTATACCGTTATCTGTATTATTATGTACCCCATGTTCGTTTTCATAAATGTCACTTTATAAATCAATAATTATAATCAGTAATAATGTGGTATTGTATCGGGGTATTGTATGTAATATATGTCTGCAGCATGGTGGCATAGTGGGTAGCACTCTTGCCTTGCAGCAATGGGTCCCAGGTTCGAATCCCAGCCAGGGCACTACCTGCACAGAGTTTGTATGCACTCCCTGTGTTTGTGTGGGATTCATCTGGGCCCTCCGGTTTCCTCCCACATCCCAAAAACATACAGATAAATGTATTGGCTTCCCCCTAAATTTCCCATAGACTATGATACATGCACTACAGATACAAACATATGACCATGGTAGGGATTAGATTGTGAGCCCCTCTGATATCTTCATCAGCCCTATACAGGGCTGCGGAAGAGATCAGTGCTGTATAAATAATTATAATTATTCATTATAAAAGGGAATAAATAGGACAGCCACCATATCCCTTTCACTTCAAATGAACTTTAAAGAGACTCTGTAACACAAATTTCATCCTTATTTCTTCTATTCTATAAGTTCCTATGCCTGTTCTAATGTGGTCTGCAGCCTTTCCTACTTGCATAGTGACTGTATTATCTCTGTTATATGATCTAATCTTCTCTCCTCTGTCGGCTCTGTCGGGCTGAGGCAGTCAGACTGGAATGTGCAGGGCTGCTTGTGATTGGATAGAAGTTATACAACAATGCAAGATAGTTCACCAGCCTCAGGATATTATCAATGTACTGTATACATTTCTGCTATAATGGAATAAACACCAGTGATTTATATCACATCCGTCTGTGGGTCGAGTCCTGGATGGGAATTTCTATGATTGTGGATAGAAGTTATATACACCCTCTCCAGGCCCCCTGCAGGCTCTGTATGACTCACACACTCTGCTTAGGTGAGCCTATCACAAGCTGGTTAGTTTGTTTGTAAACACTGCCTAAAACTGGCAATTACAAGTCAGGTTTGCATCAGAGAGTGGCAGAAACAGCACAGAGGGGCCCAGGAGAACATAATGAATAGAATGGTATGATTTTTGTTGTAAGAATTTTAGAGTACAGATTCTCTTTAAGACTGGTAAGTGTATCAGTGATCAGTTAGGTAAGCTTACACTCCAGATTGCTTGCACAGCCCTTCCCTGCTGGTTGCTTACTTCCTCTATATCCCATCATTTCAACATGGCTGCACCCAGACAATGACTTTGGCACAGCTAAGTAAAAGTAACGGTTATTATTCAATGATTTGGAACTTATTAGTTTGCTTTAATATTTATTCTTGAGGCAGAATTGTTTAGCATAGCGTTATCTGAATGGGCACAGGTCCACTTAAAAACAATTTTCTCATATTTCTCACAAAATTGCTTTTTTAAAAAAAAAAAAAAACCTACTTGCGTAATTCTCACTCAATTAAAACCATTTATTTGTATTTCCGCACGATTGCCTTAGCGCTGGTGTAATAACATGACCTTCAGGTTTTTTTTTTCTCTCCCCACCAGCGCAAAGTACCTTAAAAAGATTTATTGTTTCCAGTTAATAGTTCCTATATTGCATGCAAATTTTATTCATATTAAAGGTTCACATTTTAAGTCATTTAATGCATAACTCTGACTAGTACAAAAAAAAATCCTTCCGATTCCAAACCGCTGGAAATGAATCAATACATCATATTTTATGAACACCAGAAAAGAATGAGATGATATATTTTTTTCTTGTATTTCCTCTACAGCTGGAGCACGCCAGTAATATTCCGCACTTGTTTGATGAATGGCTTCTGAGTGTACGGCATAATGTCTTATGCTAAGTTACCCTAAACTGATTTCAAAGCATATTGTAACACGACAGGTAGGATGCTTATATTGTACCGGGCTATGTGTGATGTTTTCTTTTCCTCTCCAAATATTTTTTTTGTTGCTTTCAAAGGCAAACAGCAGCTTCTGTCGTAGGAGGACATTAAAGCTAAGTGACTGACACTGACCTTAGCGGAGCACAGGTTTGTCTGCTCGCGATAACGTGTGTTTTCTGCTGGCAGCCACTGGATTTCAATTGATCAAAGGGGTCCGATGAAGGTACACATACTGCAGCGACAGCAAACATACAGCTGTAAAAGGGGAAGTGCTGGGCTTAGCTGCATTAAACCGCCAACACGAGTTCATCTGTCACCTTCGTGCGACCATTGACCTTACTACATTGCACAATATCAAACTCAGCATTAACGGAGTACTGTAGTTTGGTAGGGGGGAAAAGAGTTGAAATTACCCAGGGCTTTTAATGGTCCCACGCAGACGTCCTGTAGCCACTCACCGATGCTCCTTTCTGCGCCTCCAATACACTTCTGGAATTTCCGATTTTAAAGTCGTAAACCCACCGCGCCTGCGCGGCAGTGCTCTCGCTCCCGCTGACGTCACCAGGAGTGTATTGTGCAGGCTCTGTACAGTCTGCACCTGTGCAGTATGCTCCTGATGACGTCAGCGGGAGCGAGGGCATGGCTGCGCAGGTACAGTGGTTTTCTGACTTTAAAGTCGGAAATTTCAGAAGTGAACAGAAGGTGGGAAAAGGTGTGGGCACAGGACGTCAGCGGGGGACCATTAGAAGCCCCATAGCGCGGCTGTGTTTTATGAGGTCTGGCTGAACGCAGGGGGGTCTTTGGAGGAAACTAACTAGCAACAGAGCCTGGGCTCTATAGACAGACCCAGCCTCTGTATGGGGATTGTGATGGAAGAACCCCGCCTCGGGTTCTCTTTAAGTTTGAACAGGTGTACCCCAATGTCACTGGATTCCCCTTTGCCGTGTTGTCGCTCATGAGTCAGTCCCATCTCCTCTCCATAGAACAGAACACAATGCCATACAGCACTTATCCTTTAACTTTCACCTGAAATGTTGAAAGTGTGTACTCAGGGGCGGTCCTACCATGAAGCCACCTGAATTATGTGGTTCGTGCCGCAAAATCTAGGGGGCGGCGTTTGGACAGTTTGGGCCACCTGGCGCCTGCCGCCTCTCTCCTGCCTGCCTTCCCATCACATGCAATACCCTCCTCATCCACACATCCCTGAATCCCCATGCTCATTTCACCGGCAGCACCTGCCACCCTTCCCTATGACATCATAAGCAGGTGAGGTGTCAATGTATGCCTCTTATTGAGGGATGCTGGCAAGAAATCTCACGGGAGGGACCATGACACCGTCATTGGGCCAATCACTGCACTCAATCAGCAGCTGTGACATCTGATAGGTCAAGTGCAGTGATATATATCTACATTTCCAGGGGGTTGGGTGGTGGAGGGGTGGTGTTGGGTGTGTTGGGCAGCGCATCCTCCAAAGTTTGCTTCAGGCAGCAGAAAGTCTAGAACCAGCCCTGCGTGTGCTAGGCAAATACACACAGGGCCGTTATTTCTCACAATGCAACAAGGCTCGCACAGTGTAATGTCAGGCCCTAGATCCTGACATCATACTGTGGGCGGGGTTTCAACACATTGTCAGTATACAGATCTATGATGAGATCATCATTGAGAAAAGGTTAAGGTTTGTCATGGGAAAAGGCGTATGATTGGGATAAAGTTCAATCCTTGGTTACAGTTCCTCTTAAGAGTACTAGGGAGTCATGCTGTCTCCTGCTTGTTCTCCACCAGTGCATCACTGTGGAGCAGAGCTGGGACAAGGTCCTCCAGCACCCAAGGCTGAGACACCAAAGTGCGCCCCTCCATCCCTCCCACCCCAGCCATCACACACTGATTGCTATTACACTAAGAGGGCCACAGGGCCCCCAACACCTTAATATCTAGTTATCTGGCTTGCAGTCACTCCTATGTATCCCCTTTTCTTATTTATTTCTGCTTCAAACACATTTAGGAATGACAGCTGAATGAATTGTGCGCCCCCTCCTACACTGCGCACTGAGGCTGGAGCCTCTCCAGCCTATGCCTCGGCCCGGCCCTGCTGTGGAGCCACTGTCATCTCTTCTGCCACGTCCTTTATATATTCTATATTGCGCATGAGTTTATGTTGTTCATATTCAGGGGTTAGATCCATTGCTCAATTGTGCCCATAATTGTCGGAGTTCTGGATCGCCATAACTTCTGACTCATCTCTTGTCCATCGTCCATACTTAGTCTATAAATCCTGCTCTAATTCTGTCCGCCGTAGTCATGCTTCCATCCAGCTCACATGTACAGTAACATCTCTGCACTTCCTAACATCTGGTATGAACAAGCATCTCCGCGAACTGGGAATTACAACTGGGCAGCTTCTCAACTCATGGATCATCCCGTTCTTTGGCTTCGATCGCGCAAACGTCCACTCATTTGCCAGATTCCCCAGCTTCCACATCCCTCAAACCTCTCGCCTCTTTATTTTCTACCTATATATCAAGAAGGGCGGGGAGCGGACATTCCTCTAGCAATTAGTTTATGGTCCACGTGGGAACAAGCATGGAGATCATTCCAACATATTTTAATGATCGAATTACATGAAAGCCACATTAAATCCATTTGCAATGCAGAATTGCAAGCGGAGGCATGCAATGTCGTAATTTATTCCTTCTGAATGAATATTTTACAGTGATTCTGGAGTTAACCCCGTCCATTATCAAGCTCAAGAAATAATGGCATCCTAAGATAAATTATTGTGTTACTGTCTATAATTGGATACATTTTTATTCTGGTCTTGACGATTATGACTCGTGCTGCCTGTAAATGCCCATATGTGCATATTTTATAATAATGTATAAAACCCGACTGCTACATCATATTGTGTTTTAAATAGCGTTTCTAAATGAAGGCAGTGGAGAAGCGCTATGATGCCTCACGTTTTTAAAACCCCATTAACCTCCATCCATTGCTGGCATATCAGCTGTTTGCTGCAGGAAAACGTATCTGCTGCTGAGTTTTGGAATATTTGCATTGAAATAGAAGTTGTTTTATATGGTAAAGTGACAATCAACTCTTTTTTTTTTCCTCATTCCGCTACAATTACTGCCTCCATTTACAGTATCTTCCTGACGGCACAGTGACAGCTGCAAAGATAATGTAAAAATAGATTTATTTCTACCAAATCCAAACCGTTCCAATGGCCTAAGATGATTTCCTGCAATACCTCAGGTCTTCTCAATTACAGGGTCATATTTTTTGCTGCCAAGGTATGATTGTGTAGCACAAATGTTTGTGTAGGTGGCAAAAGTTTCTGGTCTGAAAGTATACCTGTCACGAGGAGAGCAAGAGGATTTATGCTTACATAGGCAATTGCAAAGGGGGATTACAGCTGCCCAGAATCCCCCCTCAGACCAGGGCTTGTGCAGTATTTGGGGACAGGTTCAAGTTGAGGCACCAGAATATCTGCAGGCATCCTGAAGCTCACAGCACTGCCCCCCTTCTTTCCCTGCTACAGTAGACTTTGGATGTAGCAGTAATGTGTGTACAGAGCATGGAGCAGCAGTGTGTGTACAGAGCATAGAGCAGCAGTGGGTGTACAAAGCATGGAACAGCAGCATGCGTACAGAGAATGGAGCGGCAGCATGTGTACAGAGCATGGAGCAGCTCCGGGGAACTCAGTCAGGTATAAGCACCGGCCTGTGCTCTGCTGTGTGAATGCTTCACTTTCCCCTTTACCAATGTCAGCTGTCCTCATTATTATCTGTATCCAAACTGATCCGGATCAATCCCATTGTCGATTTAGGGGCAGATCGGATATGTCAGAAATAATCATCAGATCCTGTCAGTCGGATGGGAAATTGCATTATGTGTACCCAGCATGATGTCCTACCATATTATTATATTGTATTCTGTGTGGCTGAGGGAGACCTTTCAGGAAGGAACCCAACCCTTAAAAATCCTGGGTTTGCCCCTGCATGGGGCTTCTTCCTTTCCCACTTCCTCAGTCCCTCCAGTCCTCTCTATCCTCCTAGCACTTCCTGGATCGGACTTCCAGGGCCAGTATTGTTCTGCACCTGTGCTGTAACAAGACTTAACTAACTTTGCAGGCACAGAATGCTCTTGATCAAGGAGGCTAGCAACCAGGGCCATGTATGCACATTAACCTTTGGAATTACTGACTTTAATTTGGCTGCAGCAGCTCATTGGATTGGACCAGGAGTACGCAGAGGAAGCTGGCAGACTATTGGGGGCTAGTTAAAGGCCTAGGTAAGTAAAAAAAAACGTGGTTTCTGCCATCTCAGGTTTACTTTAAAGCTCCTAAGAGACAAGCTCTATCACTGTCTCAAGAATGCTTACCACTTTTATAATCTCCTCATCAGCTCAAGTAGGAGGCTTCGTGGGAAAGTACTAGCTGACCAGCATTCTGTAGCATAGGTGCTAGGCAGACATGTTCATCTGGATGAAGTCACACTGATACACAAAAGTCAGGGGAGCTGATTGCTGTGTTTAGCTCCACCCTTTCCACTGTAAGTTCCTCTCCTTCCTTCGTACTAACCCTTACTGTTGTAACTTCATCAAGCAAGCAGGAGGACTAAAATGCCATTAACTTCTGCATGATTCTTATTCATTGTTTTTTAAGAGTGTGAGAGTTTTGTTATTTTTGTGGTGCCTGCTCAGTGTCTGAATTAGCTGACAGCCACGCCCCATGTCAGGAATTACCTGCCATGGCTGATCATTGATATTAAAGGCGGAGTTGGTATTGGCATCAAATCCTTGCTTAATGACCATCACTCCATTCATGTAAGTGGAGCACTTAAGACAGCCATGTTGGAACCACCTTGACGGAAAAGTGGACAGACAGACAGGGGCGTATCTACAGGGGTGCAGGTACGACATGTGCCTTGGGTGCCACTTACTGGGGGCACTGCTCCGTAGCATCCCTGGTGTCCTCCATACAGATTCTAGTTTTTATCTGGGGGACACTGTGCTGCCTAACTGTTATTTTGGGGATAGGTATAGGCTGACCTATTGTGATACTCCATTCTTACAGGCCAAGCTTCACCTCAACTTAGACGCAACCAATTCAACCAAGACTAAATATGTGGACGGTGCACCTCCTTCCCCGTGGGCAGATTTCAGTGTTTGCCATAGGTGGTGTTTTCTCTAGATACACCTCTGTAGATAGAATAGTGAACTCACAAGACCTAATGTGAATGTGCGTTAGTGAACTATCCCTAAAGGAAAGGATGTAATGTTAGAGAAGGGAAATGCGTGCACCTTCCGTCTTGAAACATCCGTGTTTATAGCAGCAGTGAAGAAAACATCACATGGGACTCTGTATAGCAGTCAAACAGTTAACATACCATGGTGTGGAGAGATGATGGTGGAGGAGGTGGGCGGCGGGTGTAGATGGCGGAGAGCGACGGCCGTTTCGTGTCACAGAGACACTTGGTCACGCTGCGTTCCACCTGGAAAGGATGGTCCGCACTTGTCAACAGGACAAAACTTTTATTGATGGACGTATCCACAAACACCCACAGCAGACATCAGGGCTGACATGTTTCGGACGTCAGTCCTTAATCATAGTCTGCCATAGTGAACTATCCCTATTGGCCATTCCAACCCACCTGACCTTAGTTTAAAAGGTCATGCTGGGCATTACGGAACACACGTTTGCCACTGATGAACACTAACAATAAATGTGTGCACTGCCTCCCTAATTCCTTCATTTAGTTTTGCCCTGTACCAACTCATCTACACCGAAATGTGGGTAGACTGAAGAGGCAAAGCAAGCAAAATGGAAAACATGAAGCTCAACACTGATTAAAAGAAAGTTAATGTATCCCGGTTGTTTGCAAATGGCGACCGTTACATCTACACAGAAAATCAGAGAACACAGGGTACTTGTAATTCCAGCAGCCAACACACATATGCCACATGCTTGTAATGTATGATAACAGAGATTACTAAAAATACATAAAATATATTGCTGCACTGGGAGCCTTCAGTCAGCACATGCAGAATATTAAACTACATTTTACATCCACCCCTCTCTCCTTCTGTCCAATTCCTGGTCTCCTTATCTGCAGAAACACATTTTTCTTAATCACCAGGAACTGGCTGCACCTGTAGTTGAGTTATGGGACATAATATATAAAGCTGAAACAGCAGGACTTCCTGTACTATGAATAAGCCGCATCCCTCAACTTTATTTTAGGTTTGTAAACCAAATGGGGTTTTTTGATATATTAGGAGTTCAGGTATTGATGCCATTAAATAATTCATATTTGTTTTGCTTTGAACCCCCTTTTGCCCATGACTGACCTGGTTACCAGTAACAAACAGATAATGGGATAATTCGCTGTATTTGATTGGCTTAAAGTGTACCCGAGGAAACATGTGACATGATGAAATAATCATGTGTGTGTACAGTATAAAACATATTAATAACCAGGCTGTTTTTGTTTTGTTTTATTTTGGTGCCCGAAAGACTTAATTTCTAGGTATGGAAGTGACAGCTTCTGTCGTGTCGAAACCTTTTCTGGAATATAGTAAACATCACTGATAAGCTAATTACAGCCATGAACGTTTTCCTGGCTGAATACAACTTCTGAGAGCAGAGGGAGATAAAATACATGAACTATTGACCTTTTCTAACTCTGGGATACTTAATAGGCTGCCACTGAGCAAAGAAAACAAAACATTCAATCCACTTTGTAAATGTTTAAATATAAAATAAAACCATGGGACATTTAAGAAAAAGTCATGTTTAGGCGTAGAAGGATAAATACTATTGTGTATCTCATCAGTTAATTTTTGCAAACATATTTACGCATCGCCGGCGCTGAGTAGGGCGCAGGGTGAGCCGAATGACTGCTCTCCCTGCTGATGCAAAACTCTCCTGCGAAGTTAAGTACTATTCCCCCTCCGAGTTGTAGCAACTTGTAGGGAGATGCAATTTGGGGTTTGGCTACCGCCGGAGCCCTGAATTACCCTTACGCGTCGCGCGCAGCAATCCATTGCTGCTATGGGGTGCCTAGTTTCAGCGCTCAGCACTGAGCATCGTGTGCCGAAACAACCTGCTTTGTTATTTTTACTTTGGGTTCACTTTAAGGTGGCCATTAACAATACAATTCTGAGGCTAATTGATCATTTCCGATCGCCACATTAATTAATCAGAAATGATCGGTCATGCCTAGTAATGCCGGAATTTTTGCTAGCCAGTTCGATCAGAGTAATGGCATTAATTTGTTTCTGGATTGAACTCATCGGATTGATTAGTGGAAATTTTTCCATTAATGGACACAGCCCAGTGTCGGACTGGGAGCTGGAAAAGCTGAGGAAATCCACTTGCTGACCAAGCAGCAATATTCATGTGAAGACTTGCTGCAGGTTTCTGTTTGAGTGATAACACAGGGTTACTGCTGCTTGGCCAGCAGGTGGATTTCCTTAGTTTTATCACCTCCCAGTCCGACACTGACACAGCCAATCGTTTCTGATCGATTACCGCGGCAGGTCACATGGAAACCATCTATCGGCCACGGGATTGTATCTTTAATGGCCAACTACAGTTTCTACATCACCCTATAATTTGGTTGCCCCTGGTAACCAGGACAAACAGGAAGATCGAGGAAAGTCTCTACTGTCTGACTGTAAAAAAAATGTCTGCCTTTGGGTGGACATGCACAGGCCGAGTAAAGCAAGTGATGCAATTTATTTTGAGCACAGTTTTCAGTGTTTGGACCTCATGGCTGTAAAGATCACTGAAAATCCTCAGCGGACTGGAGGCAATAGTGTAATAGTTACATGAACCATGAAATAGCCAGGGAAAGAAGGTTTACAAAGGAAGTGGGTAGACAGGCAGCAGTAATGACAAGATACAAGACATTATAGAAAGCTGAGCTGAAAACAGTTACCGCCAGTGGACAACAGCGGTGGTGGCACAGATTGTATGGCTCAGGAGCATAAATCACAAGTGTAGCTGAACTGATTTACTAATATTCTTCACACCGCACTGATACATGGGCTGCCTCACCTGTAGGTAATATTTCTCATTTTGTTCAGCTATGCTTGGGATTCACGTTTCCCTGCCGCGCCGTACAGTGTAGATAGTACCACATCTCTTCATTCACAAAACACAAAGCTCTGCGCGAGATAACATTACTATACACTAAACCAGTACTTATTTAAAGGGGAACTGAAGTAAGAGGTATACGGTGACTGACATATTTATCTCCTTTTAATCAATACCATTTGCCTGGCAGCCCTGCTGGTCTATTTCTCTGCAGTAGTATCTGAATAACACCAGAAACAAGCATGCAGCTAGTCTTGTCAGATCTGACTTTAAAGTCTGAAACACCTGATCTGCTGCATGCTTGTTCAGGGGCTATGGCTAATAGTATTAGAGGCAGAGGATCAGCAGGGCTGCTAGACAACTGGTATTGATTAAAAGGAAATAAATATGCCAGCCTCCGCATACCTCTTACTTCAGTTCCCCTTTAAGATCAGAAGAGGTGTAGGAAATGAATGAGCATAAATAAACAAATGAATATGGCTGGGTAGAATATAACAGCTAAGGTGAGGACATAAGAGCAAAGCATACTGTAAGGAACATGAACTTAGTTTTGAGGTACAGACAATGTCAGATTTGTTTGAAACACACCTTAAAGAGAACCCGAGGTGGGTTTGAAGAATATTATCTGCATATAGAGGCTGGATCTGCCTATACAGCCCAGCCTCTGTTGCTATCCCAAACCCCCCTAAGGTCCCCCTGCACTCTGCAATCCCTCATAAATCACAGCCACGCTGCTGACAAACAGCTTGTCAGAGCTGGCTGTGTTTATCTCTATAGTGTCAGTCTGCTGCTCTCCCCGCCTCCTGCAGAACTCCAGTCCCCGCCTGCCTCCCTTCCCTCCCTGCTGATTGGAGGGAAGGGAAGGGACGGGGGCAGGGACCGGAGCTATGCAGGAGGCGGGGGAGCAGCTGAGACTGACACTACAGATGTAAACACAGCCTCACAGCACTGCTGTGATTTATGAGGGATTGCAGAGTGCAGGGGGACCTTAGTGGGGTTTAGGATAGCAACAGAGGCTGGGCTGTATAGGCAGATCCAGCCTCTGTATGCAGATAACATTCTTTAAACACACCTCGGGTTCTCTTTAAAGGGCAACTATTGTGAAAAAAAATGTTTGATTTAAAATACATACATATAAATTTACATTTCTCCCAGAGTAAAATGAATTATAAATTACTTTTTTCCTATGTGGCTTTTTAGCCTCTCCTTTCATATGTAGCAGCCACTCTTTCTTGTTCCGGTGCCCACTCAGACTGCAGCCGCTCAAGCCCTGGCCTTTGCGGCCTTTCCAGAAGTCTGGCCCTGACTGTACAGCGTGGCTAGGAAGGGCCGGGGAATTATAAGACTGTGGTGCATGAAGGGGGCTTGTTGTACTGGTCACGTTTGCGGGGTGGGGAGTGAGGTATCAAGAAGTAATGTTACATTGGCCAAATTGTGTGGGGGAGGGTAGTTGGATTCTAATGAGGGGGCCCCATGGGTCCTTCTGGGAACAGACTATAAAAAAAATATACAAAGCTAGCTCTGAAAGTTTTTATGCTAAATATATGTTTGCAAAACACCTTGATGACCTCTAATAGTCTTAAAGGGCAACTGAAGTGAGAAGAATATGAAGGCTACCATATTTATTACCTTTTAAGCAATACCAGTTGCCTGGCTATCCTGTTGATCCTCTGCCTCTAATGCTTTTAGCCATAGACCCTGAACAAGCATGCAGCATATCGTATGTTTCTGACATTATTCTCAGATTGGACAATATTAGCAGCATCCTTGTTTCAGGTGTGATTCAGACACCACTGTAAGTAAAAAAGATCAGTAGGGAGGCCAGGTAACTGGTATTGTTTAAAAAGAAATATATATGGCAGCCTCCATATTCATCTCACTACAGATGTCCTTTAAGCCTTGTACACAAGCCTCAATTAGGTCAGCTGAGGCGGCCGATAACAACTGCATGAGCCAAAAATCAGGTGTGTGTACAGCAGCCAGCGACCCACGACCCCTAATCTGCGAGTGATTCACCGGACGGATTTGCTCAACCCCAGCAATGCGAATGCCTCACCGATTCCATTGTTCGCACTGCTCCCCCACCTGCCAAGTGACATCACGCACACGGAGCTCACCGGCTCTCTATCACCCCCCCCCCTTTTCCTGCATAGAAACACAGCGCATAGTCAGCTACACAGCTGACATGTGTGTGTGCAGCCCCACCCAGTGATGTCACCCAAGGGGATCAGCTGCCGATCCTGAAGGGATGACACAAGTAGTGGTTGTGTAATAATAATAATGGCAGTAATAATGGCAGTATTTGTATAGCGCCTTTCTCCTGTCGGACTCAAAGCGCTTGCGAGGCAGCCACTAGAGCACACTCAGTAGGCAGTGGCAGTGTTAAGGAGACTTGCCCAAGAAACTCCTTACTGAATAGGTGCTGGCTTACTGAACAGGCAGAGCCGAGATTTGAACCCAGGTCTCCTGTGTCAGAGGCAGAGCCCTTAACCATTACACTATCCAGCCACTGCCTTAGCTGCCTTAGCTGTGCACAAGGGGTTAGGTTATCATACTGATCACAGAACCACCAGCCGCTAAGGCCTTTTTTAGAATAGGGAATGCAAGATCTGAATAAGTCCCCCCCCCCATCAACTCCCTACCACCTTTATGATTTAATAGAACACGTGGCCAATCTGTCCCTAAACTAAGTGGATATACTCTAGAGAGGAGAGGAAAGTAGTTAGTTAGATAGTTGTAGTCTGAGTTAGACCTGTGTTTATAGGTATTGTACAGGTTTTTGTCTATGCCTGGTGTACGGGTCCTAGTGGCCCTTCACTATTATATTTAGATATGGTTTTAGAGCAGTTACTCCTAGCAACCTACAAGATTACAAGCTACAAAGTCTTTACTTTGGTGACGGCAATGGCTGTCTGATGTTACCAGAGTCTCGCACTAAGAGGAATTGCTATTGGATACCTTAAAGGTTCTGTAAATTCCAATGGACATTATCCACACTGAAGACTCTTTATCAGCTTGCCCTATCATTGTAACTCTTGCTTTTGTTATTGTAATTTGTTTTGCAGTTACCTGTCTTTGCCGAAGTTTTAATTTTTGAATAATTTGCTCAATAAAAACTTTATTGATGAAAAAAAAAAGGTTATCATACTGATCAAAATGACAGTATGGTCACAATGGTCAGACCTTTAACAAAAAGAAATGCCTTTTATACACCCAAACCCCAAAACAAGCCGAAGTAACATTTAAACTGTTTGCTGTTGTGCTGTAATTAATTTGCTAATGAAAACAGGCTGACAGCATGCGTTCACGGAGCTGTATGAAATGTAAAAAGCCCCGATTATCCCCAGGCTATCCCTGCAAAGTATGTTGACTTAAAGAGAGCCTCCTTTAAAGATGCTCTAGTATTCCGTTCACAGGCATAATTCCTCTAGTGATTTATAGCAGATAACAACTCTAATTATACTCTCTGCAGCACGTAAAAAATAGAAAACCGCGGATGCACTTCATATTTAAATACATCAGGGCAAAAAAATGCAATCCTGAAAATCAAATCACCTTCAGCTTGATTTGTCAGTAATGTCCTTAAGTTTTCCTTTTCTCTCTCCAAGTTTGTTTTCAAATAAACAAAGAGACAGAGAAATAGAGAGGAGATAAAAAGTGGAACGTTTTCCTTATCTGGTTTGTGCTCAGACTGCCAATGTTAAAACTCAGTCCTTGCCTCTATTTAAACATTCAGCAAAGCACTATGGCTGCTACAATAGCTTATCCCTTTTTTCTTCTTTTACTGTACTTGTCTTCTACCATTTCTGCTTGGAGGCTGTGAGTGAATAGACAGCTTGGAAACCCACACTGCAACCCAGAACAAGATCCTCTGTGCAGAAATAGGGAAGGCAGCCGAGGTGGTAAACAAGTGCCTTTTCTTTTACTACTCTGGGCTCAATTCACACAGAATGGGAGGTATTTGGAATCAGAATAGCTTTTCTCCTTCTGAGCCTTCTCAGAGTTGTTTTAAAGGATAACTGTATATATAAACATAAGAACAGTTATCCTGGTGTTCCTGCTTAGAAATAAATGCCAGGGATAAGCCAGCAGCATGTTGGTGGGCAGAGGCAGAGGCAGAGGATGTGAACTCACCCAATTTGCTGCCTCTTCCTAATGAGATGTATGCTGCTCTCCATCTCCCTGACACTTCTGCCTTCACAGCTTGAGGTTTGGCTGTGAATATGGAAGTGTCAGGAAAATGTGGAGTAGCATGCAGCGCGACGGCCAGAGGTGGTAATTTAAACACTTTCTGCCGCGGCCTGCAGCCACACACATGCAGGACAGACTTTTGTACTCATCCCTGCTTTTATTCACCCTATCACCTTAATATACAGATAGATTTGGTAGAATGATTTGTTAAAGTGGACCTGAAATCTTAGACAGGACAGAAGGAAAACCTAGAGAAATGCACCCTGTATGCTCAAGCGGCCTTTCCATGCCAGTTCATGGAGGGTGTCTCCGTGAACAGTCTGCGAGCCGCCGATTGCAGCTTGCAGGCGAAATGTAGACACGCACGGTGAAGAAATCCCAGCTGTTTACATCATACGGCGTTGCTGAGCAGCAGCGCCATAAAGGAGATCGGCGATCCCCGGCCTCTGATTGGCCCTGGATCACCGGCATATGATAAGCTGAAGCCTGTCAGTTCTGGCGCAGGACGGATCTCCGTCCTGCGCCGCCCAGGTAAAGGAGGGGAGGGAGGGAGAGCCAGGGAGTGTGGAAAACGCTGCGGAGGGGGCTTTGAGGAGCCCCCCCGCAACACAAATATAGCCGGCGGTGATCAGATCCCTAGTGGGTAAAAAAGGGGGGGACGTCTGATCGCTCTGGCACAATCACGATCTGTGCTGTGGGCTGGAGAGCCCGCTTAGCACAGATTACCGCAGCAGAGCCTGGTCCTTAATTGAAGATAGTGAGTGTAACAGACATCCCACTTGGATAGTAGTGTAGCGAAGGGCACAGCTGTACCAGCCAGTGCTAAGATCTTTTACTCCAAGGATGAATGGGATAAGCAGTAAATCACAGCACACCCCTAATTCTGGGAATACAAGGTTCGTTTTTGCCGCTCGATTTCAGCTCTCGATTCTTATCTTCCTCTCGTTTTTCTTAATTTTTTCCATTCACTTCTATCAGAAATCGAGCAGCAACACAATCGAAAGGGAGATCGGAGATGTCGGAAATTATCTATCGAACCATCTAATCAGCTACAAAACGAACCGTGTATTCCCAGCATAAGATGTCCAGGCAGGTGGGTGGCTAAAGCCAGCAGTACTGCGTGTAAATTAAACTTTTTCACAGTAACATTAAACTACCATGTACACTGTATACGGGAAACAGCTGTTGGCTGTGTGGTACTGCTGCCTTTAGCCACCCACTTGCCTGGGCATATCAGGACTGTGCTGTGAGTCACTGCTTATACCATTCATTCTTGGAATAAATAATCTTAGCACTAGTTGGTGCAGTGGTGTCATAATATACACTTCTGTCTAAGTTAATCTGTTTACTCATTTGGATTGCACAACAGTGTATTCCCTTTGGTAGATTTAATAAACGGAGCTCCCGCTTTCAACCTCCCTTATAGCTTGACATCCCTGAGGTGCTGATATCCTCCTACACCTTAAACAGTTGAGAGATCCCACTCCCCACACCTCGAGACCCATACACAGGCAGAATTAAAGTCGACTGAGGCAGACGATAACAACTCTGGTGTGTGCACAGCAGCCGCTGACATACGCCCAGCCAGCAATCCACCAGGTGAATCAATTTGGCCGAGTGACAACCGATAGCTTTTATTGTTTGCTGGAAAAACTTGTCCTCAAATATGTATCAGCAGCAAGTTGCAATCCCAAACCCTTCTTTAGATGTGATATCTGAATGCCAATTGTGCCAGTTAGGTGCCTCCTTTTTTGCCAGATAAAACTTGATTTATAAAAAGCCAAAGTCTTTTGTGATGCTGAACACTTGTGTTTTGTGCAGCAAAGTTCTTAGATTAGCCATGATCCCAGTTTGGCTGATCCAGTTCACATAATGTTGGAAACAGAGGCGTAGCTAGGGAGCTGTGGGCCCTGATGCAAGTTTTACATTGGGGCCCCCCAAGCACTCTATACATAACAATTGATACGGTGCACCGAAACCTGCCAATGGCAACTACAGTGTCAGAGGTGCAAGAAGGGGATGGGGAACAGTTTGTTAATGAGTACCAATATTCAAAGTATCTATAGAAGTGATTATTATGAGCACATGACCAATAGAGAGCTAATACTGTAGTTGAGGGAGGACCCTTTGAGGCCCCTCTGGCCCAAGGGCCCCGATGCGGTCGCAACCTCTGGAACTCCTATTGCTACGCCCCTGGTTGGAAACAACGTAGTGGTTATAATAATAATAATCCGAACATTTGTATAGCGCTTTTCTCCTGTCAGACTCAAAGCGCTCAAGAGCTGCAGCCACTGGGACGCGCTCAGGAGGCCACCCTGCAGTGTTAAGGAGTCTTGCCTTGAACTCCCTACTGAATAGGTACTTGACCTAGCCAGGATTCGAACCCTGGTCTCCCATGTCAAAGGCAGAGCCCTTAACCAGTACACTATCCAGTTATCACTCTTGCCTTGCAGCACTGGGTGCCCGGATGGAATCCCACCCAGGGCACTATCTACAAGGAGTTTTTTATGATCTCCATGTATGTGTGTCTCTGTTTTTTTCCCACATCCCATAAATATACAGATAAGTTTATTGCTCCCCCCCCCCCCCTCATCCCAGGCACATACATGGTATGGATGAGATTAAGAGCCCCTCTGCGGGACAGCTAAGAGACAAGTCAATATACTCTGTACAGTGCTGTGGAAGATGTCAGCGCTATATAAATATTAAATAATAATAACAACATATGCCTTGACTAATCAATGAGAAAGCTGAAGAACGACCTTTTTGAAAGTAATGGTCAGTTATGGTTGGCAGGTTGAGGTTGATCCCTGTGAGTGGGCGGTGCTTTTGATTATTAGCAATCATAAGCTATGCTTACAGCGGTATTGTCACCATAAAAATCAAATTTCAA
Source organism: Hyperolius riggenbachi (assembly GCF_040937935.1). Classification (NCBI taxonomy): domain Eukaryota; kingdom Metazoa; phylum Chordata; class Amphibia; order Anura; family Hyperoliidae; genus Hyperolius; species Hyperolius riggenbachi. The sequence continues at coordinate 117,173,071 of NC_090646.1, read as the reverse complement.
CAGCAACTGGTCTGAGTGTATTAAGTGATAAATATGCTAATCCTGCGTTCAAAACTTGCAAAACTTTTTCTGCTGTTATGGTTTGTAGTTATCACATACTTTAGGAGCACTGGCCCTAGTGTCAAATAGTGCCAACGAGTTGAATGCTGGGAGTTATTTTTATCTATAATATATTCCTGCTCTTCCATTTATTTCCCTGCCTAGCTGCTTATCAGAAACACCCTCTGATCACTTGTGTTTACAAGCAAGGCTGAGGTGACTCAGTGATTGGATGTGTAAATAAAAAAAAGACAGTGTCGTTGTTAGTATACGCCTCAGTGGGAGTGTCTGAAGACTCTGGGAGGAGGGCAGCTAATGAATACACAATGAGCAAGAGAAGGGAGGGAGGGAAACAAGAGTCAGGGAGGATATGATGTCAGCATTAGCTTGGCAAGATGGCCACTGCCTAGAATAGGATTTTCTGCTTTTCCTTTATACAATTCACAGGAATCATTACGTGGATAGCACAATACATGTTATCTAAGTAGAAGTAGTATTTATCTACTTATATATGGGTTTTTTTATTTCTAGGTTAGCATGGGTGTCGCTTGTTCTTTAAAAAGGTAACACAAATGCAGCACTTGCTCTGTGCCTTATCACTTCTTTATAAACATCATGCAGTAAAATGTAAACTAATGGCTTGCACTTTTAACACTACCTAGACTATTTCTAGTTATGACGTGACAAGGAAGCCTTTGGATAATAGGCAAATATGATTAAATCATACCGTACAGCCTGAACATTGATTCCCTTACAGACATACACAATGGACTCTTCCAAGCAGTTTATCCTGTTCTTTGGCGGGGACAGTGGGAAAAGAGAAAACCTCCCACCACAATAGCCATTGGATAACTCCCATGAAACTGAGACTGCAGATCTGCAGGTCTGACTGGCAAGGTGAAATGACAGCTAATGAGATTAAAACAACTTTATTTAGGCGTGTAGAGCATGACAGGCACAAAGCTTTGCTTTATCTACAATTATAATTACTATTTACTAGTATTAACAATGCACCACCAATTTCTTCCTAATGCTAACCACACACAGTGCGGTAATTGCTCCAGTATGTGCTGAACGTCCCATATTTCAACTCAAGCATACATAGTCCATTATCTAAACATTCCATTTTGCACAGTCGCACAATAAAACCCTATGAGTTGGATACATGAGAGATTGCGTATATAATAATGATGCGTAGAAACTGAACGTTCTCTTCATACAGGCCAATTATAATATATAAGGACACACAAGGGGTAATACTCACTGGTGGGTGTTTTAAGTCAGTAAGGATATCACTATAATCTTTCCCCTTGATTAATCTGGAATTCAATTTTCTGAATCATCAAAAACAGATGTTCATAGTTCACATAGTGTTCATTTAGCATGCAATAACATGTCAAAGATTCTATAGTTCAGCAGAAAATAGAGAACCTTAATCTTTTATTTATGTGTTGAAGTCAGAACAAAGAACACTCACTAAAGCAAACTGCAATGCTTTATTTCATCATTCTGTTTAGCTGTGTGTATGTTTAGTGCAGCAAGTTGCATGTTGTGTTGTTTTTCTTGCTAACTCTGCAGAATACATGTTTAAAGGGCAACTCTTAATAAGCTTAGTAACAGCCTTTTATAAAGGAAGTCTGGCTTCGGTGGAAATGCCCTCATTTTCCTTTAGTAAATGCAGAAATGATGCATTGGTGTGCGACTTATCCCTGAACTTCCTGTTCGGGAAACCCATGTGTGAACTATGGGGTTTCAGCAGGGGAAGCTGGGTTTCTGCTCCGCCCTCTTTATGCTATGAGCGAATCGATGCTTTTCTTCAAAGTTAAAACTAACCATGAAGCAGCAACCAAAGATTATGTGATTCAAATTTCCAGTGAATTTTAAAAGCGGATCTGAACTCAAAACCTCCTCTATAGGGATGTCCCTGCTTAAAGGGGCACTATGGCAAAAAAATTTAAAATATGTGCAAACATACAAATAAGAAGCACGTTTTTTCCAGAGTAAAATGAGCCATAAATTACTTTTCTCTTATGTTGCTGTCACTTACAGTAGGTAGTACAAATCTGACAGAAGTGACAGGTTTTGGACTAGTCCATCTCTTCATAGGGGGATTCTCAAGGATTTATTTATTTTCATAAGCACTTAGTGAATGGTAGTTGCTCTGTCCGACTGCCAAAAAACTGTGTAGCGAGCAGAGAAGCTGGCCAGCATCATTGTTTAAAACCTTTATACAGATTAAAAGCCTTGCTGAGAGTCCCCTATGAAGAGATGGACTAGGCCAAAACCTGTCACTTCTGTGAGATTTCTACTACCTACTGTAAGTTACAGCAACATAGGAGAAAAGAAATTTATGGCTCATTTTACTCTGGAAAAAACATACTTCTTATTTGTTTATGTTCGCACCTATTTTAAATTTTACAATTTTTCGCCATAGTGCTCCTTTAAGAGAACTAAAAAGCATGTGATCAGTTTAATCAGCTGATAGATTTGTTAGGTTCTGATTTGCTGGGCCTGATCATATGTTAAACCAGGAAGTCATCACAGCAAATCAGGACCTTACAAATCTATCAGCTGATCAAACTGATCATATCCTTCTCCATGGGTTCTCCTAATCAGGGCCATCCCTACTCCTCTCTGCCCTAAAAGAAAAGTAACAGCATAACAACCTTTAAAGAAAAACATTTCTTTGTTACAGCTGATACCAATCCTGCAATAAATCTGCAGTGTGTCTACTTTCTGCTTTCATGGAAGCAGACATAGGGTTAACATCCCGTGTTTACAAATTAGCTGCTCTGCCTAGGCAGCCAGCTGACACAGCTGAGAGATCAAAATTACAGTTGTGATTAGTCACAGATAAGGGGGGATTAGACAGGCTAAACTCTCTAAATACATACAGGATGTATTTCTCTCTGTTTTCCTTCTCTCCTGTGCAAGAGTTCAGGTCCTCTTAAAATGACTGTGAAGTGGAACATGATATTGCTTGAAATACTGCTAAACACACATTTAACTATTTGTGTTTGGATTTTAAATGCTACCTAGAGTTCTGCTTGAAAAAAAAAAATATATCTTTTTGTAACTTCTTTTTGTGCTTTAATTTTAAACCCAAAAGCTCAAAGTGCTTTCTACAGGGCCCAAGCACAATACAATGCAGTAACAAGTCTCCCTTCATCTTTACTCCATAGTGCTTTTTTGTGACTACTTTAATTCAAACAGCAAATGTCTGTTTATAGAAATATCATCTGACATGTGGCCTGGTGGAAGGTGGCCAGGTCTGATGAATCATGCTTTCCTAGGCCTCTACATTTCCCTGTTCTCGGTATGATTAAGTCTCTGTGCGATGTGCAGATAAAATAAGTCTGATCCATGCAGTCTCCACCCCACAATTTGCAGAACTTGGCACCAAATATCACAGGACCTCTTCAAACGTCCTGAAGAGTGTCTAGAGGGGTCAGAGCTGTTTTAGAGTCACAAGGGATAACTTCACAACAGTGTGCGGGTCATTTTAATGTTTTGGCTTATCAATGTATAAGTGAATTGATTATTTAATCAGCACCACAGTCTCAAGGGAAGGCTAAACTGCAACCATTGTGACTGCAGAAGCTTTCTCCAATGCCTGGGAAAGAAAGGACTGACAGCCTTTATCCCAATGCAAGTTTAAATTTCTGCAAAATTCTTGTGAAAATGCTACTATTCTGAAGCAAAAGAATACATACTGTACACAGTAGAGTCCCGGTTATCTCTACTCTCAACTAACCAGCAGTCTCCACCCAGAGCCGGGAAACGGTACTCCAGCACCCAAGGCTGAGACACCAAAGTGCGCCCCTCCATCCCTCCCACCCCAGCCGTCACACACTGATTGCTATTAGACTAAGAGGCGCCCCAGGGCCCCAACACCTTAATCTCTAGTTATCTGGCTTGCAGTCACTGCCATGTATCCCCCTGTCTTATTTCTCCCTGCTTCAAACACAATAGGGGAATGATAGCTGAGTGAGTTGTGTACCCCCTCCTACACTGCGCCCTGAGGCTGGAGCCTCTCTTGCCTGTGCCTCGGCCCTGTCTCCATTAATCAGTACAAATCACCATAAGTACTCACAGTGGTGAAGGCAAACTTCTTAAGCTGTTTGTGGGCTCTGCTGGGCTTAAAGACGGGATGGTTCCCCCAAGGCTAATATACTTTCCATTACTGTATTTTAATATTTAATGCAGAGCTCTTGGTATGTAACATGTACAGATAGTCCCAGAGTTACGAACGCCCGATTTTCGAACGACCCGCCGATACAAACGGCATGGATTCTGTGTTTCCATAGGAACAAGTCAAAAACATATTTGACTTGTAGTTTTTGAGAAAATCGATTTTAAAACATTCGAAGAAAAAATGGCTTTTAAAATTGTATAAGCAGGTACAGAGGACAGAGGTGACACAGAGGGGGACACTGGAGGCCCAGGGGAGCACAGAAGAGGTACAGAGGACAGAGATGGCACAGTGTTCTGACTTAAGAACAGATTCAGGTTAAGAACTAACCTACAGTCCCTATCTCGTTTGTTAACCGGGGACTACCTGTATAGAGAGGGGTAGAGTACTGTATTAGTTGGGCCTATTTTTAACATGGAGTCTCAAGCAACCGGCATCGGTCAATTCCGGTTGGATAACCGAAACTCTTCTGCATTCAAAAAAAATAAAAAAGTTTCACTGTTAAATGTATTTACTATATGCAAAACTTAATTCATTTGTCACATACCTTTTATTTATTTTAGTAGTGTTCAAATTACACATTTTTGTTATTGCTAACCATCAGTTTCTGCCTTCCTATTCCTCAGTGCACTCTGGGAGTGTGAAAGAGAGAATATGATTGGTTGCTAAAGGCAACACAGACTCCCCATTAGGGCTCTTTCACACTAGAGGCAGCGGTAGAAAAGACTAAAACGCTGCCTTTTGGCTGTCAGCGTTTTGGTGCGTTTTGAAGGTGTTTTAACGCCAATACATGACTATCAATTATAATGAGAAACGCCGTGGTCGGTCCTGAAAAAGTGCCGGGGAGCTTCAAAACGCAACGCTCAAAAACGTGGCGTTAAGTGTGAAAGGTAAAATGAAAGTCTATGGACTTTCATTTTACCATGAAAAACGCTAACTATGGCCGTGGCGGTAAAACCCCTCAAAAGGCCTCTAGTGTGAAAGAGCCCTTATAGCTGTCTCTAAAATATTAACAGAAAAAGAAGCAAACAGATTGGGCACTGTTCCATCATCAGCATTTATTGCCTAATTAGCAGCCAAATATACAGACTTGCGGAGGGAGGTGCGGTGTCCGGGGGGAGAGAGGATGGGCACAACAGCCGTTTCACGCTCTCACAGCGCTTGCTCACCTGCTTGTCCAGGTCTAAAATATTAACCCCCCAAAAAACTACAAAAAAAGCTGAAATGAAAGTCCGGATCCACACTATAAGCACTTTTATGAGCACTTGCGTTTGATTAGCGCTTGTTAAAAAAACATTTGCATACACTTTCATTAAAATTGCAGTAAAAAATTGCGTAAAAATCACCACAATCGCATACGTTCTTTTGCAGCAATCGCATCGATTTTTCACGATTTTTACAGCGATTTTATATAAAGTGAATGGGAACGATTTTTTTTACAAGCGCACAGAAAGCGCTATCCAAATGCTAGCGCTCACAAAAGGGCTTATAGTGTGGATCCGGCCAAAATGAGGTCACAGAATTTCATGATTCAATATTCCTCCTAGTGCTTCTATTCATCATCCTGTTATATACATGGCACAACTGATTCTTTTAATCCTACTTTCCAGTGCATAGTTCTGGAATCGCTGAAACAGATGGGGGCACTGGAGAATTGAGCAAGTTCATAGCTGGTTCAGCAGCACTCATCCCATATCTTGCAGGTTTTAAGAGATCTCCCCTCTTACTCATGCTCCACAGTGGTTTTGTGACACACGCATGTGGTCGGGATTCTTTGCTTTGTTAGATTATTCTGTCAAAAGCCTTTAGTAAGACTGCAGTCAGCAGAATCTGGAACACTGACATCATTCATGTGCTACATCAATACTATCAATGCACAACAATGCCGGCCTGTCATAAATGCTAATTGAAGGAAAGTGTGTAGTCTGCTGGATTAAGCAGATGTATCATAAGGAAGTCTGTCGCAAAAAAAAATCATTAAAGCAATACTAAACTCAAGTATTGGTAAGGACTTCAAGCTCCTTCCAGCTATGATCACATGATCAAATATAGAAACACGAGTCATGTGATGTAAGCTGGAGTCCCATATCACTTTTACATATGGAGTGCTTGAAGTAGCCAATAGCTTCTTAGCTACATACCTGACTTCATACAAAAGTCATAGACAACGTGGGGGGGGGGGGGGGATTACAGCTGCCCAGAATCCCCCCTCAGACCAGAGCCAGTGCAGTGTCTTGGGACAAGCACAAGTTGCGACACCAGAATATCTGCAGGTATCCTGCAGCTCACAGCACGGCCCCCTTTCTTTCCCTGCTACAGTTGACTTTGGATGGAGTGTGTGTGTACAAAGCATGGAGCAGCAGTGTGTGTACAGAGCATGGAGCAGCAGTGTGTGTACAGAGCATGGAGCAGCAGTGTATGTACAGAGCATGGACATGGAGCAGCAGTGTGTGTACAGAGCATGGAGCAGCAGTGTGTGTACAGAGCATGGAGCAGCAGCGTGTGTACAGAGCATGGAGCAGCTCCATGCTCTGTACACACGCTGCTGCTCCATGCTCTGTACACACAGAGTCAGGTATGAGCACAGCCCTGTGCCTTGGTATGTAAATGCTTCACTTTCCACTTTATTAGCAATGTCGGCTGTCCTCATTTTTATCTGTATCCAAACTGCTCCTGATCTATCCTGTTGCCGATTGGGAGCAGATTGGACATTTAGGAAATAATTGTCAGATCCTGTCAGTCGGATGGGAAATTGCATTGCGTGTATCCAACATGATGTTCTACCATATTATTATACTGTCTTGTGCGTGGCTGAGGAAGACCTTTCAGGAATCCCCCCTTGAAAATCCTGGGTTTTTCCACTGAAAGTGGCTGTTATTCATTCTATTGCTCCAATGGCACCATTCTTACGCGTTACAGTAGGTCCACATTTGCAGTTTACACACATGTTTTCTATTAGTATTTATGTACGATATATTAGCAGCAGTAGGTTTTAATTAGGTCCTCTCATGTGCTGGTTGAGAACACTGAGTGATGGATGACTGGTTGTATAATCCAGTAGTAGCAGTAGTAGTGGAGAAGTGCCCCTCCCTCATATATCTCCCCTGCTCGTTATAAATTGATAAGTAGCATACCGTTTTCTTTCTTTGATAAATGAAAGTGGTTCATTCATCCAACATTTCTTTTTCTTGTCAAGTATTTGAAGACTTGAACTTTGAAAGTCCAAAACTTCAATCAGCTCCGATCTTCCAATAAAGGTGTATGAAATACATTGGAGGAATCCCCTGTGTGCAGGCTGAGCTCACAATTCCCACTTCATAAATAAAATAACTGTTAACCAACCTTAGGGAATTTTATACATTCCTGGAAGTTTTGAAAATTACATTTCTGAGCGCAGGAGGTCTACCAGGATTATGGAGGTTAGTGGTACATCAGTAACATTAATAGGCAGGTGAAATTGAAAAACGTCTACAATTTCTGGAAGCCTGATTAACCTCTTGCTCATGTAAAGCACACAGATTTCGACCTGGCCCCTACAGATCTTATGAGTGAATGTGGAATGTGAAATACTGTATACAAGCTCTTTGACTTTCCTTGTAAATCTGTGTTTTCCAGGGGTGAAGGTTCATAACACATTGGCTCTAGGGGACAAGAATGTCATAAAAAGATGTAGATACTTAATTGGTAGATGTGGAAGGAGGGTTCTCAAGAGGAAGCACACTAGTTAGCAAGGATGATTAAGAATGGCTTGGAATGGGATTTGTCTGATGTTTGAAATTGCTATTTGCTATGGATAAAGGTTATTATAGAACTTATAAAACTAGTCTTTTACACTAATAGTATACAAAATACACATTATTATTATTATATAGCACTAACATCTTCCATGGCACTTGGCTGTGAACACAGTCCTGTCATTAACTGTCCTCAGAGCAACTTGCAATATTATTCTAAACTTCAGCCATACTTTTCTGTACCTATTTCCCAAAGTTTCATTGTTGCAAGCCCCAGGATTTAACTATGTTTAATTGTCAGTTAGTGGTTAGGTGTCTTCCGAGAGGGCACATCATCGTCGTGGAAGAGTCCAGTATTGAGCAATCTGTGTAAAGGCTGTTTTTGAAGTCAATGTCCTCCTTTTTTGCATCTGTTTTGAATGCAAGTTGTGTAAGTTGCCCATGTTTAGGCTCTGCACATGCACCTGGTCAATTCGGGTGCAGCCTATATTTGAAAGTGCTGCCATGTCCTCCTGTTGTACAAAAATCATTGTAGGATGGGTTAAACAAAAATATTTCCCTTGTTATATCAGTTTGGCTAGGTTCACAGTGGCGGGTGTGCAACCTGCCACCGCAGGAACGCAATGCAAGGGTGGGAAAGCGGCGCCACATGTTATTCATGCGTTGTGTCGTATAAGGTGAAGCATACAGCCAATGAAAGTTATTCTTCACTGTAACTGTTAAAGTGTGCATTTTGCGGTAACACACTGCATATTGACCACCATGGACTAGGGCCATGGTGGACAGAGTAGCACTGCATGCAGTGTGTTATGATACAGTATGCTGTTCTACCGCAACATGCCCGCTGCACTGTGAATGTTGCATGAGTAGGGCATTGCAGTGCAGCTTGGCATGTTACAAGGCGGCCATTATGCCACACCACAATGTACCACTGTGAACATAGCCATATTGTAATTCATCTGTGAATACCATTTTTCTTGCTAATAATTAACTTTAAAAGATTGCCTGAAACAATATTTTCTGTACAGCAAACACTTAATTAAAGAACAAATTTGTATGTACTTTGAGAAGACTTTTCCTCTACCTCCTGTGGTGCTAGCAATAATAAACAGCTTCTCCCAGGAAGAGTATATTAAATCTATTATCCTTCAGGGAAATATTGTCGTCCTTGAAACAATAAATTAAAGCAAACCTGAAGTTAAAATAAACTTTAATTAATTAATTGGGTTTTACTAAAGATACATATAATGTAGAAAAAAAGTTTCATAGCTGAACTGAAAAACAAACAGAAGTAATGACCCTTTGATCTTTCCAGCACTAAAACCTTATGGAAAGCTGTCTTTCAATCTTTCTTAGCTGTTTTTGTTTTGATTTACTTTTCAGGTAACAGACTGAATTCAACAAGCTGTTCAACAAGCTCATTTGCATAGATAACAACTCTAGTTATTTTTTAACACTGGCTGTGAAAGAAAACAGAATGGGCCTTCAGCCAATTTTTAGTAAGAATAGTACCATTTGTACCTATGCTAATCTCATCAAGTTACATACATTAGGTGTGATTTAAAGAATGCAATTTGTTCATCTAGTTATCTTATCTCCCAGTTCTTATGAATAGGTAAGCCGAGAATCTAGCTTGAGAGAGCGTTGTGAAGCTTAGCATCTAGCAACTTTTGAAGGATAAAACATTTTTTTTTACTTGTTGTAAATTATAAATGTTTTTCTTATTCCGTGTTCAACCCTATGAAACTTCACAGAGTACCTTTTATACTCAAACAAGAATGAGAACTATACAGATTGATCACTTGGGTACAGTTGAGTGATGTGCACTGTTCAATGAAAGTGTGTGTGTGGGGGGGGGGGGGGGGAGGGAGGGAGGGAATAAGGGTATGGTGGACAGAGACACTTCCAGCAAGTGGAGTCCCTGAACAGCCACTTTGGCCACATTCCCTCTATCATGTGTACGAGGCTTAACACCAACCTTCCTATCCCCCAACCACCTACCTAATTAGATGGTGAATCTTGATACTTGCTTCAAGGACATTTCACACTCGGATGAACAGCTATGTATAGAACGGCTTTGACCCGCACGCCATCCAGTCAGCAAGTGCACGACCCAATGAGGATTCCCCATGACATCATTCTCTCACTAACTAGGTCAATGGTGTTGACAGCAGAGTGGAAAATGCATAACATATTTATATGTTTATTTGTAATGCAGGCATATAAATGTAGTGACTCTTTTCCATCTAATCGTATCTAAGTGATAATTCATCTCTATCCATTCCACTTTAGCATTTATCACAAAAAATAAAAATTACATTATTCAGCTTTCCTTAATAAAATTAATCTTTGTGAAGTAAATGCGTTCATTTTTTACAGCAGACTTGTTAGTACAAACAAACCAGAATATCTGCTGGTTTACCTTTTATATACCGTGTAGGATGATAACTGTTTTCAAGCTGGTTGGAAGCCCCTCTCTGACTAGAGGAGAGGAACATAGAATTCCACGCGTTTACAGAGGCAGACAATAAGTGGTCATGCTGCTGTGCTATTGTTAAAATTGGCTCATTTGACAATATGTTTCCTTGATGGAACTGGCAATTACTTCTTTACAGGATAAATGGCTGAGATAAGTATAATAACTGCACCGTCAACTGGTATTCACACTGGTTAGCTGTGCACTGCAAGGGGGATCAATGAACAGGTGTTAAAAGGAACCCAAGGTGTGAGGCCCTATGAAAGCTGCCATATTTATTTCCTTTTATACAATACCTGTTGCCTGGCAGTCCTGCTGATCTTTCTGGTCAGTAGGGTCTAAATCACACAACTGAAACCAGCATGCAGCTTATCTAGTCAGACTTAACCACTTGATGACCCACCCTTTACCCCCCTTAAGGACCAGCGCTGTTTTGAGTGATCTGTGCTGGGTGGGCTGTGCAGCCCCCAGCACAGATCAGGGTGCAGGCAGAGAGATCAGATTGCCCCCCTTTTTTCCCCCCTATGGGGATGATGTGCAGGGGGGGTCTGATCTCTCCTGCCTGCCTGGGTGTTGCGGGGGGGGGCACCTCAAATCCCCCCTCCGCTGCGAAATACTCCCCCTCCCTCTCCTACCTGCCCCCCCCGGCGATCGCGGCTGCACAGGACGCTATCCGTCCTGTGCAGCCAGTGACGGGACGTCCCCTGTCACATGGCGGCGATCCCCGGCCGCTGATTGGCCGGGGATCGCCGATCTGCCTTACGGCGCTGCTGCGCAGCAGCGCCGTACAATGTAAACAAAGCGGATTATTTCCGCTTGTGTTTACATTTAGCCTGTGAGCCGCCATCGGCGGCCCGCAGGCTATTCACGGAGCCCCCCGCCGTGATTTGACAGGAAGCAGCCGCTCGCGCGAGCGGCTGCTTCCTAATTAATCAGCCTGCAGCTGGCGACGCAGTACTGTGTCGCTGGTCCTGCAGCTGCCACTTTGCCGACGCACGGTATAAGCGTGCGGTCGGCAAGTGGTTAAAGAGAAACTGAAATGAAGAACTTCATCCCAATCAGTAGCTGATACCCCCTTCCCCATGAGAAATCTTTTCTTTTTCACAAAAGGATTATCAGGGGGATCTGTATGGCTGATATTGTGGTGAAACCACTCCCACAGTGTGATGTCAGGACCATGGTTCTGACATCACAATGTGGGAGCCGTGTTGCCATTGTGGGAAATAACAGCAGTTTACAGCTGTTTCAAACTGCCAAAAAAGCAAGCAGCATCTCCTTCCACTGACATCACCTTCCAGCAGTAAAAATGTCACCATGTGATAAATGTCAGAATGTAAATCAGGGAGAGGAAATATTTTACAATGGGCAAACACTGGCTAAATCATTTATACATAATTATTGTAAAAATGAAGCACTTTTTTATTACATTATTTTCACTGGAGTTCCTCTTTAAGTCAGAAACATCTGATCTGCATTCTTGTTCAGGGTCTATGCAGGGGCGGACCTACCCTGAAGCCACTTGAATCATGTGATTCAGGGAGGCAAAATCCGGGGGGTGGCATTTAGACCAACAGTTTTGCCCACCTGGCGCCTGCTTCCTCTCCACTCTCCCACCCGCCTTCCTAGCACACACATAATAAGAGGGAATGATTAGTAACTGTCACAATACCCCCCTCCCTTCCCCCCATAACTCAAAAGAGAGAGTGAGCTGAGCATATACCAGGCACACTTTAAGGAGCTAGTGGGGGGGGGGGGAAGCTTTCTTATTACATGATACACTTTATTAGTTATGCAGGTCTCTGAACTGAACCAAATTAACAACAGTCAGAAAAATAGAGGTTCGTAGACAGGGTCGGTTCAAGTCACAATGGGGCCCAGAGCAATTTGAGCCTGGAGCCCCCCCCCCCCCCCCAACATATTTATTATATTTACCCCCTCCCCTGGCCGCCAAGCCAGCTGACACTCCCACATCACCCTCCTCCCCCCGTCCACCCGGCAAACTGTCCCCTCAACTTTTCTGTGCTCCCCGGGGCCCCTGCACCGTTTTTGACAGCATAGCAACTTACCTGTCTCAGCATGCTGCTCCAGTCCCTACACTCTCATCTTCATTCTCACTGGCCCATCTCTGCTCATTGATCTAGCGCATGTTATTTCATATTCGCATGGGATGAGTCTTGGAGAAGAGGCAGCCAGTGTGGATGAAGATGGGGAGCACCAACGGAGCAGCGTGCTCAGACAGGTGAGTTGCTATGATGATGAAACTTTGCATGGGCCCCGGGCAGCACAAGTCAGGGGGAGACCTGTGGTGGCTCGGCAGTGCTCAGGGACCCTGTGGCAATTGCCCCCTTTGCCTTATTGCTGGGAGGGCTGGGAGGGTAGCCCTTCCAGCTGCATGGGTTGCAGGCAGCAGAGTGCTGGGTAAAAGATGCAATTCTGCAAAAATTGCTATAATTTGCCATGCTTTTCTGCTATTGAAGAAAATATTTAAACAGTACCTGAGGCGGATTGTATATAGATTATAAGACATAGTGGAATGTCCTCTGCCCAATAACATGCCTCTGTGTCCTTTTGGTGCTGCTGTCAGTCCCCCCCCCTGCGCCCTGCCATCCTCCCTCAAAGCTAGCGGCAATCTGATTGTCGCTTGCCTCCTTTTGACCCTTCCATCCATCAATCACCTTTCTCCCCCAGCCTCTGTCAGCTTGCTCCCCCACCTCCATCACCTCGCTCCCTCGCCTCCGTCACCCTGCTTCCCTGCCTCCGCCAGCTTCCTCCAGTCAGCGCTAAGCCGTGACCCAGGAAGCACTTCCGGGTTGTGGCCATCTTGGATTTTTTTTACAATTTTCATTCCACCGTGGGTTCTCTTTTAAAAAAACTGTGACACAGGATGTTGAGAAAAAATAGGTTGTTTACTACTACGCTATTCAGCCCAACAAAACATATTTAAACCATTTAATAGGTGAGTGGAGAGCCTTCTGCAGATTTGATTGATTGATTGATTGATTGATTGATTGATTGATTTTGGTGGTTAGCCTGTAATCCGGCAGTCCAGACCCCAGTGCTGGGATAAACTGACACTCCTGCCTTTTGCCTGTTGCTTAGCCTGGGTAATCCATTTTCCTTACAAGCAATCTGCTTCTTTCCTACACAGCTATGTGAACGTAGGCTGTCGCAAGTGTTAATTCACAAAGCAGTGGCTCTATCCCGAGCCAGAATTTTCCCAGGCATATGTGCACATGTACTGAATCCTGTGTTTTAACTCAAATAACAAAATTGGTATTACAGAAAAAAAGGAAATAATACATTTGACGGTGGTGCCTTCTGGTGTAGAAATCTTGAATTTTGTGAGTTTAAAGAGAACCTGAGACTAAGATAACATAAAGATTTATAATTATCCAGGGCTTCCTCCAGCCCCCTGTAGGCCATTTGCTCTTTCAGTGTCCATCTGCTCTTCTCCATTCTCCAGCTGTAAGCCCCGGTACTTGAGGACCACTGTGCATGTGCAGCCCTGGCCACGTGTGCACCTGATTGCGCTCCTGTATCCGGCAGTGTTCTGTGCCTGTGCAGTTAGTTAAAGCTTGTAACTGTGCAGGCGCAGAGCGCTCCCGGCTATGGAAGCACAACAAAGTGCGTGCACAGTCAGGACCATGCATGCGCAGTAGTCCCTGACTGGCTCAATCAAGGACTTTACTGGGGTGGACAGCCAGAGATCTCAAGCAGTTAGGCAAACAATGCTTTGTGATGTGCATCAACAACGTCTGTCACGGCGGAACGGATCTTTAAGATCTTTAAGATTAAGGCAAAGTGGTGCAATCTTTTGAACTCTTGAATGCACCCGTCGTATGCACCTGTCGCAAGAAGATGGATCGGGGAACCTCTTTCGGTGGGAGGCGCTGTCGTGCGGTTCCCAGATCCATCATCAGGTGAGTTTTGAGCTTAAGTCCCATTTCATGTCTACTGACTTTGCAAATTTAAAAACAAGCCATAAATATAAAAATGTGCGAGAAAAAAACTAGCTGAAAATCTGATGCAGAGAACTGGATCAGATAAATTAACAATGTGTCAAAACTCGAGAGATTCCCTCATTGCAATTCAACTGAATTAGAAACTAGTGTATATCAGAAGCCATTACGCCTACACTTGTTCCAGTTTGATCTCAGTTCTTCTGGTGCACACGCACTGTCAAGATAACTCAACCTTACAGACTGGATATTACACTGCTGTGCATTCACTCTGCTAACCATTGTACTATAAATCAGATAGCCTTCCTTGTTTGCTTTCTTGCCATATCAGAACCAGAGACACACTTAAAAAAAGAAACTGTTTTCCAGAGACTGATTTCCTCTTAGTTCGGAATACAAAACGCCTGGTCTGGGTCTGCTGATTCTGATCAAGACTCAAGATAGATAGTGTTGGACATCTGTAAATTGCATTATAGAAGCTGCTTTGTTTGGGGTACATGTTCTGCAAGAACCGTAAGTTGGTGCACAGAAGTCCAAATTACCAGCTGTAAGGAGATGATGAAAGGAACCAAAAAAAAACAAAAAAAATTCTCAAACGTCTTAATGATGAAAACCATGTATTTTCTTCAATACATAGATCCTTTAAAGAGTATGCTGTTTGAGATGAGAATTCATGATGGAATAGTCTACTCTTTACACTGCTGCTTACACTGGCAGAGATAATAAATGAAGTCTATTCTTCATGGATCATATCGTTCAGAAAATAACAGTGGGGCAGAAGTAGTCATTTCTCTTCTGTCTCCAGCTGCCTGCTGGCATGGATCACAATTTCCATAGGATGCACCTAAAATATCTAGCGGAGATCAGAGCTCTCCTCTCTACAATGAAATGTACTGTTAGCATCGCTGGAGAGGGAAATATTGTGAACCATTCTGCTGAAGTCACCAGGCTTCTGTGACAAATGAGCATGGCCCAAGAATTCTGTTCACCCCTCCGACAAATCTCCCCCAGGCTAATGTATGAATTTATGGGTTAACTACAAAAAGATTATTGTTTCCTAAAATAAGCTTAGAAAAACCAATGTTGGACAAATGTTTCTTACTTTTCTTTTGCATAAGACAAAAATATTGAAATGCCACATAAAGCAGAAATCCAAATGAATTAATGAAAGCATAAAAGTAGGGATGGGACGAATCCATAATTTTTTCGAATCCGAATCCGAATCCGAATCTGAAAAGGTTCTCGAATATCTCGAACCTTTCGAATCCCGAATCTAACGAATCCTGCACATAAGAATTGTGCGATCCGTGGTATAGTTGCCCCTAGTATAAATAGCCAGGCATAGGTGCCCCCAGTACAGGTAGCCAGGCATAGGTGCCCCCAGTACAGGTAGCCAGGCATAGGTGCCCCCAGTACAGGTAGCCAGGCATAGGTGCCCCCAGTACAGGTAGCCAGGCATAGGTGCCCCCAGTACAGGTAGCCAGGCATAGGTCCCCCCCCAGTATAGGTAGCCAGGCATAGGTGCCCCTAGTATAGGTAGCCAGGCATAGTTGCCCTCAGTATAGATAGCCAGGCATAGGTGCCCCCAGTATAGGTAGCTTATGGTTCAGGTGCCCACAGTTTAGCTAGCGTAGCCAGGCATAGGTAGTCAGGTACAGTACATTGTGCCCCTCAAAGACAAACAGAATGCGAGTATAGTACTTTTCTTACTGTAGCAAGATGTCTGTGGTGGTCTCTGTCTTTGGCGGCAGCTTGTGTGAGGCTCAGGTGGCAGCTTGTGTGAGGCTCAGGCAACAGCGAGTATCTGGCTTGTGTGGGGCTTGGACTGCAGGCATTCATAAAGGGAGAAGGGTAGGAAAGGCTCATATGAGTTCAACCAAACCTTTTCTCAAAGAACAAGCACACGATAATCAAAATGACAGTATAGGTAGCTTCTGGTAAAGGTGCCCCCAGTGTAGATAGCCAGGCATAGGTACCCCCAGTATAGGTAGCCAGGCATAGGTCCCCCCCAGTGTAGGTAGCCAGGCATAGGTCCCCCCCAGTGTAGGTAGCCAGGCATAGGTCCCCCCAGTATAGGTAGCCAGGAATAGATCCCCCCAGTATAGGTAGCCAGGAATAGATCCTCCAGTATAGGTAGCCAGGCATAGGTCCCCCCAGTATAGGTAGCCAGGCATAGGTCCCCCCAGTATAGGTAGCCAGGCATAGGTCCCCCCAGCATAGGTAGCCAGGCATAGGTCCCCCCAGCATAGGTAGCCAGGCATAGGTCCCCCCCAGTGTAGGTAGCCAGGCATAGGTCCCCCCCAGTGTAGGTAGCCAGGCATAGGTCCCCCCCAGTGTAGGTAGCCAGGCATAGGTCCCACCAGTATAGGTAGCCAGGCATAGGTCCCCCCCAGTGTAGGTAGCCAGGCATAGGTCCCCCCCCCAGTGTAGGTAGCCAGGCATAGGTCCCCCCCAGTATAGGTAGCCAGGCATAGGTCCCCCCCAGTGTAGGTAGCCAGGCATAGCCCCCCCCCCAATGTAGGGAGCCAGGCATAGGTCCCTACAGTATAGGTAGCCAGGCATAGGTCCCCCCCAGTATAGGTAGCCAGGCATAGGTCCCCCCCAGTATAGGTAGCCAGGCATAGGTCGCCCAGTATAGGTAGCCAGGCATAGGTCCCCCCAGTGTAGGTAGCCAGGCATAGGTCCCCCCAGTATAGGTAGCCAGGCATAGGTCCCCCCCAGTGTAGGTAGCCAGGCATAGGTCCCCCCAGTATAGGTAGCCAGGCATAGGTCCCCCCAGTATAGGTAGCCAGGCATAGGTCCCCCCAGTATAGGTAGCCAGGCATAGGTCCCCCCAGTATAGGTAGCCAGGCATAGGTCCCCCCCAGTATAGGTAGCCAGGCATAGGTCCCCCCCAGTGTAGGTAGCCAGGCATAGGTCCCCCCCAGTGTAGGTAGCCAGGCATAGGTCCCACCAGTATAGGTAGCCAGGCATAGGTCCCCCCAGTATAGATAGCCAGGCATAGGTCCCCCCAGTATAGATAGACAGGTAGATAGGTCCCCCCCAGTGTAGGTAGCCAGGCATAGGTCCCCCCAGTATAGATAGCCAGGCATAGGTCCCCCCAGTATAGGTAGCCAGGCATAGGTCCCCCCAGTATAGGTAGCCAGGCATAGGTCCCCCCAGTATAGATAGCCAGGCATAGGTCCCCCCAGTATAGATAGCCAGGCATAGGTCCCCTAGTAGGCCGCCCGCCCTCACGTAGGCCCGCACTCGACCTCCAGCCGACCCCCACCAGCAACGTCCCCCACCAGCAATGTCCCCCACGGGTGCCCCCAGACATACTGTACCTGTCACTGTTCTGTCCGTCCACGCCTTCCGATCTAGTCCGTCCGTCCACGCCGGGTCTTCTCCGCGAAAGCGACGTCTAGAGGCAGGGCGTCAACGTCATCACGCGGGAGCGGGAGCGACGCGCGGATGGACGCGAGGTCGGAGGTGGTCGCGATGACGTCACAAGCGGCGCAGGTAATGTATACGCGTGCGACGAAATGTTGCGGCCGGTTGCGCGGATTCGTCGGATTCGAATGCGCGCAAATGGCCTGGGGATTTGAATCCACGAATCTCGAATCTTTCCTAAGATTCGATGGATTCGTGGATTCGCCGGATTCGAAGTCCCATCCCTACATAAAAGCTTGCTGGGAGGTTATAATCACCTCCTTCCTTCTGAAGACTCTACTGACCACGGTTCTTCTTCTGTGATCAGGAAGGATTGTTCTCTCTGTTGACAGACCTTCTAAAAATAGTGGTGTCCATTTCCAAGATGGCAACCACATCCCGCTCCTTTCAATCATGGGAACTCTTAATAAAGCAATGGGAACAGATCTAATAATCTGCAACCTTTCTCTGAATTCCTGTATTTGGAAGTGGAGTCACGCAATTAGCCATCAGATCATCTGGTCCACAATGAGACTGTCAGCCCAGCAGAATGGTTCTGTCAGTAACCAGCGCTCAGAGGCAGGCACAGTTGTGAATGTCAATGTTCCTATCTATTTATAAAAAGTCACTCCCTTATTCATTTCTCAAAAGTATTAGGTTTTTTCCTTCAGTGCTTGTCTGGTTCTTAGACACGCAGAACTTGCAGAATATACACAATCATTCTCATCTTAGAAGCAAAAGACCTTACAATGCAGCGTTACAAATGTAGTTATACACCTCGGGATCAAAGTGGTCAAAGTGTCTTAGCATTGGAGAAGGCCTTAGGGTTGTGGACGGAAACCAGAACAGCCAATGGGGTTGAGATGCAAATATTTTCTCTTTAACCCCTTAAGGACCATGTGCTTAAACCCCCCTAAAGATCAGTCCATTTTGTACAAAATGGGCCACTGCAGCTTTAAGGGCTCACTGTAGGGCCGCACAACACAGCACACAAGTGATTCCTCCCCCTCACCCATTACTTCCCACCAATAGAGCTTTCTGTTGGCGGGGTCTGATCGCCCCCCAGATTTTTTTTATTTTAGTGTAAATATTTTTTTTATTATTTAATAAAGTTGTTTTTTTTATTATTTTTATTGTGCTCCCTCTCTCCCCCGCTAGCCAATCACTGTGATCAGCTGTAATAGGCTTCAGCCCCGCCTTAGCGGATCACCCCAGAGCCAATGGAGGGGACAGCCATGCCACATGGCTGTCCCCAGTACAGCGCTGCATTTGATCGCAGCGCATAAAAGACAGCGGTTTCGCCGTCTAACAGTCTCCTAGTGGCGATCGTCGCTGGGAGACTAACGGCGGAGCAGAGCTCTGCCATACAAGCGGGGATGTGCGCCCCTGCAAAACACTTCCCCAGGACTTTATGCCGATCAGTTTAAGGTGGACCTGGGGGAGCCAACGCGGTCTTAAAGAGGTTAATTACTTCACCTTATATATTTTTTTCACTTGAGCTATATGTAGAGATAATTGCCCATACGCAATTTCCTTTTTTTTCCTGAGTTTTTTCCTAGAAGATAATTTTTTTAAATCTTAACTTTCAGTACTTTGGAAATGAAAAAGTACCAAGTATGTGAAAAAATACTATCAATGTACTTAATAGGTATTAAATTGACACGTTGCAAACATATCACCAACGAGAAAATGCAGGGGAAAACGTTAATTGCATATGGACCATTTTATGAAATGAACATATAAGAGCCCCTATTCAATTAACTTTTCTCTTGAGTTTTCTCCCAGGAGATGATGTAGGAGCTTACCAACAAAATTACTTTTTAGAATCTAATAATTAAAAAAGTACTTCAAAAAAATAGGTAGACAAGTAAAATCAAACTTATTCTGATTATTTCCTTGCTTACTGGGTTGTTAAAAGGCATTTTATCGAGAAGGTGTGAAAACATCTCTTTTGAGAAAACTCATAAGAAAAGATAATTGAATGGGAGCCAAGCTTTCTCCTGAGTTTTCTCCTATGTGATATTTTTAAACCACTAGCAAGCAAGAAAACATTCAGGAGAATTTTGCTAGGACTTTTTCCACCTACTTTTTGGTAGTTTTTCAACTGCAGATTGCTGAAAAAAAGAAGATGTAAAATTACCGTATATTCCAATGTATAAGACGACTGGGCGTATAAGACGACCCCCCATCTTTTCCAGTTAAAATATAGAGTTTGGGATATACTCGCCATATAAGACTATTCCTCTTCCAATGCACACCAAATAAAAATAAATCATATACTGGTGCTATGTATAGATACTGGTGCTTGACTGTATGTGGTACCCAGTACATAAAAGTATACAGGTGACTGACTGGTTGGATTGGTCAACTCTCCCTCTACATAAGCGGATTGGTCAGCTCTACCTGTCTCCCTGTTCATCAGAGTGGTATGGAAGAATAGATCGCACTGTGCCCATAAAACACGCCTCTTTCACCCATCTGGCCCACCCTTGTATCCTATTTACCTCCTTCTCCGCATTTCAGATCTCGCACATGTGTGCCTGCGTGGCTTCACTACAGTCCTCAGCAGCAAGATTTGGGAGGCGTTAACAGTATAGGGTGGGCTAGACGGGTGGAAGAGGCGTGTTTTATGGGCACAGTGCAATCTCTTTCTTCCATACCCTCTGTGTCCCAGACCTTGCAGCATGAGCGATGAGCTCACCACCGAATTTCCAGCACCCGTTAATTAATTATCAACATGTCGCGTATGCGCATCACGTAAACATCAGCATGTCCCGTATGCGCATCGCGTATCAGCATCGTGTATCACTCGGCATCAAAGACACCCGGTGTACAAGACGACCCCCGACTTTTAAGAAGATTTTCAAGGGTTAAAAAGAAGTCTTATGCGCCAGAATATACAATATCTCCTAGGAGAAAACTCAGGAGAAAAGTTAATTGCATATTGGCAAAGGAGAGGTAAATCACAATTTAAGACAGAAAAGATAGATAAATCATGAATTAACTCAGATAACAAAAAAATAAATCATTATTACGGTCATTAATTTAGATAAGGATAGATAAATCATGAGCAATGACGAGATAAAGAACGACAACTTTTAGTTAATAAGTAAAAAGAGGTTATTTAAGAAACAAGTTTTGTGAATCAACCCCCATGAAACTTACACTAATATGGCAAAGACATACAAACCTCATGCAGGTAGTGTTTTCATTGGAACTGAAACTGCGGTACTATCAAAACAAAACTATGAGAAGTGGTCCCAGGGTTCAAACTACCACCAGCAAACCTCTTCATGTACAGCCACCAAGAGAAGCTTCTACTGTCTCTGACATCCAGCAGCATAGCACAAAGGATAGGAATGCTTTCCCAGGTGTTCTTTGTGACTTTCATGTGACAAGTGATACTGCTTCGTAGGCCACAAGGAATTCTGAGGATAGCATTAGAAACACCTGTGCTAAGTGTCAGGTCAGATGTTTGTAATTTTTGTACAGCTCTGACCTAAAATGTACGTTACATTCACCCCTATGCCACTAGCTTTCTTTTCTTCTTGTCCCAGAAACCTCAGTATTTGTGCCATTTTCTGGATAGGCGGATAAAGCTTGGGTGCAAAGGTATTTGAGAATTGAGGGCTTAGCTTGAAATCACTCTCATCCCAGCCCACAACAGTTATACCCTGTAACTGAAAGTAAACCTGAGATAAACATAGCACAAAGATTTATACTTACCTGGGGCTTCCTTTAGCCCCTGTAGTCCGTGAGCTCCTTTGCCATCACTCTGGCTTCTCCATTCTCCCACTGTCAGCCTGTGCACATGTTGACCCTGGCCTTGCCCCCTCCTTGATTGCACACCTGTGACCAGGAGCGGTTTGTGCCTGCGCAGTTAGTTAAGACTTGTAACTGCACAGGCTCTGAATGCTCCTGGCCATGGCTCCCGGCTATGGGAACGTGATCAAAGAGATGCGCTGCCAGGGCCATGGATGTGCAATAGTCCCTGACTAGTGTAGTCAGGGACTTTACCAGGGCTGCCAGCAGTGGAATGGATGGGACCAGACAACGAGGGAGCCCAAGGACTACAGGGGGCTGGCTAGAGGAAGATCCAGGTAAGTATAAATCCTTTTGCTAAGTTTATCTCAGGTACACTTTAATGCTGCAAAAAATGCTAACCAATAGTACAGGCCAATCTTAAGAGGAACGGACGTGACTGGACAAGAGCTAAGGTGGTCAATCTTCTCCCTATGACCACACAACCAAGGGTACCTTTTATTGCCCCTGACAGGAGATATTGGATAAAAGCCACATTGGGCAATGCTTATCTCATGTCTACGGCCAACTCTTCATACATGAATAGTTAACAGATAGTTGGTCGGCTGCCAGCTCATTAGGAATGCAAAGGCTACACGAGAATATCAGAGAATTTTTTACCCTACAATTAAACACTTACCATAATTGTTTTTGTTGCAGACACTGCAAAGCTACGTTCTTTGATGAAAGTCGCCATAAAAACCTTGCCACATTCAGTGTTTTTCTAAAGCTGTTAAACCCGGGGACAATTCACAATCAAAGCATTTTCTTCTGCTACTGTCCATAATTGTCTCAATATTCTCCGAACAATTACGAGCCTTTTAACTTTTAATGTCTCATTCACAGTCTCAGAGGAGAGGAAGAAAAAAAAAAAAAAAGAAGTTCCACAACAGCTAACAACCAAACCTGATTTTAAGTCCAACTGAGAAAATGAAGATTGAAAACCTTCTCGTTCTTTCCGAAGTTCTAATCACTTGACCGCTTAACACTCATTGTCACCTGACACTGCCAGACAGTGTGAAGAGACTAGATTGGTGCATCAACAAAGAGAAGGTGCTTGCTGAAACACACTGCAGATAGGAAACCGGAGGGAATCTACCATGCCTTTCTCTTTGTGAAAATTAGAGAACATTTCTTTTTGGAAGACGTTCAAATCTACCGAGCTATCTGTCGACACCCCTGGGAGCGCCATTTACAATATCATTTGCATGCTTGTGATGACAATGCTTTGTTTCGTGGTCTCAGATATTTTTTTTTTATATTTTTACGATGCTGTGTTTTCTTTTTTTCCCCCTCTTTTAATAGTTCCATGGAATTTTGGCAAACAATGAACCACCCCTTAGGATACCATATGGACCATAAGAGCGCGTTTGAAGAGCATAATTTATTGCATCTTTATCACTTCAGTACAAAACCCCCCTTTTGTAGATTTCAAAGAGTTGCGGATCATTGAAGGCTTGTGAAGGTACAGAAATAGCCGAGCTGAATGGAGGAGCGTTTCTTAAGTGGTGGCTCATTAGTTGCTGTAATTTAATTTATTATCCTCAGAATTAATTACAGAGAATAGCACTGACTTTATATATTTATTTTTTTATTGACATGTTTATTCCAATAACTTAACTTGTACAATGAAAATAATTTGGAAGGCAATTATAATTATTTTATTTTTTATATAGCAATAACAGATTGATGTGAGCATAGACTCCCACCACCACCAGCTGAGTAGTGCCTTCATGGGGTGAAGCATGATAATTTCATCGTGCTACACTCTAGAACGTTCTTCTTTCACAGGCCAGCTGGGAGATTTCACACCTACTGCTCTGCATATGGAGGTCCAATGACCCTTTTATTTGACAATGACACTCTCCTAATTAGTGCACAGACACCTCCGATTTACTCCCGTCAGTCCAGAAGCACTATGGCTGCAAAACTGTCAATATTTCGGATTTACATGCGTCTGAATTCCCTTTGATCAAAACAAGTCTACCAGTCCAGCTATGGAACAAAGATGGTTTAGACATTTATACTCAGCATATAACAGTAATTGTACAGCTACCAGGAAGATCAAGTTTAACTTCTTTGCTGGCATGGTAAGGAATCAGGATACACCATTTGGTGTACAAAATGTCCCCATATTATGCATGAGTGAACTGCTGCACAGAACAGAAAGTATTTTTTTTTATACCTTGGTGCCATATTTTATACCTTGGTTTACTGAGATTATCTTATAACTGTAAAAATAGATTTGGTCATACAGGATTGACTTTGGCTTAAAAGATACCTTAGCGCTTTTCAAAATGTAATAATGGGAGGGGGGAGAAGACATGTGTTGGAGACTTTCATGCCCAACTGTTCTCCTTTGTCCTCCTCCGTTATGGTCTAATG
The DNA here is from genome assembly GCF_040937935.1 of Hyperolius riggenbachi. Lineage (NCBI taxonomy): Eukaryota > Metazoa > Chordata > Amphibia > Anura > Hyperoliidae > Hyperolius > Hyperolius riggenbachi. Next base: position 117,149,074 of record NC_090646.1, on the reverse strand, counting down.
TCCCCCCAGAAGCTATTTCCTAGTTGGGAGGCTCGGTGAGCACTGCATAGGGTTCTGCACATCCACACTACATAGTTGTGACCTACTGCACATGTGCAGAGCTCTCCCAGCCCAGGAGTGGGCAATCAAGTAAACGTGTCACCTGCGCAGTGTTCACCGACCCTCCCGACATCAGACCGTATGGAGAGGCATGGAGAAGGACGGGGGGAACGGTGGGCATGAGGAGAGCCCCCTACACATGCCTGCTCCCTCCATTATTACATTTTGTAAAGCGCTAAGGTATCCTTTAATGCTACTTATTTCAATGAGATAAGTTTTCTATGGATGACTGCCAGCTGCTCTTCCCACTTCCTTTTTTCACGGGAAACAGCATATGTGTTAAGGCCAGAGTAGCTTGTAATAGTGCGTGTTCACTAGTGGGAAATATCATAATCAGATTGAGCTCTGCATATTCCAATACCATCATGTAGCAGACATCTTTACCTTTAACTATAATGGACAGAATGAATGAAATTCTGTACTTTGTACATGGCTGAAACACTCATTAAAGTGCACCTGAAGCGGAAGGAAAAAAAAGTGTATTTTCTTCTTCCAGCATGAGCTTTCTGGGCCATTTGTCTCCTCAATGGTGCTTCCGTGGCTGGGTGTGTTCTAATCGTGTGCAGTTACAAGTCTTTACCAATTACACATGCGCAACTACAAATGCGCAGAGGTGTGCAGCCGAGACAGCGCGTGTGTCGTAGAGCGCAACCCAATCAAGTCATAGACTTATAATTGGAGTTACAGCGTAGGGGACCCAGACGACAACTAGGGACCTCAAAGACTATGGGAGGCTGGAAGAAGCCCAAGGTAAGTAAAAATCTACTTTCCCCTGAGTTTAGGTGTTCTTCAAATCTCGACTGTTCTGATCTCATAGCACCACAAACCTATTACTTCACAGCCCTTGTCTCTTTAATTCTAATAATCGGTTCAAGCTCCATGGTAAGCGTAAAATATTAACCTAATAAACAGCATTTTTACCTTTCAAAGTATTTGTTTACTGCATATATTTAAAAAAAAACAAAAAAAAAAACGAAACAGATTTATTCACAGTGCTTTTCCTTGTTAATATCATTCTTTAGTCTGCGTTTGTGTGATAATATGTGTGTATACATACATATGTTTACTTGTGTGTCTGTCTTCACTATCGCAGCTGTCCCTGACACTTACCCAGCACACAGATCCTACTCGGAAAAAATAAACAATAACCACACAGTTTCCTCATATGGGATGTGTTCTGTTGATATCAGCTTGGAAAAACATGCTTAAAGGGGTACCAGGATGCCTTTTTCTTTCTTTCTTTTTTCCATTTCCGAGGCAGGGCTCATACTAATTCCTCTTTCACACTTCTAAGTGCAGACGGCCGTGTGATTGCAACACAGGTGATCACACACCGTCTGCACTGCCGTGCTTTGTGCTGCTGATCCCATTCACTACAGAGCCCAAAAAATCCATGCAGCAGTGCAATAGTGCATCACACTGCTGCGCAGCGCATGTCGCCTGAACCTCAGACAGTGCAGTTTATGCACTTCTGATGTTCCTGCGTGTCACACACGATGGGCTTGATTCACTAAGCTGTGATAACTCATATCATGGCTGTTTTTGCGCGCATTTTCGCGCAATTGCGGATTATCACATGCAATCGCAAACTATCGCACACAAATTGCGCATGAAAACAGCCGTGATATGAGTTAGCACGGTTTAGAGAATCAAGCCTGATATGTGTTGCCGAAATGTGCTCACCAGCGCGTATAGTGTGAACGAGGCCTTATCTGTTTATGTGCGCATTTTCTGCATACAAAAACTGATTATAACTGAGAGTTGATGTTAATCAATGGGCTAGTTCACACTTAAATGTGTTTTTCGGCGTGCAAGGGAAAAAAAATGACATCCTGCAGCATAATTCTGGAGACTGAATGCTTTTTCTCTATCACTTCCATTAGCTGCTGTGAATAAAAAACGTGTTTTTCTACATAAAATGCACATGGTGTACAGAAAAACATGTGCAGAAAAATGTGTACAGAAAATAAACATACACGTGTGATCCCTGCCTGAAACTGCTCATATTTATTAAAGCAAAGTGACAACCCCAAAATTGCAATATTTTCTGATAATATATACAAGAAGAACAAAGTAACACTAGAAATGGTGTTTGTTAATGCTTATAGCACACCTGGAGATTACTGTTCACTACTATGTAAGGGGGATTTTTAACTCCTCGTGAACAAACTCTGAGCAGCACAGCACACAAGGCATATCCCTGGTATAGCATAATTAAAAAAATAAAAAAAAAGTAGCTTCTAGATACTCCAAATAAGGGCAAAAGGAACTTGTCACAGGACTGATGGTGGGCTTTTATACTACCCAGGGGTCTGTAAAGTAAATTATACTGTATATTAGTCAAAAGAGGAGATACAGTAAGGGCCCGTTCTCACCTGAGCGGGAATTGCGCGATTCGGTAATCGCCGGCATTCTGCGGTTCTAAGTGTGGACGGGCCCTTACAGGTGCACATCCATAGACTGCCAATATTTAATGAAAAATCTTTGAAATAACCAACCACATAATCCACATAAGAGAGGTTAGGTTGACAGCTGTTTTTCACCCGCTAACTGGGTGCTTCATCAGAACCTAACAAAACAACGAAGCACCCCATAAGTGGGTGCGAAACAGCTGTCAACCTCACTACATGTTTTTCTTTAACCTCTCTCTTATCTGTATTCTGTGATTGGATGGGTGTTATTTTAAAGATTTTTCAATAAAGATTGTCTGTCTATGGATGTGTGGCTGTCGTTGTATCTCCTCTTTTGACTAGTGAACCTATTATTCGACTGGTGGCACTCCAGGAGGTCACGACACTGGTCCTGTGCACCTCATTTCTATTGCTACAACTATACTGTACATTGTGCAATTCCATGCCATGTCCACTTCCATACCTACAGAGGTCAGGTTCTCTTTCACTATCATGTGATGGATGTAAGAGGAAATGATGCTTCTGATCACATGACTGCTACTTTTAACCTGTAGTTTACAGTAGTAAAGTGATCTTTTTTTTGTTATTTTAACTGTATCCATCCAAGGGGTGAATGTAAATTTGGGTATAATTTATTTTCATCGAAACTAAGCTTCTAGGGAACTAGAGAGAAAGACAGCAACACCATGATGTTGTCAGAAGAGTCAAATATTACACCGGGCTCAAGACCTGCACTTCATTGATGTGATGCAGGTTAGGCAGATATCTTTGCAGTGATTGAGAGATGTTCACATATCTGCAGGCACCCTTGAGGCACCTATACAAAGGTTGATTGTGGTTTGATTATACAAAGTATCCATATCCATTCTCCTTGATTGGAAAAGCAATTGGTTGAAAAGGTCATCATTCGTCATCTGTGGTATTTGATCATGATGAGATTTCAACTGAAGTCTGTTTGAAATTCAGTCTACTAAACTACTAGTTTTAGGGCTGTTCAATATAGGACAAACAGGTCTGTCATCCAGCCTGCTGATTGGTGGAAATTTACTGCTACTCAAAAAGAGAATGTACTGAAGAAAGAACAGTGTATAGCTAGAAAACATCTAGTCCAAGTGTGGTCAGCATAAGATGAACCAACCATGTAGTCAACCCACACTGCCAAGTGTATAAGCAGACAGAGGCGCCTAAAGGATAAAATATTCTAAAACATTTAAAATGAGAGGAGGCAGAGGTGGACTTACCTCCTCCAAGCAGACACACACGAGTGTTGTGTATATTCAAAACAACAAAAATGTATTTATATAATCCAGAAGGTGCAAGTGCAATGCGTTTCACGGGCATCTCCTGCTTCATCAGGCAATAGAAATGGAGCATAAAACTCAAATAGGTCACGTGCAAAGCTCAGTATTGCTTTCCTTAAAGCAATGCAGTGTTGCCTTCCTTAAAGCAAACGTGAAGCGGTTCCCCTCCAAAAGAACCTTCTCGGTCCTTTCACGGTGTCCTGGTTCAAGCGCTGTCCCGTTAAAATTTGCTGCCTCAGGGAGCTCTTGGAAGACCTCGAAAGCACTTGTGGTTACGAGTGCTTTGGAAGCCTCTGAGGGTCCAAGAAGGCATAATTGACCAGTTGGTCAAATATCTGCAAGGGGGGGGGGCGGAGGTGACAGCACTGGAATAAGGACACCATGAGAAGACCAGGAAGGCTCCATAGGATCCAGAGAATTTCATCTCCATAGGTGAGTATATCACTTTTTTTTTGTAGGATCAGAAAATAACTGCCTTGAGATTTTCCTTGATCATCCAATTTGGAAGAACAAAGGTGGGTGGGGTTTCTAATGATTGCTTATCTCTAGTTTTAGGACAGCTGGTGCCAAACCATTAGGCGTGACATGGGTGCACAATGTCCTGCTTGCAGCCTTACAATTAAATAAATACTTGGGGCTTTGGAAAGGGTGGGTTTAATTATCATGGAAAGGAATTTAGGGATAATCATTCAGTCAGGAAGGACCTAAGACTCAAACTGACGTGTGACCTGTTCCCTTTGTGTTTTCGTAGGAGCTGTCCATAGACTAGATGTCATCCCCCCAGCCTCCTACACTCAATATATCACATTACTTAATACAAGCAACAAAAAAAAAATACCACTAGAATCAGCAATACCAGCGTGGGACGTTGAGAATGCTTTCAGTATCATTTTGCATAATTCTTGAATTAAAGTGGACCTGAACTCTTGTATATTACAGAAGGAAAACAGAGAAAAATGCACCGTTTGTATTTAGAGAGCTTTGCCTGTCTAATTCTCCCTCATCCGACTAATCACAAATTGTAATTTAATCCATCAGCTAACTGCCAAAGCAGAGGTAAACACAGGATGTTAACCCTATGTCTGCTTCTATGAAAGTAGGAAGCAGATTTGCAGAATTATTGCAGGATTGCTATCAGCTGTACCAAAGAATTGTTTTTCTTTAACCCTCCTGGCGGTTTGCTAAAAAATCGCCAGGGGGCAGCAAATCTTTTTTTTTAATTTTTTTTTTTTTTCATGTAGCGAGACAAAGTCTCGCTACATGATAGCCGCTGCTCAGCGGCATCCCCCCAGCCCCTCCGATCGCCGCCGGCGATCGGCGATCAGGAGATCCCGTTCAAAGAATGGGATCTCCTGGAGGGCTTCCCCCGTCGCCATGGCGACGGGGCGGGATGACGTCACCGACGTCATCGACGTCGTGACGTCAAAGGGGATTCCTATCCACCCCATAGAGCTGCCTGGCACTGATTGGCCAGGCAGCGCACGGGGTCTGGGGGGGGGGGCGGCTGCGGCGCGACGGATAGCGGCGGAGCGGCGGGTAGCGGCGGCGATCGGGCACTGCACGCAGCTAGCAAAGTGCTAGCTGCGTGCAGCAAAAAAAAAATTATGCAAATCGGCCCAGCGGGGCCTGAGCGGTGCCTTCCGGCGGCATAGCCCGAGCTCAGCTCGGGCTTACCGCCAGGAAGGTTAAGGCCTTGTTCACATTATAAGCGCTGAGCGATTTATAGAGCATTTTTCAAATCCCTTTTCCCTGCACTTTGTACTTAGAAAAGTGGTTTTCTAGGCGCTTTTCTAAGCGCTTTTGCTGAGCAATTAATTTAGACACTTGAAGTTCCTTCCTTCAGTCAGGAAGTGAAAACTTTGGCCCAGTGCACACTAAAAACCTCTAGCAGATCTGGAAAACACTAGAGGTTTTTGAAGCAGATTTCAGAGCAATTCTAGGCATGTTTAGAGAGGTTTTGTAAACATGCCAAGTGTTTTTTGGAGTGTTTTTGTGTAGAAGAGTTCAAATATTGTTTTAGTAAAGCTGTTACTGAACAGCTACTGTAACAAAAACGCCTGGAAAACCTCTCTGATCTAGCATTTTTCAGAGCGGTTTTCCACTTTCCTATACTTTAACATTGAGGTAGAAACGCCTCAGAAATCTAAAACATGCTGCAGCCCCCAAGTTTGCGTTTGTGAAAATAACGAGCCGCTCTGGTGTGCACCAGCCCATTCACTTTCATTAGCCAAGCGGTTTACCCCCTGCAAGCATTTTAAAAACGCTCCTGTACTGCTCTGGTGTGCACCAGCCCTTTGACCCGGAAATGAATAAATGCAATGTGTTTATTCATCAAGGCGCTCGGGAAATCGCTATACAAAGTGCTTTTTCAAGTGCTCTGCGATTTCCCTATACCTTCCATTGAGCCAAAATGCTCACAAAATGGTACATATAGCACGTTTGCGATTTTAATAAAATAGAAACGCTCAACACGGTCATAGGAAATAATTGCATAAGCGCCTTTAGAGTAATTTCTAAAATCGCCAACACTTAAAAAAATTCACTAAGCTTTACCAAACACTTTAGCAAACGTTTAATAATTTACCTCATGGGTAAAATCTAATTTTTAATTTACTAAGGTGTTATATATTTATTGAATGTTTTATTGCTAAAACAGGGGCGTAACAATAGACCCTGCAAGGGATGCAGCCACAGGGGGGCCCAAAAGCCACATGAGGCACTGTCCTGACTGACTGACAACTAAGGGAAAGGAGAGAAAAACTGTTTGCACTCTGCACTATTGTTCTAATGACTGCATTTGCTCAGCCACTGATAAGGAATCATACAAAGTTTTGTAGACAAAGATTTGTAGACAGTCCCTATTCAGTGAGCTGGTGAGGGGGCCCCATCCAAAGTTTTTCAGGGGGGCCCAGTGATTTCTAATTACGCCCCTGCGCTAAAACATTCAATACATCTATAAAACCTTAGTGAATTCAAAATTAGATTTTACCCATGAGGTAAATGATCAAACATTTGCTAAAGTGTTTGATAAAGCTTAGTGAATTGAGGCCATAGTGTGAACAAGCCCTAAAGGTTATTATGCTGTTGCTTATCTTTTAAAATATAGAGAAAGTTCTGAGTTCAGGTCTGCTTTAAAACTGCCATATGCAAAGAATGCCAGGTTAATACAATTCATTATTTCTGCTCTTTATTTATTGGATCTTTTGATACGTTTAGAAAAGTTCCATGTTCCAGTATAGCGGGTGGCTTGATGCTCAGGATCTCAGCCAATAAAGTTGTGATTGTGAACACAGCTTGAGAAGGAACGACAGAACATGCAGGACTTGTTACCATGTCCATGTGTCTTATTGCAGCCACACTGCCAACGCATTTTAGCTCTATGACAGCCTCAGACATGTGAAACGCATAGCTGCTACAGTAAATGACATGGACAAGTGGTGATAACTAGGTTTAACTGTGTGCATGCTGTTTTCCTTGTTTAATTCGATAATTTCAGTAAAAAGTGGTTTTACAAAAATAAAAGGTTGTCTTATGAATGTACCAAAAACAACAACAACAAAAAAACACTGAGCAACACAGAACAGGAAAATACTGCAAACGATGTGTTTGAAGCTGACATTAGGACATTACAACTGGTAGGAAAATCACTCAATGCAAAAATGCATACTAAATACTAATACCTTCCATATACCATGAGATATTTTCAAAGACTTCTTGATTAATGTTCAATCAATTAAAAATGATGGGGAAAGATTATTCAGTTTTAGGCTGGTGTGTGTGGGCACTGTCTGCCCACTCAACCTCCTCCACATAGTGCCCACACACGTCGGTCTAAAAATGCTCTGACAACGCTCACACAGGTTTGTACTGCACCCAGTAGTACATATCTAATGATGCAGAGGTCAGATCAAGATTGCACTAGATGTCCGATGAAGTGGACACAACGGTGTCCAGGTAAACTATCAACATCATTCAGGCATTGTTTGTTTACCTTCTCTATAGAAAGCAAGACTCATACTCGTGTAAAGGTCCATGCACACATGCTAGATTAAGGCCTCTTGCACACTACATGTGATTCCAATGCTTTATATGTCTAATTTTATGATTCCGATTAAAAATCGTAGCAGCATGCAGTACTTTTTTTAATCCGAATCAAAAATCGGACGTATAAAAAACCAGAATCGCATGTAGAGTGCAAGAAGCCTAACGTTGGCTGAGGTGGCTGATAATGACCGTCTCTGGCGATAATCTAATGTGTGTTCAGAAACCCCTGGCTTCTGCCTGGCCAACGATTAGCCTGGTGGATCAATTTGGCTGAGTGCCAACCAATAGGTTTGTTCTCCCCGCTCGTCCCACCCTCCGCATGACATCATATCCATGCAATTATGCCTGCCCTCCACCCCCCGCATTGTAACAGGCTGAAAACCTGTTTGTACAGCCTCGGCCCAATGATGTCCCCACTGGCCAACATCAATCTAGCATGTGTACGGGCCTTACGTGCTAACAGTTTATAAAAGGTAAGTTTTCAATCCACTAAAACCTTAACACAGGTATAGCCATGCGATAAAGGTTACAATGGCAGCACTTGTTTGAAAGATATGCATATTTTATCAGCTACCTTTGTTCTACCACCCATTCCATTAAACTGTTCTATAAATGGGATAATAGGTAACAGACCATTGTTCCATTGTCATCCTATCTGCAGAAGTCTAAAATGACATTGACATACAAGATCTTTTTTTGCATGTTTGGACCAATCAAAGTAACTTCTTGTCAATGCTGATTGGTAGGGATGCTCATTTGGATTCTGAGAAATTGAAATTTCCGCATTCCGGAAAATGAAATACTGCGGAAATCGGATTTACCACAACTTGATAATTTTAGCCCAATCACAGAACTCAAGAGCATTGGACCAATCAGAGAATTTTAATTTTAGACCAATCACAAGATTTTCTACTTTTCCAATTTCCATTTCTCCGTTTTCCGTTTTTCCAATTCTTTTTCATCTTTTGCATTCTCTGATGCAAAAAAATGACTAATAAAATACTCCTCGAAAATCAGAAATCGGAAGAACAGAAAATCAAAAGAACCTGAAAATCGTAAAAACAGGAAATCATAAAAATGGAAATTCTGTGGAATCGGAAATGGCCATTTCTGACCCTCCCTATTGATTGGTCCAATGTGAAGCTACATACAACTTACATGAAATTTTGAATGCTGAAATGTTGAAATTATTTGCATCTCATTGACCACCTCTGACCGTCTCTTATTCTTACAGACTCTTTCCTGCATTTTAAAGGGACTCCGAGCTCAGCGTAAAAATAAAATTTGAACTTACCCGGGGCTTTCTCCATCCCAGCCCTGGTCGGACGTCCCACGCCGGCCTCCTGGCTTTTCTCCCTGCGGCTGTCCGCATAGCGCGGACTGTCCGCATAGCGCGGACAGGCCGGTCCCCCGGGCGACACTGGCGAGTCGGGCCTTCTCCTTCCGTATACGTCACAAATGACGTCACACGCCGGCCGCCGCGCGTCATGACGGTGGCCGGCGTGACAGCACGGCGCATGTGCGATTAAACCGCGCATGCGCCGTGCTGTCACGCCGGCCGCCGCGCCGTCATAACGCGCGGCGGCCGGCGTGTGACGTCATTCGTGACGTATACGGAAGGAGAAGGCCCAACACTCGCCAGTGTCGCCCGGGGGACCGGCCTGTCCGCGCTATGCGGACAGCCGCCGGGAGAAGAGCCAGGAGGCCGGCGTGGGACGTCCCGACCAGGGCTGGGATGGAGAAAGCCCCGGGTAAGTTCAAATTTTATTTTTACTCTGAGCTCGGAGTCACTTTAACCACTTGCCGACCGCACGCTTATACCGTGCGTCGGCAAAGTGGCAGCTGCAGGACCAGCGACGCAGTACTGCGTCGCCAGCTGCAGGCTGATTAATCAGGAAGCAGCCGCTCGCGCGAGCGGCTGCTTCCTGTCAAATCACGGCGGGGGGCTCCGTGAATAGCCTGCGGGCCGCCGATGGCGGCTCGCAGGCTAAATGTAAACACGAGCGGAAATAATCCGCTTTGTTTACATTGTACGGCGCTGCTGCGCAGCAGCGCCGTAAGGCAGATCGGCGATCCCCGGCCAATCAGCGGCCGGGGATCGCCGCCATATGACAGGGGACGTCCTGTCACTGGCTGCACAGGACGGATAGCGTCCTGTGCAGCCCCGATCTCCGGGGGGGGGAGCAGGTAGGAGAGGGAGGGGGGAATTTCGCCGCGGAGGGGGGCTTTGAGGTGCCCCCCCCCCCCCGCCAGCCACACGCAGGCAGAAGAGATCGGACTCCCCCAGCACATCATCCCCCTAGTGGGGAAAAAAGGGGGGCAATCTGATCTCTCTGCCTGTTACCTGATCTGTGCTGGGGGCTGCAGAGCCCACCCAGCACAGATCACTAAACACAGCGCTGGTCCTTAAGGGGGTAAAGCGTGGGTCATCAAGTGGTTAAAGTCCATCTGAAAATTTCTAACTAAATAGCCTGTGAAACATACATCCCTGCATGAAGTATAACATATCAGCAAAATTTACACAATGGGGCCTATTAATAAATGTGGTGATCAGCCACTGCACTGGATGAATTAGCCCAACAGGAATCCACATTATTATTCATTAGAATCGTCCATCAGACTATCTATATATTTTTTTCATGCTTTCACAGCATAACCATGTAAATCATCAACTGCATTTACATGGTTTATTATTGATGCGTGCTTATGTTTTAAACCCGCTTCCATGTGTAATTTGTAATTATATAAGTATGTCACGGCGGCAGTGTTTGCTCATTGCTTATGGAGTCTGCGCTTTACAGTATTATCTACTGCTCTTGTACAGTAACTGTTTCCTGGGCAGGATCTGGCTAACTTAAAACAATATTCTATGTTCTGCTTTTAAGGAACCATTAGTTTCACCCATCAGGACCAAGCTCAATCCTGTGAGCAGAAGTGCAGGACATGAGCCTTCCAATATGATGCATATGTAAACGACCTTGGGGACACATGTACACATGCTCAATTTTTGGCCAAGATTACTCTGGATGACTGCCTCTGCCATGTTCAGAATAGCATGTGTGCAAAGCTTACATCGCCATTGGTCTGATGTCACAGCACCATAAACCAATGAACAGAGAACTCTTGCCTTTTTGCTTTAGGCAAACCTGTGACCAGGAGGGGGTTCACCAGAGTAGTGGGAACCATTGGGTATCATTGCTGCCAAGGACCCTCTTTTTCTTTAGGTTGCTCTCCCATCTGTGTACCAGTTTATCAGTATCTGGAATGCCTGACTATGTTCTATGTATGCTCAGTAGAACAAAGTACTTGTGCTCAGCGTAAGAAGATAGTGCACAGGCAGCTTTGTTTTACTGGGCATGTGCAGATCTTACTAATCCATGCCCAGTTGGGATGTGCTTTTTCATGGGAAGAGCATGGCCACAAGGAACATATTCGACAACTTCTCTCTTGGAAAAAAGGGATACAGTGCTGCAATGGTGGGCTGAAGGAGGATCAGGGAACACTCTGGACTATTCAGAGACTTCCTACTATTAAGGTAAGTATCTATTTTTGTATGTTTTGTTTGCTCCAGGTACATTTTAAAGTGGACCCAAACTCTTGCACAGCATACAATAAAAAGTTTTCATTCCACATATAAGTGCTGTAGAAATCAATTGTGGTTTTTCCCTGTGTTTGTTTAGCTACATGCCTTAACAATAGTTGTTACTCACAGCACTGCTGCCACTCTGCATCAGCTCTGCCTCTGCAGGAAAGACAGAGGCTTAACTCTTTCTGTGCTCCTTGCAAAGTTCATCTTGTCAAAACTTCAGATTTTTTTTAGGATTTCCATAAATTATAATGAATATTTTCCCCCCTCTGGCCGATTTACTACTGCTACCCAGCATTAACGTTGTGGTATGATGTGAGGGTCGGGGATTTCCTCGGTAATCCCTGTTCTGGCATCAAGCCAAGCAGAAAGTGAAGCTCTCTAGCGCTCACTTCCTGTGGCTGAAAAGACAAATTGCACAGAAGTGTATTGACAAAATATGCTTCGGTGCATGCACGACACAAATATGTGGTGGCCACTTTAAAATATCTGAGTCACCATAAACTTACATGACTTCCGGATCAACACACATCACCACACAAGATGACTATCAACGCAGATAGGCGATCACAGCATTCGAACATCAAAAAATGTAACTTCCGCTGCGGCGCATCACATAGCACAGGTATGACAGGCCCCATACACTTTCATTGGTATAGCATTCGCGTCCGGCAAAACGGGCCAACAAAAATGCCATCGTGTGAAAGGGGCCTCAAGGTTTTCATGCTATGGCCAATTTTTAGAGAAGAGAAAAAATCTGAGTTTAGATCCACTTTAAGGCCCAGTGCACACCAAAACCGCTAGCAGATCTTCAAAACGCTAGCGCTTTTGGGAGCAGAGAGCCGATATTTGCCGGGTGCACACCGAGCGGATTTTGTATGAGATCCGCCGGCCGCATCTGCATCAGCATCCGCGTGGCTAATGTATCTCTATGGGCTGGTGCACACCGGCGGTTTGAGGTGTTAAGCAAACCGCAAACGTGCAGCAAGAGGCACGTTTGCGGCTTGCTAAAAAACTCAAACCGCCGGTGTGCACCAGCCCATAGAGATACATTAGCCATGCAGATTTTCAGGCGGATTCGGCCGGCGGATCCGCCCGGTGTGCACTGGGCGTAAGGGTGGGTCCTCTCCTGGATGCAGAAGAAAACATGAAATATGAATTTCATAATACTGTTTTTAGTAATAAAATAGTGAAAATATTTTACATTCCCTTTAAGTGGCAAATAGCCTATTTACACGCTTTGCTTGGCAACCACAATTCTTCAGTGCTGTGTGTCTGTGCAGCGCAGTGTGCGTGTATGCTTGTGTGTCAGCCTTCGCTATTGCATCTGTCCCTGACACTTACCCAATATTCAGATCATTTTATGGGGAAAAAAAAATAAAAATAAAAGTCACATGGTTTCATAATCTGGAATATGTTCATTTGAAAGAGTGTTTCTGCTTTAGTCCTTGGCTGGAGGGTTTCTGCCATGCATTACTCTCTAATGTCGAGGCTGAAACTAGCAGCTAGGAAATTAAACTAATGATGGTTAGCTAGTTGTCACATTTCATACAGCGGGTCAACAGTTTGGAATTGCATTTTGCTGCAGACGCGCAAGGCATGGCTTCCTCCTTCCTGTTTCTAATCATGTACTTTCCCAAGCAATCAAATTGTGATTTTCTGACTATAACGAAAATAGAAAACGCACTTGTAATAATTTCAAAATGACAAGATACGCCGCAGTGTGGGAAGACGCCATTCGAATTTCAGCAAGAGGCAAAAAAAATATTCCTCTGGAGAAAAATTCACCCTTAGATCAAAAGCTTTATGGCAAATTCAAGGTAAGTCATCACAATAGATTTTCTATCCGCAGACTGCAAAAAAAATCCCTTTAGCTCAGCTTTTTGGATCTCCTTCGACTTACATTTGGAATCGGCGCGGAGATGAAAGAATAATATTCAGCTTTGCGTTTAGTAAAAGCGACATGCGAACATTTGCAGCCAATGCTGCGGGGTCCAAGATGAATACACAGTATATTTTTCGCCATCTCTGTTTCATGCATTCTGTCTCGCTACAAAGAATGGATGGACCCCCTAGCACCGAAGTGGTTCTGGGAATTCAGCATCTTTGTCCAAATCAATGAGCGACACCACGGTAAAAGTCTTTTCCGCGGTTTCCTATTTTTTTTATTTGCCTATCATTCATAGCATATACCGTAATTGTGTTTTTTAATGCTTCGTAATGCCTGCCAAGAGGGTGTCACAAGGGACATGGTTTTCACTGCAAATTCTTCTGCTATATTTATAATATTCATTTTTTTTCATTAACCTGCCTAATTTTAATTTTGCTACAATATAATGATGATGTATTCAGAAATGGCAATCCTTATGTTCAGCAGGCAAGATAATAAAGCCAGACTTCTGCTAAATATATATATATATATTTTTTTTCAAATGGTACCAAAGGTATGGAACTTCTGCCAATTTACTATTGTAGTTAGTGTAAACCACTCTAAACTTTTTGTGCATAGCACAATAAACATATGATATAAACGACATTGGGACACGTTTCTTGCAAAAGGTATTGATGTATTAAAACAATACTATAACCTGCTATATAAACGTACCCCATATATTGCACACACCCATATACAATGGACAGGCCCTATTATTGCTTCCGGCCTATTCTATACGTGCTGTGCTGCATAACAGTCCTTGCTAACTGCTGCTAAACTGAAAAGTCCAGCCGTATTAATTAGGACTATAACAAGCAGAACTATGCAATCTTTGCTGGCCAGCAAAGATTGCTTAGTTCTGCTAATTATAGTCCTAATGAATACGGCTGGACTTTTCAGTTTAGCAGCAGTTAGCAAGGACTGTTATGCAGCACAGCAAGTATAGAATAGGCCGGAAGCAATAATAGGGCCTGTCCATTGTATATGGGTGTGTGCAATATATGGGGTACGTTTATATAGCAGGTTATAGTATTGTTTTAATACATCAATACCTTTTGCAAGAAACGTGTCTCAATGTCGTTTATATTATTGTAGTTAGTGTCCCCAGTGGAGAATGTGCTATTTTAATTCCTGTCCCTTATGCTGTATACACACCATGCGTTTCTGCGTTCGATGCGTCCGTCGATACGCATCGATTCGATTATTTCCGACATGTCCGATTCAAGCTTCGATGGATCGTTAGGTCGATTTGCCATACTTTACATGGCAATCGACCTAAAAATCATCGAAATGTGTTCTGAAATGCTCGGAAATAATCGAATCAACGCGTATCGACGGACGCATTCGACGCGGAAACGCATGGTGTGTATCCAGCATAAGGGTGCATACACACATGCAATTTTGATTGGGCAATCACTGACAAATTTTATCATATTTTGAATACCATGAAAAAATTGTGTGGGCAAGCTCTACACAGAACTGGTAGAATTGGCCAATCAGAATTGGATGTATGTGCCAGGCTAAGGCCTGATATACACTTTGAATTATGATTGGCCAATCACTGACCAATTTTACCACCTCTATGTAGTATGAGGGTTTACTGACACAATCTGTTCATAATATTCAGTATCTGTGGAACTTCATACTAAATAGAGGTGGGATATTTGGTCAGTGATTGGCCAATCATTATTGAAAGAATGTAACAGGCTTTAAAGCCAACATATGAGAATAATATGAACAGATTGTGTAGGTAGATCCTTCATAAAGGTGGTAAAATTGGCCAGTGATTTGCCAATCATAATTTGTAGTGTGTACCAGACCCAAGCCAGATACACACATCACGTTTTGATTGGACAATTTTACCACTTCCATGTAGAGCTTACGCACAAAATGTTTTCATGATATTCAAAACATGGTAACATTTGTCAGTGATTGCCCAATCAAAATTGCATGTGTGTATGCACCCTTAGGGACAGGAATTCATGTAGAATGTTCTCTACTGGGGAGATCAGGGGGTAGAAGCTGGCTCAGGGCCTTGGAAGGTGAAATAGCTGCCGGGGGAGAGGGGTTTCAGAGGGGGTATGTCAGGGGAGTCCCAGGTAGCTAGAACCAGCCCTGTACGTACAATAGTTCTTCAGATGTGTTGACATACCTTCACTCATTAAGGGATTAGCCACTTCAGGATTCTGCGTACTCTTAAAGGGACACTTAAGTCAAACAAAAAAAATGAGTTTTACTCACCTAGGGCTTCCAATAGCCCCCTGCAGCTGTCCGGTGCCCTCGCCGTCTCCCTCCGATCCTCCTGGCCCCGCCGGCAGCCACTTCCTGTTTCGGTGACAGGAGCTGACAGGCTGGGGACGCGAGTGATTCTTCGCGTTCCCAGACACGTTAGCACCCTCTATGCTGCTATATGGTGTATGATATATGCTATAGCAGCATAGATGGCGCTATTGTGGCCAGGAACGCGAAGAATCACTCGCGTCCCCAGCCTGTCAGCTCCTGTCACTGAAACAGGAAGTGGCTGCCGGCGGGGCCAGGAGGATTGGAGGGAGATGGCGAGGGCACAGGACAGCCGCAGCGGGCTATTGGAAGCCCCAGGTGAGTAAAACTCATTTTTTTTGTTTGACTTAAGTGTCCCTTTAAGTACGCCCCTGAATCCTGAAGTGGATTCCATGGAGGCCGCTCCATGTCAGTTCACGGAGGGTGTCTTCGTGAACACCCTGCGAGCCGCCGATCGCGGCTCACAGGGTAAATGTAAACACACGGGGAAGATCTTCCCCGGTGTTTACATATGTACGGCGCTGCTGCGCAGCAGTGCCGTAAAGGAGATCGGCGATCCCCGGCCTCTGATTGGCCGGGGATCGCTGGCATCTGATAGGCTAAAGCCTATCCCATCAGGCGCAGGACGGAAATCTGTCCTGCGCCGCTCACAGGGGGAGGGAGAGGGAGGGAAGGGGAAGGAGGCCAGGAAGCGCTGCGGAGGGGGGCTTTGAAGAGCCCCCCCCCAAGCGCAAGCAGCCGGCGGTGATCAGACCCCCCCAGCAGGACATCCCCCTAGTGGGGAAAAAAGGGGGGAAGTCTGATCAGCCTGGCTGCTCTCTGATAGGTGCTGTGGGCTGGAGAGCCCACGCAGCACCGATCAGAAAAAATAAACCTGGCACAGAAGTGGATAAACATCAGGGGCAAGAAAAAAAAAAGCACAAAAGGTTTATCACTTTTGTCTTGCCACCTGAGGGCCCGTTTCCACTAGTGTGGCGCGATTTCAACAGGAAAATCGCGGCAACTAATCCACATGCAGTTGCGGTTTTGTTGCCATTTCTATGTGGATTTTCACACGGAATCGTTCACGGTTTGCACGACACGATTTTAACCATGTCAATGCCGGCATGCACTGACATGGATTTTCAAGCGGAAACGCATGGGAAAACTGCAAGACAAAAACGCTTGCGGTTTTCCTATTACATTACATTACCACGAATAGCGTGCGGGTGTGCGGCGTGCGAATTCTGATGGGTCTGCCGTGCAGAATCCCGCACAAGTGGAAACAGGCCCATCCACTTGTGTTGTCTATGCGAATCTGAATGCAGGAAACGCATGCAGGTTCACTCTAGTGGAAAGTAAGCCTTAGTCTTGCAGGTATTGTGCATGCATTTACTTAGAGCTGCAGATGTCCACAAGAACAAAATGATACATATCCTATATAATAATCTGCCTGTCCCTGCCTCCGTCCATCACGGGTGCCTCCTGCGCATTTGAAGCACACGGCAATGCTTCGGGCAGCAGTGGTAATGGGCACCGTGTGCACGCAGGGTCATGGCTGTGCGTAAGGACAGCGCGTTGCCTAGCGTCTGTTATGAAACGGGCGGGCTTTTTGCTAGTTCTTTGTAAACACATATCTAAAACGGTTTTCCCACCAATGTATTTATTGTTTTCTTTAAAGGGGCACTATGGCAAAAAAAATTATCATTTTAAATATGTGCAAACATACAAAAAAAAAGAAGTGCATTTTTTCCAGCGTAAAATGAGTCATAAATGACTTTTCTCCTATGTTGCTGTTACTTACAGTGGGTAGTAGAAATCTGACAGAAGCGACAGGTTTTGGACTAGTCCATCTCCTCATAGGGGATTCTCAGCAAAGGTTTTATTCTTTATAAAGATATTCCCAAAAATGATTTAAACAATGATGCTGGCCAGCTTCCCTGTTTGCTACACAGTTTGTGATGTGATGTCTCGGGTAGCTACACTTTCACACTATGGCTGCTCTGTGCAGAGAAAGACATTTTTGTTTTTTGAAGACATACAGTCACATAGAACAATAATGTTTAAATGTGTGTGGTATTTTTGCTGCCTTCTTTTTGAATATTCACATTACACTTTTCTTTGTGTGAGATCAGAAGGATTTATTTACACATTCATCAGCTGCTAAAGTTGCATTCATGGATCCACAAGCTTCTGTTATTCCTTAATGGCTGCTAGTAGTGAGGTTCTTTCAACACAAAAGGAGTCGAGATAAAAGCTTCAGTCTGGGGTCACCACCTTTCTTCTAACATACGTCACGGCGCTCCCATTTGTGCCAGGGAGGATAACGCACACGCAGACCGGCAGAAGACTATACTTTTCTTCCTGCAGGAGTGCATAGAAAGGTGGTTTGATTGTTATCAAACAGACCTGAGAACAGAGAGAAAGACATGGGAGCACAGTTCGAGATGAAGGCACAGGTGAGTCATTCCCCTGTGCCCCCTGTCACTGGAAATAATAGAATCCCAGCAAACCACTAGCTGGGAGGTATTGATTACATCAGCGCCACCTCGGGCACATTCCTTCTCTCTGTCTCTTTGGACTTTAATGACCCTTTTCATTGCTGGCTTGGAATTTAGATAAGGGTCATCTTGGAAGGGCAGAGCACCTCTTCCATGACAATCAGAGAACTGACTTGTGGGGGAGGAGAATGGACTCCTCAACTGCTGTAAATGCCTTATAGCCTTACAGGTTGTGTTTGGAGAGGAGTGATCCTAGGTGAATTCTAAGCTATATCTACACACTTATGCTATAAGACTATCTATGAATACTAAACACATATTAAATAAGCATGTATTCAATACTACTATGGCAAGTAATATACACACAAGTATACCAGGGAACAGCACAGCGACTAGCTGAAGATTTTGGTTGGCTTTATTTATTGAAAGTATAACTTGAAGGAAAAGTAATAGTTCCATAGCATTAAAAAATCGAAGCAATAATTGCGCACTATAGCAATAAAGCAGTGATGCTTGTGAATTTTCGCCAAGGTACATTTTTGCATCGAAAATGCTATTTTCGATTTTGAGAAAATTTTCGAAAAATATGGTTAAAATTTGCAAAAACTCTAAAAACCTGTATTTTTACCCAAAAAAAAATCACAAAAAAATGTGAAAAGGTGAGAATTTTGCGTGAAAATCATGAAAAATGTGAAAAATCACAAAATTATTACAAGATGATTTTCAATTACATTTTCGCTCTAAAGTCAAGTTTAACATTATTTTCGCAAAAATGAATGTGAAAAGAATATCCTCACTGTAAAACATAGAGCCACAGGCATTTATGATTGTAACGGCCGATTCACATGAGCAACGATCGGCAGCTCAGGTTTGGCACAGTTTCCCATTGGTGCATCTAAGTGTTTTTAGCACATAGGGGTAACAGAAATGCTGATGCTAGAAGCTACATGTAGCATCTCAGAAAAATCTGATCAACCCCAGCACTTGTGCAATTAAAGGGAACCTAAACTGAGAAGGATATGGATTTTTCCTAAAATAATACCAGTTGCCTGACTCTCCTGCTGATCCTGTGTCTCTAATACTTTTAGCCACAGCCCTTCAACAAGCATGCGGATCAGGTGCTCTGACTGACGTCAGACTGGATTAGCTGCATGCATGTTTCAGGTGTGTGATTCAGCCACTACTGCTGCCAAAGAGATCAGCAGGACTGCCAAGCAACTGGTATTGTTTAAAAGGAAACATCCATATCCTTCTCAGTTAAGGTTCCCTTTAAGAGTAAATGCACGGAGATGAACGCTCCCATTTATTTCAATGCAGGACACAGTGGCTCCCGGCAGTAAACAACATGCATGGTCGCTGGCAGCCGACCCTCTGAACCGGCCTTAACACTGTCACTATGCGCCCAGAAGTGATGAAGACAGGTTAACCTTGACAATACTACAGCTTTTCACGTAGTATCTTCCGTAGGAAGCAGTTTGCTGTGGCAAATAAAGATCCACTGCTGTCCTTGGCCATCTTTGATTTGTATTAGCATCCGCATGCATACTTATTTTGTCTTGTAAAACTACCTCTTCTAGATCCCTGACCTGCACTACCAAGTTATAAACAGCAGATAAAAGGGGCACCATTACCTTCCCATATACAGGTTCCTTAAAGCGGACCCAAACCAAACATTTTTTTTAATTAAAAATATTTAGTTGCACCACTCTAACACATACAAAGATAAATAAACACTCCTTCAAGCCTATGAGCATTTCAGTGCATGATTTTCACCCTTCTCTTTTCATGACTAGGGTTATACTGGGGGCAGCCATTAGCAATTCCTCCATTGCCGGACACCTTCTACTCCACCAGTCTGCCGGATTCTGTCCCGGCAATATGAAAGGAAGGGAGGGGCTCCTCCAATAAATGTAAAATATTTTATATTTGTCATCATGCAGCTGAAAAAAGGCTGCTATTTATTATTATAATTTAGAAAATAGATTTTATTTCTGAAATCTTGTATTTTTAATTTGGGTCCACTTTAAGTCTTTCAAAGTGGCTGTAGAGCTCAGGGCATCAGTTGGGGATTATTTTAAATTACAAAATGCAGCTGTTGATCATGGCAGCTCAAGCACTACCAGCAAACTGCTTGGAGACTTTACTGGCTCTGATTAGGGTTGAATCTCTGTGTACAGTGAACACTAGTACAGGGGCAGATTTATCACCACTAAGGCAAGGAAATCTGGAGCAGAACAGATGTGCAAATCAAGCAGATGTCCAAATAAAAGATTCTGGTGGGTTGCTATAAGTAGATGCTCCATTCCTGCCTGTTTTGAACCATAATTGTTCTAATTCTTCTTGCACTGATTTTTGATAAAGCTGTCCTATATCTTTTCATGAACCAAACCATTGCCCCCTCTCCCCCCAGGAAGGGAAGCATGACAACTTCCTTGGATGTCATGGTACATTCCAGTCTATTCATGTCTAGCTGTCTGTACAGCGTAAAGACAAATACTAAATATTAATGTATACAGTTTAGAGATCAAGGTTGTGCTCTCTGCATCTGCTGTTCAGCCCTGTCCCATTTTGAGGTTTCTGAGAACCATGTGGGAGGTAGAAAACTACTACAGGTGAATATGGAGGCAAACTATTCTGAATTGTTGGTAAGCAGGAATCTGTAAGTGAGCTGCACTGCTGAAGATGACAGGAGCCCAATGTGTTCAAATATTAAAGTACTTTTACAAAGCTCTACAATACAACTCAACTCTTACCTCTGCAATCCAGGTAACTATACTTTATATTTCTCTATTGCTCTTTATAGTATAACTAATGTATACTTAACCACTCAATGATGTCCTCTCTGCCACCAGTTGTAGAAGATAAGACTTGATTGTAAGTCTGCAGCACTGATGAGCACAGCACTAGTCACCCATAACAGTATGGCTATAGAGCCATGGACCTTACAGTTTTACAATGGGGAATTTCTTCCCCTCCATGGGTCCTGATTTACAAGGACAGCACTTCTTGAGATGTCATCATAAAGACTGGGGAACAATTTACAAGAAAATTGCAAATACAAAATGCATATATGTTGTAATCTTTATCCTATATAACACCAATGAAGATCAGATGAAGTGGCTGGAGCAGAGCCTTAGGTGGGTTCTGGAGCCAGGGTTCAATTGTGGTTGCAACCTCAGCACCCCCATTCCTACATCACTTCTCAACAGTAAAGACATATAAGAAAATCTGGAAGATGGGAGGGGTCGAAGTCAACTTTTACCACAGAAGTTGAAACTGATCTACTGGCATTTTTTTTTTGTGTTTGTGACAACAGAGGATATGGGACTTAAATTAAGATGAGTGTGCAAAGAGGGGTAGGACTTCAGATGAGATCAGTGCCCAAGGAGGTATACAACTTAAATAATGATCAGTGCATCTAGTCACAGAGAAAAGGTTGGCATGGACTTCAGATGGTTTCCACCAAACAAAGCATGATGAAAAATCCTTTATGCCAGACTTGCATATAAACAGGAAACTCAGCCTGGTTGTAGAGGAATGTGGGCACAGAGACCAGGAACTATGATATGAGGAAAAAATTGCAACTGTAAGATCCAAAGATCCAACCTGGAAGACTATGGCCTATTTTCCAGGAGCAATTGAAGGTGGCAAATTCACTGCCTTTCAGCTTCTCCTATCCACTTGAGGGGCGCTTGCAATGGACAGGAGTTCCCTCCATGTAGTTGCATTTAAGTAGGGCAGTTTCCATGCTCAGACATGACGAGACGTCTTTTACCATGGAACGTCACCATGTGCCAAATGTGACACACGCAGTGTTACCGAATGCTGCCCTTTGAATGCGTGTAATTGCAGCACAACGCTTGCGGCTGGCAGCCAGGTGGCTGAAATGTTCGACAAATGAGTTTTAGCCATTCATGGAAAAGAGGTCTCAAACCAATCCCAAAGGACAACAAAGATGTGCACAGGCATAGGGTCATTGAGGGACCCAACTGTGTATGAATGGTTTGGGCAATAATCATCTACTGTTTGTACATAGTTTACCTGCAGATAATGTAAATTGTTAAACTAAATACCCAACTACAGGCATCACTGACTCGTCTCATCAAATTATTAAATCAACCCACGATTGCAGAAAATCAACAGTTTGTTTATACTTTAAAGTTTACAACTTTAAAGACGTTAGAGTTTTTGAGTCATTACAAACTATGCTAAGCATTTAATTATTGATTAAAACTATTTTTAGATTACAAAAACAATTACCAAGAATACACAGACAAGAGAATACACATCCTCATGGATGACTCCTATTAATGCACTACTGAATTAGTTTAATTGCCCTTCTAAGCCAATAATGATCCTACTTAGCATGAGGCAGGGCAGGTTTGCCAGAATAAAGACCCAACAAATCCCTTTAAATTAGAGGCAATGTTAATGGTGATTTTAGACAGCAGATGAAGAATCTTTTTTTACCAACATTTTGTTCACCAGATGTTAATATTTTATTTTGCAGAAATGGTCAAGCATCATCATATAAATACTTACACCTTGTTGCTGTCTACTTACAGTAAATCACTGAAACAATTGAGGCATAGAAGGTTGTTTCGTAAGTTTACTCATAAATAGCCTCTATCTGCAACACAATGTAAATGGTATGGGTGCCACTGTACAATAAGCAAACATGGTATATGAAAAAAAGCCACAAGACATTACTGGGCATCATAGGAGACACCCTGTAAGTGGAATCATGGAGAAATATGTTGTCCATTTGATCAGGTGACATATTTGTTAGCTGAGAAAACTTGCTTTCAGGAAAAGGAAGTGATGATATTGTGACCATCCAATCAGATACTTACAAGTCTATAACATGGCCAGATCAACCACTTGCTCTATGATGTTCCTTATAGGCAATAATCTCAACAAGACAATATACTGAAAGACTAGGTTGCCTGATATTAACCAGTACAGTCTGTATTTACCTAGCATCCTAATTAACATCTTATTACTCTGGATCCATGCCCAACCCTACTGTTATCTTCAACTGTAGTTCTTTTCTGCTCATCTTCCAGTCTCTCTTCTCTATAGAACAGAGAGCTGAACAGCATGTTTCAGCAATTATGAGGGATTGTTTTGGCTGACTTTAGTTGCAGTTGTGCACTGGAGTTTAAGGTGCATGTACACACACAAATACTTTTACCTTTAGGAATCGGGACTCAATCCATTAGGCACAGCTGGTGGCTGCGTAGAGCACAAATGAATCACTAGCCTACAGGCTAGCAACACATTCTGTTGCTATGAAGTGGGGAGGGGCATGACAGAGTGGGCAGGATGAGAAGGGAACAATTCCCTTGGCCTGTGATCCAGTGATTCAGATCTATCAACAACACATCAGGGAGGATTGGGACTACCGTGCACATGGTAGAATCTTGGCAGACCTTGGTTGAAAGCCATTTACTGTTGTAGGAGGAACCCTGTTCATTGGTACATTTCCCTAGCTGAAAGAAAAGCATCAGGGAGAGGTGGCAATGTACTTCCCAAAGCAGGCTGCATCTGAATGACTACCAGCATAGGTGTGCATAGACTAATTAAAGGCAGGATACACATCTTGCATTCAAAACAGATGCACCAAATTAACATTAATAGAGGCTGTTAGCTTCCAAAACAGTTTGCATGCAAAGTGTTCCACACTTGATCCTTCCTCTGTGATGAGGCCATCCTTTTGGAAGGGACCCTAACCTCTAACTAATTAACAAATGAGCATAGTGTGAACCTGGGAGCAGCTGGCCATAAAATGGTTTATACATTTTTATAGAGAACAGAGGAGAAATGGCAGCGCATCATAAGACCAGGCCGCATCTGAATTTGCTTGCATTTCATTTTTATCAGAGGTTAGGGCTCTAGTGCATAATTGTAGCATCTGTTTTGAATACAAAGTATGTATGCTGCCTTTAGGGGGCTCTGCACACCCGTTAGTAGTCATTCAGATGTGGCCTGGTCTTTGAATGTGCTGCCATTTCTCCACTATAAAAAAATAGCATGTCAATACAGGCCAGCACTGGTATTGTTACACAATGATACCTGTGTATACATCCTAGAGAAACCCACCTAATACAGAGTGAACAATGAATATGTACATCAAGTGAAAAAGACTATACCTTTCTGAACAGTCAATAGATACTGTACATTCCATATAAAAAAAATTATATATTTTAAAAACACTGAAAGCATTCACAAGATTCACTTCTGTGTGCTACTGCATACTGCAAACCGTTGTTAATTATTGCATCATCATCATCATCATGGATTGTTATATAATTTCACCACTTCCTATAACCTAAACTAATTGTTTTTTCCAGCTGGATTGTTACGTTTTATGTGTATAAAGACAGCATACATCTTATTGCAAATAAACAGCACCACTAAAAAGCAAGTGGTCAAAAGAATAAGACAGCTGACGCAGATGTTATGCAAAACCGGGATATAAGTTGACTGATTTGCCTGTTAAGCTTAGTTGTGCCAGGAAACAGGGCTCAACATAATGAGAGTGGTGGCGAGCTGTCCTGGGTAGAGACGGAAAAGGACATGACAATGAAATCACAAGGCAATGAGTGATGCACACAAAAACACTGCATAGTTCACATTCCATCACTTTTTATACTGATATGTTATATCAACATAATCAGGTATATACAGAGAAATAAATCCCACTTTATTTCATGCTTATAAGAGCACTATTGTGAAACATTGTAAAATATAAAATAAATAAATATAAAATGTATATTTGCCCAGAAGTAAAATGCACCATAAATTATTTGTCTTCCATGTTGCTGTCACTTACAGTAGGTAGTACAAATCTGACCGATCTGACAAGATTTAAACTAATCCATCGCCTTATGGGGGAATCATATTATCTCCGATATTCTTTACAAAAGCTCCCTACTTGCTTGCACACTATTTTTGGGAACTGGAATTAGCTACCTGCCGTTCGGTAAATCGTTTTGAAAATATAGAGAATCCCCAGAATTCCCCGTGAGGAGATGGACTAATCCAAAATCTGTCAGGGCTGTTAGATTTTCACCACCTTTCATAAGTGACAGTGACATAGGAAAAAAATAATTTATAATGCATTTTACTCTGGGACAAAAGTACATTGTATATAAATCTATTTTAAATCTTACAATTTTTCGTGATAGTGGTGCTTTCATTTATACAGAATTCTAAAAAAAAAAACCAAAGAACTATGAAATGCCCAAGGGCCACATCTCACAGAAGTCCAAAGGCATGTAAACACGTGAAACCTTTGCCACATAAAACAGATGATTTCAGGCTGCCTGCTTTTGATAAATCATCTAAAAACATACCATTCTGCTCTATGGAGAGGGGAAAATGAAGGGAGGGGTCTATCAGCCAACACCTGTTATGGTAAATTACAATACTAATAATAGTCGTTTGCATGTCCAATCACTAATGAGTTCTGATCAGATATCGGAGGATACCTGTATACATTTGTAAAAAAAAAACAATGTTGCTGTGATGTTGCCGTTAATGTTTCCAAAGTAACTAAAGGAAGTTTGCACTAAGGCACCAGTGTCTTGTAGTTGTTAGCAGTTGCACCAGACAGTATAATAACTGCAACTTGTCTCTGGGACCAGTCTCTGCTTATGCCCACAATGCAAATTTTGCAGCAACTTTATCGCAACAAATTTTATTTTTATTTTTCAACTACCAATAGTTTTCTGTGATATCTTGTAACATCGTTTATCCAGGATCTGTTAAAGGATGTTTAACGAGGTGCAGTGATCCTGACCGTCGTCTTGCATCACTAAACGAGTGATCGTTCAGATCCTCATTGACCTCTGTGTAAATTTTACCATGATTGTGCAAACTATTATTGAAGTGATCATTCGCATTATCATTTGCTGCGATTGTGAGGATTGTTTGCCGTTGCTGATTGCATCTTCACATGGGTACTTAGCTTAAGTCTCTCCTGTGACATGGCCCTAACAGTTGGATTACATTATATTGCCCTATGGAATTTAAGATCACAGCTGTAAATGGTCATAGGCGGTCTTGGCTGCCTGCAGTGTGCTCTATCCCATGGCCATTTTACAAGCCTCTATACTATCATCTGTGCTAAAAGCAAGAAAAAAAAAAGGGGAGATGGCCTGCACAGCCATTGTATCCCTTATTTTGTTTTATGGCTATATACCTATCATGGTCTCTTAAAGAGACTCTGAAGTCTCAAAAAAAAACACGTTTTTCCTTAACTAACTTGATAAGCACTAATGCCCTACCTAAACCGCCGCATCCCCGCAGCTCAAATCCCTATTAAACCCCCCGAAATCCCTGGTGCAAGATTTGGGCAGCTCTTCCTGTAGAGGCAGAGCTTTGAGCAGTAGCTCTGCCTCTACTCCCGTCAATCAGCGCTGATCGCCGCCTCTCCCCACCCCTCTCCGTCTTCTTCCACTGAGAGGGGCGGGAAGAGGTGGCAATTAGCGCTGATTGACGAGAATGGAGGCAGAGCTACAGCCCAAAGCTCTGACTCCCCAGCAGCAAAAACCACGACCAAGAAAGTCATGGATTTTTGCACTGGGATTTGGGGGGTTTAATAGTGACTTCAGCCGCGGGGATGCGGCGGTTTAGGTAGGGCATTAGTGCTTAACAAGTTAGTTAGGTAAAAACGTGGGGTTTTTTGAGACTTCAGAGTCTCTTTAAGAGCCCATTCACACTTGAAAAAACAATTAGCGCAGTGAAATCAATGTACACAAATCGCAAAATGTGTTGCCTACAGCATATTCTCACAATTTCCAACGATTGCGATCAGTGCTTATATATCGATCACTCCAGAATCGTGAGAAAATACTGCAGGCAACACATTTTGTGATTGACCTTAATCATGAAACACCCGCCATCGTCGGCAATCGCAGCAATGAGATCACTGGCAAATGGCTACAATTGCGCTAGAGTTATAAAAAAGTGCTTTGGCGATTAGCGGAAATCACCCATTAATCGCCGTAGTGTGAATTGGGCCCTAAATGCCATGTCTCCTCTCCACCAAAAACAAAAATTACCCAAGGGGATCAGTTACATTATTAATGTGCAGTGAAGGGCAGATGTGAGTTGACTTTAAACATCCATTTGCATACAAGACATTTTTAGAAAAATGTTAACTTTTCTGCACATCATGGCTGACTGAAGTGAAAACAGGTTCACTTCACTTATCTTCATGGTACATCCTCTACAACTCTACAATGAATTACTATGAAATAAGTTATCCTTTAATTTTTATTCTTTTCAATTTTTTTTAGTAAAATGTATATAAAGTAAACAAATGCATAAAACGCACAGAAATCTATGCATACATAAGAAAACACAAACACACACACATACACACATTCATGAACACATTTCCACACTGCCCTTGATGAGGATATGACTATGGCAGCAAAACAGTAAGTGTTGCAACAAAAAGTTGGGAAACTGCTTTCAACGTAAGCCCTCAGGTTAGGGAGAACAGCCACACCTAAAATACAATTTAAAGGGTGGTTACACCTCTTAGAAAGTTTGATGAATAGCTTTCCAAACTACTTTCACGTCGAGCCACAGATAAATATATGTAGCTGAAATACCAGTAGCATGTCACTGAATTTTATGGCGCATAATTTACTACTCAATTATTAAGAGAGCACACAGGAAGGAAATAGAACAAAATATTCTTGGTATTTTTTTCTATGTCTTCTTCAAAAATATCATCTCAGAATTCACACGACTTAATGCTAAGCCTCTCGAATCTTCAGACTTATTTTTTTTTTAGTCTTTAGCTAGAATTGAAGTTTCTTTATCCTTCATTTTTGCACTGACAGCAGATCATAAAGTCTTATGAAGTCATTATACATTTCCGAACCCTTTAAGAAAGTCTTAGTCACAGTATATCTTTAATAAAACTTCAGATCGTTTTAAGCACTTTTTTGAAAAGATTTTGTGTACAGGAATCTGGTAATACAGTAAAATACACAAATAAATCATGGTTTAATAAAAAAAAAAGTCACTTTATTCATCAAATGTGCACGGTATTTGCAATTACAGTAGTTTATCTTTCAGTAACAATAAAAAGTTTTGCATGTTGTTTCATAAATACTTGATATCATAAGACAAGTCAATTTACAAAAAAAGGCTAAATGTATACTGTGTAAAACATAATCACATAATTAAAAAAAAAATAGAAAAAGAAAATTTAGAAAAAAAAAAAAAACATTCAAAAGAGCACTCAAAGGAATCAAACAGAACAGGAGGATAATTTATGTGCTATTCTGACTCAAATGGAATAAGTAAATAATTGTCCTGCAACACGGCACTCAATCACAGCCAAAGGTTGCTCATCCTACTGGCTAATGTTTTTTTGTTTTTGCCTTCTCAAAAACGTAAAATGAATTGCAAAGGAACTGCTTGATGCTGTTGGGATTATTAATATAAATCCTTTACATAAAATAATGATCTAATTCCCTTCTCTGTCTTTTGTTATGGCCCAAAAGGAAATATTACCAAGTAACGAAGCTTAATGAATCACCTCCTGTGAGAGCTACCAGTTACAGTCTGATTCAGTACACAAGGAGATAACAGCATAAAAATGACTATGCTTTTAGGTAATTTTACTTTCATACTCCTGATTTGTTAGGGCTAGCCTTATTTCTGTGTGCACATTGCACTTCAGTGGGCAACAGAGGAGTGTGTTAATGGTTCCTACCAGAAAGATGGTCAACCTCATACACCAAGTCAGTTTTTATATAATGAGTCAGAATATACTACTGCCTTCTTGTTTATTATTTGTGTTACATATTTACATGCATTTCAAGATGACAATTGGCTTATATCGCTTGTGCTCTGTTACCAGCCCACATGTTATGACAGAAAAGTTTTATCAAAATTGCAGGAATTCATTTTTTTCCCCATTTATAAATTGGTTTGAACTTTTCACTGTGAAAAGAAGTGAAGCACAGAAAAGAGGTTCAGATCTATTCAACCTTAGCCTTGTGACAACTTAAAGGGTAACTCCACTTTCATTTAGGCTCCTTTTGTACTAGGGGCCATTAATCTCTATGAGATAGGCCAAAGTAACTGCGGTGTGACATAAGGAGACGGAAGTGCTTCAATCAATGCAGACTCTGCAGCGTGGTGCCTAGTGGTACCGCATGACACACATTGGTATTGGAATCAATGGCACTACAGCAATCTTTATAGGTTGTTGCAATAGCAGTGCGATGCGCACGTGCATATCGGCAAAGTCTAAAGGGGCACAAAGATTTCTGCAGGGAAAAATCTACATGAAATGGTGCAGTGCAATTTGCTGCGGTAGACTCTTCTGCTGAATGCAAATTACAGCGCACCACGGCCCATATGCAATTCACTTTTTTTCCTTTGTTTTCTCCTTGGTGACAATTTCATAACTTGTCATAAAATGCCTTTTAAGCCACCGTCAAGCAAGAAAATACTCAAAATAAATTTGATAGTTATTTTTCACCAACATTTGGGTACTTTTTCAATTGTAAATTGCTGAAAATTTAGTTTAAATAGAAGATGAAAATTATCTCCTAGGAGATAACTCATGTGAAAAAAATGAATTGCATATGGACCCATGTGTGAAGCTAGCCTTAACAAACAATACCCAACAGATTAAGTATGTACACTGCAAGTATTTTAACAAGCTGTGTTACACAAGCATATCCCAAAATTTCACAGTCATAATCCCAGTGTCCATGCAGACAAAAATTCTCCTTCCTTGGCATTAAATGAGATGCCATGAATTTTATTTCCTGGTTTTCTGAAGATTTCTGTATAAACCCTTATCCATTAAGAGAGATATGACAATTATAGGAAGTCCTGCATACTAAACAGTATACTGATGCCAAACAATAGGCTAAAGTAGTAAGGTGATAATTAGAAAAAAAAAACATTTTATAATGGTATGTATAGATCTACTATAGGTTTTATAATCTTATTAATGAAAGTGGAGCTACCCTTCAAATACTTAAAATAATAACTATGTAAGTATTTAAAGGGAACCAGAGAGGCTCAAGAAAAGCTTTTATACATACCTGGGGCTTCCTCCAGCCCCATACGCATGGATCGCTCCCACGCCGCCGTCCTCCGCTGCCTGTATCCGCCGATACCGGGTCCCGTCATTACCGCCAGTCGGCCGGCGGACGCGGCCAATTCTCCGCATCACAGGGGGCTCCCTCCATACAGGTACGCATGTTGCTGCCTACTGCGCAGCCGCATGCGTATGGGTATGGAGGGAGCCCCTGTGATGCGGACAATTGGCCGCGTCCGCCGGAAGTGACAGGCCCGGTACCAGGAAGCAGAGGATGGCGGCGTGGGAGCGATCTAGGCTTATGGGGCTGGAAGAAGCCCCAGGTATGTATAAAATCTTTTTCTATTTTAGCATTCCTCTCTGGTTCCCTTTAACATTATTTTATGCAGATCTCTATGTAATGGGCAGTACTTCAAGTGGGACTGGTATGCATAATATATTATAGGAACTATATGAGGCCTTCAAAACCAGAACTAGATCAACTAGGAGGAAGTGTCCAGATTCATCCTGTAACTTCCACTTTGGATTAAAATAACAGTAACTGTAAAACTATATTGTGTATTTTTGCATGAAAATGGTAAAGTGCAATAAGAGTATGTCCAATATGAGATATGGCTCGGATGACCTCAAAGAAAAAAGGTATTGGAGGGGGCTCAGATTAACCCAATATGCTTGCTTCTATATTGTCTAAGAGGACTGGAACTCTACGTTAGGAGGATAAGGAGGCAACCAAAAACTTCTTCAAAAGTTAAAACTAAATTAAAACATAGTGGTCACTTCCTTTCTTTAAAAGTCATATACCAACTGGTAGGGTTACCATAACTTTATTACAGCATTACCAGATAAAGCCAGAACTCTTTCCCCTTGCCCCTTATTCAATTCATGTTTTTTCTCCCAAGTTTTTTCCTATGTGATATTTTTAAACCTTATCAACAAAATACCTAATAAAATACCTAAGCCTCCAGCAAGCATGAAAATAGAATCATTTAAAGTAGTTTTTCACCTACTTTTTGTTACAATTGCAAAGTGCTGAAAAGTTATTTTGAACAGAAGCTAAATAAAATTAGCAGAAAACGTAGAAAAAAAGTGAATTAAATAAGGGTCCCTTTCTCTTAATGTTCTCAGAACTAAGGGAAGATAACTGAAGTGGAATAGTTATTCAATTCACCTTTTCTCTTAAGTTTTCTTCTAGGTGATCTTTTTACACCTTATAAAAAAAATGTTGTTGTTTTTTTTTTTTTTTTAAGACACAAGCAAGAAAGAGAATACTCAATATAATTATGATTTTTTTTCAATTGCAGAATGCTGAACAGTTATTTTAAGCAGAAGGTAAAAAATATCTCCTAGAAGAGAACTTTGGAGAAAAAATGAATTGAATGAGGGCCCCTGACTCTAGTGCTATAAACATCTACATATGGACAACCCTACTTTGGGTGCTGAGAAAAACAAAACAAAAAAAAGCATCTGCATACACCTCAAGGTACCGGTAGTGATTTATTAAAAATGAAGATATTTACTTTAAAATATCTTACTTTAGTTGAAATGGCTTTGTGAATCCTTGGATTTGTCCAGGTATGCAATAGGCACTAATGACAATGTTGGGTGACGTAGGATACTCTGTTATATCTCAGCTCTCTGTTTTCAGCACGGTCAACAGAATATATATATATATATATATATATCAACATTTTGTTATATCAATTTCTGGTAACAATACAGATATGATAACAATACAGATATGATTTTCGTACATCTTGGCTTAGACCACCAGTGGAGGCCACTGTGTCAAGGGAATATGTCTGGATTAATCAAATTGTCAATTTTGTGTCATGGGAATATGTCTAGATTGTTTAATCAAATTGTCAATTTCAACTCTTAACTTAATTGGCAAAGTCTGAATTCTGTATTGTCACACATTCTGCTGTCAACATGTTCAAACTGACCCAATTTTTATAATGTTGTAGCATACACACAAACACATCCATAATGGCTCAATAACTCAAAAAGATCTTCCGTTAGCCCTGCAAATATGCCTTGTACTTCTAAGTCAAAAAGCTATCAATATAAACTAAACATGGAAATTGTTTTTTTTCTGAATTAAAAATAAGCAACCCGTAATCATTTTTATTCTCCTTATGGAAAAAAATGGCAAAGGAAAAACTATTTAATTATAATTACAATTTTAGGTAGGCAAATGATTTTCCATGATGACTGTATTGTATTTCTTAAAATACAGTAAAGTATTAGGAAGTCTTTCCTTTTTTGGTATTTAACTATGACTTTAAATTTAAACCCTATTGTTTTGTTTTTTTTTTTTTTAATGAATCTCAAAACCAGTAAATAAAAAAAAAATAGACTACTATCAAGGCATTATGAACATTTAAGCATTATCTATATTATCTTAAATCACACGACATTACGGTAGATGTCTTCTAAAATTTGTTCTCTATAGAATTTACCTAGGGATGAGATGTGGTGGAGAATTCTACTAATACAGGCATGGCTCTTACTTTCACCTTCAAAACTAAGGATAGACCAGAGCTTTTATTATTTAAGACAAAACAGTCACCTAAAAGGCCTGCTTTTGGTAACCGCTCAACAGATCTATAGAGTGACCCAAAGTGCTAACTTCTCTTAGAGATGAACACCTCTATAACTTAAGCATAAAGGGCAGGAACAGATGTACTTGTTAAGCACTTACCGTTTGTGTAAATTGCATATTGTATTTTTTTTTATTATTATGATAAAAGCTTTAGTGCATTCTAGTCTTGGCAGATTAAAACCTTTGTACGAATTTATAATATCTTATGCTAACTACAGGGGCTCTAAATTCCTTTGAGGCACATACTTGTTAAACATTCTTAATTTCGAGTCTATAAATTTGGGCCTAGCAATTCCTTGAATAACTAACAGCATTTATGGTAAATGGACCAGTTGCTAGAAGCTTTGAATTACTGATCTTAACTTCTGCTTCCTGTGTGGGGCTAATCATTATAATGAATTTGTGTATTCTTTTACTGGAATATTCTCAATCAATGAATAATGAAAAATTAAAATATAGGCTTGGTTTATAGAACAGAGCAAGAAATAACACCTACAGTTGTAAATAGAACTAAATGAACTTATCAGAAATATGGTGACATTTTCCAAGGTTTCAGATGCCAATGGATGCCAAAAGCACAAGGAACCTATTAGCTTAAAGACAGGCAAAGTGGATGAACCTCCAAATATATATATATATATATATATAGATGAACTTCCAAATACATACATGGATGGACCTCCAAATACATATATGGATGGACCTCAATTTGATAAATATTATTTTAAAAATATAAATGAATTATGGTTTTCCAGCATGTTTGTTGGATGGCTGCATTTGCTATTAGGAGGCATACGATGATAGTCACTAGACCTGGCCAAAAACTGTTAGGCTGGGCAACAGTCATCCCATCTATGCATATAAGGGAAACTGTCCTTATTTTTCTATGGGAACAAGGCAAACTGAGCCTAAAGAAGCTGACAGGTGGTTAGGCTTAAAAATACAGCATGAAGTTCCTTAAATGACGAACAAATACTGTATTTTTAAGTATGCATGTAAATGTTATTTAAAGCTCTTTATATAGTTATCCTGTACTTTATGTTTAATGAAGGAGCACTCAAAATCAACTCATACACTGTAATTACACATTCAAAATGAAATACATTTTCAATGTAGAATATACTTATTCAGCCAGACTTTTCACCCATTAAAAAAAAAACACAAAAAAAAATTAAAAAATTGGAAAGCTAAAGAATATGGCTCCCAAACCTTTAATAACTACCTTTAAAACAGTATTGTGGCTTTACTATGGCTGGTGAAAATAATAAATCAATTTGTGTTTAAAGAACACCAACCGATATTTCAGTGCAGTTTTGAAAACTTGAGCATGTACACCTTTACATGGAAAGGTATACCAATACCACTTGGTAGACTAAGTTACAGGAAGGTTGGTAGAAAATAGGCAGTCAAGATGGAAACACGTTTCAATTATCCAAAACCACTTCTACCATTTATGTTGAAAAAAAAAATGACTTACTGTGGTATATTTGATATATAAAATCTAAATATACATTATGTAACTATTGATAGTGCATTCACGTTTAAAATTCAGCCAGGCAAGAATTGTCTATATGTTAAAAATGCTTTTGTGTTTTTCGTTGTGTAGACATGCAATTTTTTTCATCAACACCATTAATTTCAAGCTTTAAATTAAAGCTGTGAAAGTTTTTTTTGTTCTTTTTTTCAATATCTATAATAAATATTCATCTTTATATAATAAATATATTTTATTGGTTTATTTTATAAGAAAATAAAAATGTCCTTCTTAAGGTCGTCGTAATTTTTTTTCCCCGTTTAGATAACGGTTGCAGAAAAAAGTGTATAACATTTAAACAAATCATTGCAACAATTGTACATTTCAGAAATCACAAGAGATCATAAGCATTCAGAAAAATAAAATAAAATCGATTGAACGTTCAATAGAACCATTTATACATACAGCGTTACCTTTTTTGAATGCAAACTTTAACCAAACGATGGGTTCCATTGGTATTCCACAGTCTTGCTTTGTGAAATTCATTTTTTGTTTTGTTTTGTAATAAGGCAAGTAAAAATTTAATACTTTTAAAAGAAGTTTATAGTTCTTTAAAATGTATATATAAATGGTTTTCAGTCTCCAGTGTTTCCGATGCACGTCAGATGA
The DNA here is from genome assembly GCF_040937935.1 of Hyperolius riggenbachi. NCBI lineage: Eukaryota > Metazoa > Chordata > Amphibia > Anura > Hyperoliidae > Hyperolius > Hyperolius riggenbachi. The sequence continues at coordinate 117,114,110 of NC_090646.1, read as the reverse complement.
AGCTTCTTTCATAATTTAGGCAGCAGAGCCAATCTACACACGCTTATTAGAATGACTCTGAATGCAAAATAGTCCAACAATCACATTCTCTAGCTCTTTAAGAAAGATATTTTTTCAAGATCGCAGCTGAGGTTCACAGGAGGAGTGTGCAGTGACCTGTGGATAAATAGAGGTCTTTCAGTTTCAGGTTTAATTATCCCCAATGAGTGAGGACTTGCAAAATGATATGAAAATTATAAACACCTGAAAAAATAAGAGCTTGCTGTGGAAGATAGTATTGGAATTTCCAGCATCATTAAAGGTAAAATTTATTGCTCAGAGCAAATGAAGAGATGCCTATCCATGTATTTCCCTGTCATTAGGTTACACAGGGCACAGAACTGCAGATAAATTATAATTACCAGTAGCAGATAGAGCAATTTAGAATAGCAGTTTAGGATTACAAAATACAGCATTGCAACTGCAAACCACCAGAAGAAATGTTCTATAAATATCTGGTGTCTCAAGAAAATGCAGCATGTTTATTAATTACTCTGGTGCTCCTTACTATGGAAACAAAACAGGAGAGAAGAAATGTGTTTGCCATAGCAGCCAATAAAACTCTACTGTTCATCTTTCTGACATGACATAACATTAAGCATCTGATTGGTTGCTATGGGCCACTTTTCCATCCACCCCTTCCTTATTAAACCAAAGCTTGCTATGAACTACGCCAACTACTGGCCTAACGTAAAATACCAAAGTAAATGGTAGGATACCACACAAAATACACTTTTGCCACACAATAAATTCCAAGCATGTTCTGTGTTATTATCTTTATATAAATTGTATAGCTCAAACATACTTTAATTGCTTATTATATCTAAGGAACATACTTGAGGAAAATACAAAAGTAAGACTAGTCCTTCATAAAAATATGTAACAACTTCTTAAAACATCAACTTGCTTCTCCACCTACCTTCTTTACTCTTCATGTTACACAAACCACTGTCAATCTGTAATCTTAAATACTCTTTTAGGTTCTCAAAGTGGCCATACACTGGGGGGCTATTTTTAAGGCAACACTTTTTAGCTCATCCCTAAACGTTGCCCACTACAACACACTGCAACCCAAAGCATGGCTGCTTCTAAAATGCCAATGATGTTTTGGAATGTGGAACATTGTTGTGATCAGAAATGTTCTTCTTCAGCAGGTTACTACAAACCGGTTTGAATTGATTCAAAATTTTATGTAACTTGATTCACTGATGAGAGAGCAGGAGGATATCCCACTCTCTCATTGAAAAAGACTGCCTCAGTTGGTGGCCAAGAGTTGACCAAGGGTCTACTACTCCCAAGTTCCTCTGTGGCCCCATAGACTTGAATAGAGTTTACTACCTATGAGGTGGTGAAGCTCTATTCAAGTTGGATCATAATGATTAAGCACTAGGGAAATTTTGGGACAAATTAATCAAATTATTCAAGCAGAGATTACCTCACGTCTCACAATAAGCATACCAGCTTATACTATACATACTGTTGGTGACATGTCTATCTTAAAAGGGGTTTAAATAAATAATGATCATACTTTGCATTATTATCAGGGCCTTTAAGTAAACTTAAGCATAACAAGTTTTATATTTGCATTGTAGAAAGATCTAAAATGGTTAGAGAAGGGATGTCGAACTCCAGTCCTTAGGGTCCTCACACATTTTTGGCACAACTCAAATGAATTGATGGGACTGAATGAGGAAAGGTGTGGTTCATCAAGTAGAACACGTCTCCATTTCTTGGTCCATCCAAAACACTGGCATGGATATGGTCCTTGAGGAGTGGAGTTCGACACCTGTGCCCTACCATGTGTAATCTAAACTAAACATTTTTTTGGGGGAAGGGGAGGATTCAACAAAATGCCCAAGTTATTTCACTCAGTAGTAAGGACTGGTTGTCACAATTGCTGAACACAAATATCAAGCTTAAGCTGACTAGTACTGCTAAAAGTCAGCATATGTTCCGAGTAATTCCAACATATGGTTTCAACAGATACATGTAACGTTCTATTTGCACAGTACATGCCCATGCAGTGCCATACACACTACTAAAGTTTGTGACTGTCAAATAGTTAGCCAATTATTGGGTATTAGGGCAGTCTATATATATAAAAAAAAAAATAACCAGCATATCCAGTGTATGGCCAATTATATTTACAGTCACAGGTAACAAAGAAGGGAAGTTCTAAGATTTCTAGCATATCCCACATATAAAGAAGTTTCATAGCTGTAAATAAGTACTGCATACTTGCCTATGGTCCATGGTTCCGAAGGCCAAGAAAGAGCGGCATCAAAGCAAACTGGTGAGGTTGTATATTTTAAGTGGTACTAAGGCTGGTGGGAGTTTTTTATATCAACATAAACTACTAATGTTGACCAAAATGTCACCAATCCATCATTATTTATAAACAAAAACATTTATGTTCTATGTTTATACCTGTTGCCACTACAAGTATACAATAAAGGTTCATAAGGATAAGCAGTGAACTTACAGCCCCTTCTTCTACAATTTAGTGAGTTTTGCTGTAGAAATGACGCGCTGCACATCTGCATGGAGTAATGGAGTTGTCATTCAGACACCATCAGCAGGAAAGCAGGAACAAACGCAGGTTGTCACATGTCCACCAATGTCTACTCTTGATTAACTGCTCTGCGTCTAAATGACAACTCAATCCATCTGGAGATGAACAAAATCTGTCAGTCCCAGAGCAAAACCAAACTTTATTGTAAAGGTAAACTAACGCTACAACACGGGACTTTTCATTCCAATTTCAACACACTCTATCCAACATAGACTAACAGATGCTTTTAACACTGATATTATAATGTTTATTAAAATGATGTTCACTGCATAATTAGTGTAAAAAAAGTGGTAGCAAATGCTTAAACAAAGTGGACGGTTTAAGAGTGGGATTGTATAACCATAGCATTCTGTATATTGTTTCTATTCATTGAGTGACTTAAGATGCTTTTGTCATGTATATTATAACTACAATGAATACATTTATAGGAAAACAAATGGATACCTCCTGTTCTGAATGTAACAGTATAAGATCAATTATGCTGATCAGCAATGAAGCATCTAGGCCTAAATAATGCAAGTTTATCCCTTTTATATTTATGATTACTACAAGAGAAAGCAGGTATCATAAGCCAACAAAAGCATATAAATAATGAACTGTCCATCTATGAAACAGATTAACACGCGTTATCAATAATTCATTCATGTGAAAACTTTTATCTTTTAATCTTTTGAAACCGGCTCTATGATGCCTGTGTGTGTGTTTTTATTGAAAAGGATGTGTATAATTTTTACACTGTGGTGTAGGGATGCTTCACTTTATTACATCTGTCTGCTGCCTCCACACCTTAATAAATAATGTAGTGCTGAGCATAACATGAGGCAAATAAACCTTGGGATTTTCAAATCCCAGCCGTCGGGTCCCGCTCGTCTGCTACAGCTCCCGGTACCGACCGACTCATCTGACCCCTGACCCGGACATACTGCACTGCACAGTATGTCCAATCATCTTCCCTTCTGCCGTCGCATCATGACGGCAGAAGATCGGACACTCCCCCGCCTCCTCCCTGCCCAGCGTGTGCGCTCCACTAATAAAGCTAGCGTGACATGCTAGCTGGAGTCATGCTGGGAGCGGCGATTTGGAGAGAGAGTGGAGGGGGAGTGAGTTGGGATGGACAGGAAGCGGGCACTTATTATGAAAGTGCACGCTTCCTGTCCATCCCAACTCACTCCCCCTCCACTCTCTCTTCAAATCGCCGCTCATAGCGTGACTCCAGCTAGCATGTCACGCTAGCTTTATTAGTGGAGCGCACACGCTGGGCAGGGAGGAGGCGGGGGAGTGTCCGATCTTCTGCCGTCATGATGCGACGGCAGAAGGGAAGATGATTGGTCATACTGCGCAGTGCAGTATGTCCGGGTCAGGGGTCAGATGAGTCGGCCGGTACCGGGAGCTGTAGCAGACGAGCGGGACCCGACGGCTGGGAGTAAGGGGAGTGGTGAGTATTTTTTTTTTCCCCTACACATGCTGCATTTATTTTACCACAGCCTATGGGCTTTGGTATCTAATGGTTTACGAAAGATCACTGCTACTCAAGACCAATACTCCATTTCTGGATGATTTCTGGCAAATGGGATTACATGGTGACTTTTTTTCTTTGGAAGCTACAGTGGCAGGATATCTACAAGACAGCCATTATCAAGCCAAATTATGAGACATCAACAAGGCAATTTTTAGGCATAGGCAAACCAGGCAGAGGTATGGGTGATAAATGTAGGAGGGGCACTACACAGCTAGTCTTAGAACACTGCACTTTATGGACTGTATATTGTCAACTGCTAGTTCAATTAAAAAGGGGTGGATAATACTTTTAGCACCTATATGGGAACTGCTGCGTTGACTGTTGCAACTCTGATTGGATTTCCAGAACATTATTCCAATCTGTAAAGACCCAGGCTGTACACAAACAGTATAATGCTTATAAAGTACATGCCCATCAAAACCGTTATTGGAAGAGTTTGTTACATGGCTTCAGTGAGTTTGGGCTAGTGAGGAGTATATGGCCTGGTTATAATTTGTGTATCCTTTACAAACTAATTTTGAGAAACATTGTTTCTATGTAAACTATCAGTTCCATATTGGTGCCCTCAAAACTAGTTTATGTAGGTTAACCACTTGAGGACCGCAGTGTTAAACCCCCCTAAAGATCAGGCCATTTTTCATGAAATAGGCCACTGCAGCTTTAAGGCCTCGCTGCAGGGCCGTGCATGTCAGCACACAAGTGATCACCCCCCCCCCACCTCCTTTTCTCCTCAGCCACAGAGCTTTCTGTTGGTGGGATCTGATGACTCCCCTGTTGTTTATTTTTTTTATAAATATTTATTTATTTTTCATAAAATGTTTGTATTTTTTCTTTATTTTCCCTTCCCTTGTCAGCCAATTATAGCGATCGGCTGTGATAGGTTTCAGCCTATCACAGCAGACCGCTTCTGTGTGCCCCAGGGGGACAGCCGTGTCACGCGGCTGTCCCCAGTACATCGCAGCTGTAGATCGAAGTGCTGTACTATATAAACAGTCTCCTAGCGGCGATCGCCGTTGGGAGATTGAAGGTGGAGTGGAGATGCGTGCACATCCGTGCAAGCGATCTCCAGCAAAACAGCCCCGGTTCCTGGAGCTGCTGCAGCATCCACTACCATCGACGTAACGCGGTCGGCAAGTAGTTAAGATCTTTCTGTTCACCAGCTTGGTACGGAGACAAAACATGCCTTGCCTGTGGCTTGAAAATCGGCAGAAACAGCCCTGACTAATGTGAAAAAATAGTAAAATACATGTGCACACATACTTATAGGAAGTACATTTCTCCCAAGTTAAAATGCTCTATGAATTACTTTTCATCTATGTTGCCGTCACATACAGTAGGTGGTAAATTCTGACAGGTTTTTGACTAGTCCATCTCCTCATGGGGGATTCTGAGGGTTTTTTTTATTGTATTTCCAAAACACTTACTAAATGGCAGTTGCTTAATCTGCTTGCCGAAATAGTTTGAAAATGAGTAGGCAGGCTGGCCGACATCTTTGTACAGTATAGATCCTTCCCAGGGAGAGTTTTTGTAAAGAATAAAGGAGATGCTGAGAATCCCCAATACTCAGGCAGTGAGAAATCATACAGCAATAGGAGGATGATAATAATATCATGAAATTAAGTTATAATAACGGATGGTCTATTGCATTTCAGCCTGGCACAAGGATGGTAATCATGTGCAAATCCTGTGACCTAATTTACCACTTACAGTAACTTGTTAAGTGCAACATACAGCGTTGTCATTTGCCTTTTGATTAAGATAGCTGAATTCAAGTTAACCCTTTCCCCACCGCCTAATGCCGATGGGCGATGGAAGAGTGGCTCTCTGGGGACCGCCTAACGCCGATTGGCATCAAGGTGCGATGGATGGGATTAGCAGGAAACGCACGTCCTGCAGATGAACAGAGCGAGGATCCGTCATCAGCCTGCCAGCTGCGATCGGAGCTGGCAGGCTGAAATCAACATACAAAACGGCAATAAACATTTGTACAGCGCTGTGATCTAGCGCAGCGCTGTACAGGGGACAGCCTTGTCACTCCCAACGGCTCACAATCTGATCCCATACATAGGCTGATGCCTATGTATGGGTAGTGTAATGTATGGATCGAAGTCTAGGGCTAATTTAGGGCGGGGAGGAGGGGTAATTATAAGAAATAGGGTTTTTTTTATTTTAATTACTAAAAAAAAAAATTGCAGCAGCAATAAGAGACCACCAGAAGAAAGTTCTATTAGCGGCAAGAAAAGGAGGTAAAATTCATTTGGGTGGTAAGTTGTATGACTGAGCAATAAATCGTTAAAGTGGCGAAGTGCTGAATCGTAAAAAATTGCCTGGTCACTAGGGTGGTATAAACCACTGGTCCTCAAGAGGTTAAAGTGGATCTCCAGCCTAAAGTAAAAATCTAGCAGGCTACTTATAAAATCTAGCAGGCTACCTGCGCTGCTTTGTCCCGCGAAGATGTCCGAAAGACCCTGCATCACCAGACTTCTGGCACGTGGCCCCGCCTCCCCTTTCTCCTCAGAGAAAAAGCCAAAATTGCAGTAAATATCTTGGCATTTTTCTCCGGTGAGAAAGGGGAGGTGGGACCACGCGCCACAAGTCAGGTGATGCAGGGTCTTCGGGGCGGCTTCATGGGACAAGGCAGCGCAGGTAACTATAACTTTCTTTTAAAGGTAGCCTGCTAGACTTTTACTTTAAGCTGGAGATTTTCTTTAAAGGGTTGTTATGGCTAACCCTGCATTATATTTAGGTATTCAGCCTTGCAGGAATGGCCATAACACAAAGGTAAAGTAGGTGGTGAGTTCAAACGCAAATTTGTGACAACACTCCACAACAGTGCATTTATTTAAATGTTAACAGGTCTGTTGAGCATCCCAAACAGCTTTTAGTTGCATGTAGTCTGGTATTAGACATAGGGAGAATCTGAAGACATAACAACAAAAGTTGTTTAGGTGATATTTTTCATGACTAACTGTACAATATTTCTTTACAAGCTTTCTGAACTTTAATGTGTCTTCTTCAGGCATGATACAGAACTGGATCATAATCAAGGTACGGTTCTGATGCAGTTTTGTATCCTGCCTGAAGAAGAAGCTTAAAGTTTTGAAAGCTTGTAATGAAATCTTATGAGGTTAAGCTGGCCATACACTGACCCGATTTGCCGCCGTTTCGACAGCAGATTCGATCACTGGGATCGAATCTGCTGCCAATCGTTCGCGCTACCCGCCAAATTTCGATCCATTTCGTCCGATCCCATCGATCGCTCCGTGCGGAAAATTACCGTCGATCGCCAGCGGGTAGGGAGCGCGTCGCTAGCGGCGTTCGAGTGCCCGACGACTGACGCAATAGAGAGGCAATACATTACCTGCTCCGCCGGCGCGACTGCCCCCGCTGTCACCGCTGCTTCTTCTCCACTCTGGTCTCCGGCATGCTTCAGTTCCTCCTGCCCGGCAGGAAGTTTAAACAGTAGAGGGCGCTCTACTGTTTAAACTTCCTGCCGGGCAGGAAGAAGTAAAGCATGCCGGACCTGGAGACCAGTGCGGAGAAGACAGCGGAGACCTGGGGACTGGAGTCGCGCCGGCGGAACAGGTAATGTATGCGTATATGCAGGCATGCGGGCGGGGGGAGCGGTGGCAGCACCACCACCACAACAGATTGTGAACGATTTCAGGCTGAAATCGGTTCACAATCTGTTTGCAGTAAAGGTAGCCATACGATCCCTCTCTGATCAGATTCGATCAGAGAGGGATCTATCTGTTGGTCGAATCTGATGGCAAATCGACCAGTGTATGGCTACCTTTAGTCAGTAAAGCAACCTTTGTTGTTATGCCTTCGGAAAAATCTTTTACAAATGGAAAAGTATACTGGAGGATTCTGCTAGGGTGTACACAGAAAAGTAAACAGCTGAACACAATAGGCGGGACAACAAAGAGCCATACTAACAGACATGAAACTACTGCAATTCCTACAATTACTGTGAGACTGTTTAAGTACATGTTTAAATTGTTATTGCTCCTGGGATATGCCAGGTGCTTCCAGACAGTAGCAGAGGTGGCAATAAAGGTGGCTACAAACTTGGCTTTTGGATGTTTTGGTTATTTATTGCTTTTTTCTTAAACTTTACTCTGTAGGCCTTGTACACATTAGTGGCAATGTTGAGAGCAAGCAGAAAGGGTGTGTTAAGCCAGCTGCTCAGTACTGCATAAGGATTATCTGACATTGAGCTTCAACACACACAATGAAATGTAAAGCTAAAGTCCTGCTTATATTACTTGCTCTCTGTATTGATATACAGTAATGTTTTAACATGTGATTGGGAAGAGACAAGGAGCTGTTTAAAGTAGCTCAGCGGATCGTTCAGAAACAGCCTTATCCGTCTGCCGACAGAACGTACACACGCGCTACTGTCGCCTGAAAGTCCGCCCAGCGGACCTTAAGGGCAAAAAATTACTGAATGAAGCCCAAGGTGTGCTAGATTACCTCCACCAGAGTCTCCAGATGCTGCTCATTGTCCTTGGAGTCCCTCCCTGTGCTCAGTCCTCTTATCTCCTCAGCCTCCCAGAAGTTCCTCCAAGTGGCACAGAGCGATTCTGAACTGTGCATACATGGCTTTCAACCTGCACATTGAAAGAGCACACTTGTTGACGAGTCATTACTCGTGTCCGCACAATTCTGAATAGCATGGCACTACTTGAGGGAACTTCCGAAAAAACTAATTTGATGGAAGTATCCAGGTGAACACTTAGAGGACCAGGGGTTGAGGAAGAGGAAATCTAGCCTACCATGGACTTTATTCAATTATTTTACCCTCCGATTCAGGGGAAATTTAAGTAGGCTTAGGCACAGTATCCAAAAACATGACAACAAAAGTTGTTTAGGTGATACCTTTAATGTCTGACTGTACAAGATTCCTTTGCAAGCTTTCGAAACTTTAAGTTTCTTCTTCAGGCATGTTTCAAAACTGGATCAGAACCATTAGGCACAAAAGACATACACTAAGGGCTTTATTCACAAAATAGTGCTAACTGATAGCATGGCTGTTTTCGCCCAAATTTTTGCGTTGCGCACGATTGCGAATTTCCGCACAAAACGATAAAATTTTCGCGCGCAAACTGCGAATTTTCATGTTTGCGCACAAAAATGTTATTGTTTGGCGCGAAAATTCGCGATTACGCGCAATGCGAAAATGGCCGTGCTATCAGTTAGCACTCTTTTGTGAATCAAGCCCTAAGTCACATTTTTCAATATACAGTATTAGACTGCGTATGACCAGTGATGCTAATTAAATTATAATAAGAAATAAGGATATGTTGATCAACTTTTAGCCATTTTGGCCATGTCCATCTTTATCATGTCATCCTGTACTCAATTAAGGTACTCATAGCTTTGTACTGCATTGAGCAGTATAAAGCTAGAGATGGTGTGATCGATCAATATTCAATCAAACGTCCACAGAAACAATTGAGTGGTGTCGTAAAATGAGAAATATTTCCTGATCCAGTTTCAAACAGGGAAATATTGATCATACCTAATTTAAGACATACACCACACGTCTAGTTTTAGGTGCTTATTTAGCCTAGACCAATTGATGTTCTATTCTAATTATCACAAGAAACTTCATTATCACAAGAATCAAATTATACTCTGTGATTTCTCCTAAAGGCAAACTGAAGAAATTAAAAGGAGGTGACACATGATTGATCATATAATAATAACTAGCTAATCAAAGATGTGTCCCTTTCTCTTCCTGTTTTACTCTGCATGAATATGCCTACATAAGAAAATAAGAGGAATTAATCTACTCTACTGATGGTCAGTGGTGTCCAAATAAAAACATTATAGTAATTAGGGCGTAGGCCAGGATTTCTCAACTCAAGCCTTCAAGTTCTCCCAACAGTACATTTTGTGAAAATCCACAGAGGTAGTTAATGAGCTCTGGTAATTACAATAATTACCTCATCTGTGAATGTTTGTGGTTTTCTGCAAAACATTCACTGTTGGGATACTTAAAGGGAAGGTTCAGGGAGGGCTGTAAAAAAATAAAAATCAGTATCCACTTACCTGGGGCTTCCTCCAGCCCGTGGCAGGCAGGAGGTGCCCTCGCCGCCGCTCCGCAGGCTCCCGGTGGTCTCCGGTGGCCGACCCGACCTGGCCAGGCCGGTTGCCAGGTCGGGCTCTTCTGCACTCCAAGGCCTGGCACTTCTGCGTCCCACGCGGGCGCGCTGACGTCATCGGACATCCGCCGGGCTGTACTGCGCAGGCGCAGAACTACTGCACCTGCGCAGTACAGCCCGGCGGACGTCCGATGACGTCAGCGCGCCCGCGTGGGACGCAGAAGTGCCAGGCCTTGGAGCGCAGAAGAGCCCGACCTGGCAGCCGGCCTGGCCAGGTCGGGTCGGCCACCGGGAGCCTGCGGAGCGGCGGCGAGTGCACCTCCTGCCTGCCACGGGCTGGAGGAAGCCCCAGGTAAGTGGATATTGATTTTTATTTTTGTACAGCCCTCCCTGAACCTTCCCTTTAGAGACTGAGTTAAGGAACCCTGGCTTAAGCGAACACCCTGATAATGGAAACCACAGATAGGCTCTCACTAAAGCCTTTCATAAGGTAATGCCCAAGTCCAACATTGCTTTTCTGCATTTGAGATTTTTTTTTTAGAAATTTACAAAACAGTATTATGGCCTCTGATTTGTGAAGATTGTTATTGCTTAATTGGCAAGGACACTTTTCAATGAGATGTTGTCTGTGTGTGGGGAAGAGGGGGATCAGGGTGTGTGTGTGTATTGTGTGTGTGTGTGTGTGTACACCTGTGCAGAACACTCTAGATAATGTCAGTGCGACCGTGAGCGGCTCTCGTGTAGGCTCAGTAGATACCCATTGGCATCTGCACCGGAGGGGCCCACCGATTGGGAACGAAGCTGCAGCAAGGGCACAGGAGGGCTGCTAAGGGCTGAAGGAAGCCCCTGGTAAGTTGATTTTTGTTTTTTAATTACCTTGCATCTGTCCTTTAAGTGATGATGGTGGTATATAGTGAGAATTTTTCCCTCCTTTCATTAGGGTCCTTAACTTGGTTATCACCTGGGACATAAGTAGTTTATATGTTTCCCTGTGTGAGGCCTGTTTTCTGGTCTATTGGTTCCATCATTCAACTGATGTCTGATCAAACCAGCCAAATGTCTATATAAGTATTACTTAGTTGAGTGAAGCATAATATGCAAAATAGAGAATAGATATTTATAAAAATATAAAATAAATGTACTCCATAAAGCACTGTTAAAAGGTAGCGGGTGTAGAATGTCATAGTATACAAATTCCACCCTTATTACCACATCCATTTTAGAATGTGTATGTAATGTTTTTACAGGTAATTGCCAAAAACTATTTATTTCACAGAAACCAGTGACATCATTTTGCCACATTCTTCCTTATATGGTACCTTTGCTTGATTAGCTGTGTGTTTGTTGTTATTGTTTAGGTCATGGAATGACTGATGTAACGACATGGGCGTACTTTAACCCTCTTGAGCAATACATTCCTGTCCGTTCCTGATCTTCAGCAGGAACAACCTGCGGTTCTGGAAGCTGAATCTCCCTTGCTAATACAAGACTGCATTTTAAAATTACGAAAAAAAAAATTATATTGAAAAATAATGACTAGGATGCCTATTTCTAGCCTTTTGGTAATAATATTTCATGAGCGCAATTAAATTCCAGGCTATGAAAATATATGGTTAAATGTAAAAATCGCTTCCGCTCATTTATATTAATTTTTACTTTAATGAATATAAAAAGAGCGGTTAATAAGTAAATGATGTGGCCTTGAGAAATCTCACAATGAGGCAATGTGTTGGATGTCACCACAAGTTAGACGGGCCTATAGACTGTACCGAAATACAGAGGCTTTTGTTTAACGTTTGATCTTCACACTGAATTGTAAGTGATCTTATCCTCTGAGCGATAAAAAAAAGAGAGAGCGAGAATATGAACAGCTATGGCTATGGTAGACCCTGGACGGCTTTAGCTCAGACTTCTCTTTCATCTGTTTGTGATTTGCTAGAATAGCAGGGGTGGGAATAAAAAAAAAAAAGGGACTTCCACAGAGAGAACACATATAATGAAAAAGTAAATCATCTCTCCGAAAATTAGTGAGGCATGCATGAAAAATTGTTAAGAGCTGCTCCGATCTTTTGTTACGTTTTCTTCATCGGGACGAGAGAATGTAGTTGGTGGAACTGCAGACAGTGTTATTCTAAAATGTCATCAACACTTGAATAGAGAAAATCCACTCAGAGTGGCAGGTTAGTAGCAAATTGCAGTGCAAATCCAGAGGCACATGTAGAAGTAATTGGGAGTAAAAAAGCATATTTTATACAATAGAGACCATTTTTTCTTTTCTTTACACCTTACCTCTGCTCATTCTACTTCTATTTGTATTCTTCCTTTGTTCTATAGCTTTTTATTCTTTTTTTTTCTGTATTTTTGTAATGAAGCTTTTACATCCTTGATGCTTCATATATCACTAATATACACTTAATTATTCATTATATATTTTTTTTTATCATTTTTTATGCTTTCTCTGAGACTTGCTTTTTTGCTTTAACAGAACTGTAAATGCACATAACACATCACTAATAGCTCTCTTATAAATTAATAACAATAAAAACATGTGAAAAGATAGAGGGAAATAAGGACAAAAAGGGTGAGAGAGAGAGAGAGCGCAAACAGAAGTGTTTGCTGTGATGATCTGAAAATCACCTTACCAGTAAAAAGTTGACAAGAGCACCAAATTGCTCATCAAGTGGTATAAATTGCCGCTATTATCCCTACATGAGTATTGGCACCGTAGGGGAATCTGAAGTCAATCGACTTGCAAGATAGAATAACACAGAGAACGTGTTGCAGAAAGACCAAGCCTGCATGTACAGACACAGGAGAAATGACTATTCATCCTCATGCAACTCATGAATTAAAAGGTGGATTTGATTAATTTCAGGTGAAGATGAAGAAATGTGTTTGTAACTGATTGAACTTCTTGTTTAAATGTCTAACGTCTCTTATGTAAAGAGTAAAAACATCCAACTGTAAGCTTGTATCTTGATAGCCTTATTTTTAAGTATTAAATGAACATAGCACCATCGAAGATGCTGCTATCATGTAAACCTATAGTAATAACTTACATTTTAATGCATACTATGTAGAATATATAATATTTTGCCAGGCATGCACAAAGTTTTTTTTTCTTCTTTTTTTCAATTACCTGGCTGTCTGTGACTACAATGTTGACTTCCTATGTGAATGTCAGGGAGCAGAAGGAGGAGTTAGACATGGTCATCTGATGGTTGTGTGCCAGGGAAGAAACTCCTATTCTGCTGGTAGCTCTGCACTTTGTACACAAATATCTGGGTCATGTGACTGACCTTTCCAAAGGGCGTTACACTGGAACAGCTGCATCAGACAATAAAATAGTGCTAGTAATGGCCCTATGCCTTATTTACCTTAGGTGTTTATCATGTATTGTTCATTCTGTTATTATGAAGTCTTTATGGGAGTTTCCTTTAGTCTAATACTGAGCCTACGCAGCTCCGGGATTCTCTCTGAACATAAAGGTGCTGAACTGCTTTGGATGACATTATCCATGTTTCCGAATAAGGAAACTTGGATTTCAACAACAACACTAATAAGAGTGGAATTGTGCTTGCACAACTACAAATAAGAAGTCCATGGCAGTTCACAAATTTCAGAAGCTAAATGGATGGACCACAGTTAAAATAGAAAGCATGCAGGGTTCGCCAAACTGAATTTTTTTTTTTGCATGCATTTTTTTTAGCTTAAATTTGCATTTGTATAAACCATGTTTCTTTTTCTTTCTTTTTTTTTACGCAATTAATGAAAGTCAGTGGGAATTCACATCATGTGCCAAATAATACTGCAAGATGCAAATGTTTTTTTGGGTTTTTTGGTTTTTTTTTGCGCATGCATAAATGTGAATGCTTGTTTTGCAAATTTTAGCAGAAGTGCAATTTTCTATTGACTTTCATTAGATGTACAATGAATGCTTTTTCGTACATTCGCTAGCAAATATTGCCCTGGACCCTGCCTTACAGTGGCCTACTGACATCTCCCAGTGCCTGCTTCTATGCGCAAATACTCTTTCGGTATTGCTATGCTTTCTGCTACAGAGTGCGACACCCTTCAGTTTACGTACCCAAGACCAGGTGAACCAGCCTGAACCTTCACCTACACATGAATCTTGGCATTAAATCTAGGCAGTTTAGACATGAAATGACATTTACATGTAGGCTTAGCTTTGTCTGCAAATGAAAACCTTACAAGGAAAGTAATAGTAATCTCGAAATCACTTTGGGGACTGCAGTAAATTTGCTCAGATCAACTTTCCGATTATAGCTATAAATAAATGCATCATACTTCCTTAACAACATGACTATGTCCGCAGACTCCCTTTCTACACAAGCATTTTCCTGTTCCAGTGATTTTCTTAAGTTCAGGTCAGCCGGGGACAAACTAGAGAAACTCTGCATAAGACAATAACAAGCTTGAGTATCCCTCCTGCATGACAGTTCTCCTATAACAGTTTTCATTGTTTCTACTTTACAAATAGGACTATTATTTTCCCTGGTACTAATGCACTGGGATTTATGGAAATCTATAATGTGCACTAGTTTTTAAGCTGCGATCCAGTAACAACAGGCTGTAGTCATGTTCGAGTTATCGGAGTGAAAGTCTCCAAGGCCTAATTAAAAACTGGGGCTCTTATTACAGGTGTGATTTATCATCCCATAACTGACACCTACACCACTTTGATCCCTTATTGGACGGCAAAAGGATTTACCGGTACGTCTCCCAATAAACTTTCCATGTAAGCTGGAGGTTCTGTGTCACCACATAGAACATAATGAATTACCCACAAGATGCTTAAACTGTAGATGCTGCATATAGATTAACAGCGGCCACATAAAACCAGTGTAAAGATCATAAAATGTGCTCATAATGAGCATTTGGGGAGTGTAAAGAATTTCATATAAATGGTAAGCCTAAAAACAATATTGAAACCAATAAGCAAGGAAGTAGGAATCTATCTATCTATTGGCCTGATGCATAAAAGGCAGGTAAATTTGCTGTGTGCAGGCTGTGCATAGCAATGTTACTACAATTAACGTCAGGGGAGCACTGCCCATTACTCAATTAGCGCCATACTTGTTACCAGGATAGTGGATGTGTTGCTATGGTAGTGCGCAAGTTAACGTGTACCAGAGCCAAAGCTAAGGTACACAATGAGATTCTTACCTAAAGAGAGGGAAGCCTCAGGATCTTATTGAGTCTTCCCTCTGTGCTTTTATGTCCCCCCTCGCTGAGCGCAGCCCCCCATCCCTGGGAGTTTGGCAACTAGGCATTGTCGCCAATCATATCAAGGCCACGCACCTCCTCTTCCATCAGCGTGGCCACTCAGTAGCAGCGCAAGCATGCACAGTAAGCCAGAGCTGCTCATGTAGGAGCGGCTCATGCTACTGCGCATGTGCCTCCAAGTGGAATCCCAATGTGAAGGGAGACCGTGCTGAGTTAGGGAGGACATGGGAGCATGGAGGAAAACCTCAAAAGAATCCTGAGGCTTCCATCTCTTTAGGTAAATATCTCTTTCTTAACCTAAGCTTCGGCTTGGGTTCCCTTTAACTCCATAACATGTGTGTTGCTATGGTAATGTGAATGCTATCCTGGTAACGAAAGTGAAGTTAATAGAGTAACGGGTGGGGCTATCCTGACTTTAGTACTCATAAACTTGTCTTTCATGCATTGGGCCTTATCTCTCTACTCTGGCCCCTATTCAGTTACATTTTTCTCCTGTGTTTCCTCCTAAGTGATATTTTTGCTCCTTGTCAATAAAATGCCTTAAGTCACTAGCAAGCAAGAAATTACTCAAATTAATTTTGATAGTACTTTGTCAAAAGTTATTTTAAAGAAGATGAAAAATCTAGTAGAAAAGAATCATTGAATAAGGGCCTCTATCTCTCTGTTTACATTTATCTATTTGTGTCTCGGTCTATCTATAGGGCTTAGATGCAGATAAAAGATAATGGAGATAGGAAACAGATAAATCATAAGCTAGGACAACTAAAGAGAGATAAATCACAAGTAAAGACAAACAGGAGAGATACATAATGAGATAAACAGATAAACAGATAAGCAAAGATAACTCATGACATCATTTTTTGGAATTCACCCAGTCTATCTACATTATTTAATTTATCTAGTTATTCAGTGAAATTTTAGGACACTATTAAAATATATCACACTGAAATTTGGAATATTTAAAAAACACCAGCTGTGTTTTTACTCGAGCCATACCACGTGCGGCCAGCGAGAGCGGACAGTGCCCTGTCCGCTCTGATGGTCCGGCTGTAGCCCGGGGCAGATGCGTTACCTCCATACATAGGCTATAAGGGGGAACACATCCACCTGCCCGGGTTCATTGTGGACAGCACAAAAGTTAGTACCGTATATACTGTACACAAAAGTGTAGTCCACTTAATTGAATGGATCCCGCGGATCCGTTGCAGTGTGACAAGTGTGAACGGGTACTATTTATAAAATAGGCGCCATTCACTGTCCTTTTAGCGATGAGCGGAGAATGGACATAAAAATGCTCATTCTCCGCTCTAGTGGGAACAGAGCCTCAGAGCCAAATACACTGCTGACGTCAGCTATATGGTCAGCTATTGAGGTGCCTTACCTGCTAAGCGCACAGGTGTTATAATCAGCTCTGTGTGCAAATGTAATTCTACCTGCGTAACACACCGCGCCTTCTCCCCCACACAGGGGTGTAGACTATAAAGAGGATTAGAAAATAATGCTAAAATAAGATACCCTCTAACCCAGGCTTATTCAACCAGGGTTCCTTGAGTACTCTGCTGGTGTTCCTTGACATTTTGCCTAATTGTGGGGGAAGTATAATAGAACACATTATATTCAGGGGTACTGTAAAAAGAAGCACTAAATTGGGGGTTATTTATGAACACATTAATAAAAGCCTCTAGAATAAGGAGACACTATAATAAGGGGTAGTGAAATAAACAGTCACGACTACTAGTACTTTTGAAGACCATGCCTGCTGCAAAATAAATGCAGGGGTTCTTTGAGAACCAAACATTATATATACAGGGGATCCTTGAGACCCCACAATTATTTACAAGGTTCCTCTGGAGTAAAAAGGTTGAAAAAGGCTGCTGTAAGCCACAGAAGTTCACCATCATTGTAAATGGCACTCCCTGGCTGGGTGGTACAACTTCCACTAAAGGGGGTGCTCCGCTTTCAGTGCTATTCACAGTCCCAATGACACTCAACTGCACATGCATGAGCTTGTTTGAAGATGCAACTGGAGTACCCTATATGATTTATTTGTGGCATAGATCATGGATAACTGACCTTCCCTTTAAACATAAGTTGAACCTTTTATTCGGGGTGATCTAAAGGCAGACTGCGGAACATATACTAAATACCGTACTAAACGTAATTTTAAAATGCAATTAATCATTTTCTACTGAATACATAACTATTAAATGGTACGTTTCATTTATTTGCCTGCAGCTCAGTTTCAAAACACATAACTGCATATTTTTACTACTTGTTACTACTCGAAGCAGCAAATAATTAGTATATACATTATGTACGTGTAAAGGTTTGGCGGTTTGATCTGCCCTGACTTGCATAATTTATAAACTGGTAGCGTATCTCATTCTGCTGGGACCTTCTTGTGCTTTTATATATCAATTAGAGGAATGAAATGAGCAAAGTATGAAAAAAAAATTCACCAAGGTCTCCAATTTGCAAACTAGAAATATGGTCATTCTGAAAATGAGAGTTTATGTAAATTTGTTTTAGCTAGGCTCATTGCTCAAGCGATATTCTTGTATTTCTTGTTCCTGTGTGTTCTACCACAAAGCCCGTCTGCATACTTTAAAGAAAATTTGTAATGAAAAAATGTCCCCTGGAGGTACTCACCTCGGGTGGGGGAAGCATCCGGATCCTATTGAGGCTTCCCCCGCCCTCCTCGGTCCCACGGCGGCGGTGAAAATCCTCCCGGAGTGGAAGCGATGTAAATATTTACCTCCGTGGCTCCAGCGCAGGCGAAGTATCCACTCTTCCCATGGAGATAGGCGAAAATAGCCGACCTCCGTCGGGCCGCTCTCCTGCGCCTGCGCAGTAGAGCGGGCCCGACAGAGATCAACTATTTCCGCCTATCTCCGTCAGAAGAGCCAAAACAACACCCCCACTGGAGCCTGGAAAGGTAAATATTGAACAGGCTGTCGGGTCTGTCGGGCCGCTGTTCAGAGGGCTGCAGCGCGACCCCCGTGGAACAGAGGAGGACAGGGGAAGCCTCATTAGGATCCTGAGGCTTCCACCTCCTGAGGTGAGTACCCGCTAGGAGACGTTTTTCTTGTTACAGTGTCTCTTTAACAAAAAAGCAGTGATACTCTAAAAAGTACAGAAGCTGATTTAGGACAAATGGTACAAAAATCAGCTGCCCCACATTAACCTATCAGATTTTGAATAAAACCTGATTTGCTGCCCAGGCAAACTGTTCAATATTTAAAGTGTACCCAAGGCGATATGTGACTTGATGAGATAAACATGTGTATGTACACAGTACAAAACATATTAATAACCAGGCTGTTTTACTTTTCTGCCTGAAAGAGTTCATTTCTAGGCATGGAAGTGACGGCTTTGGTCCTGTCTATACCTTTTTGGGAATATAGTAAACATCACTGATAAGCAAATTACAGCCATAAAAGTTTTCCTGGAAGAATACAACTTCTGAGGGCAGGGAGAGATAAAATACATGAACCTTCTAACTTTTTCTAACTCTAGGACACTTCATAGGCTGCCACTGATTAGAGACAGCAAGACATTAAATCTACTCTGTACATTTTTAAATATTAAATAAAACCCTGGAATACTTAAAAAGTCATTGGTAGGAGTAGGAGGATAAATATAATTGTTTATCTCATTAGTTTATTTTCACCTCGGGTGCACGTTAATTAAGTTTTCATAAACCGGACTAAATTACCAGTCAAATTCTAACACATTTCTACATGTTGATTCATATACTATTTGGCAAAACTCTTCTTGTTGGGGGGGGAATAAAATATTGCTCCAAGATCAGTTGAGGTAAATGAAAATGTTTTCTTTCTTTTTTTTTCCTAGAGTAATAGATTTATATTATTATGAAAAAAAAAATCAAATACATAGTGTAAAGAAAGAATATAAGAAGGATATATATGCACACCCGCTAAAGCAATATTGATTGAAGCGAAAATAGACTCTATTGCTTCTGTGGTTACATTCGCAGACCTAGCATTAAAAGAGAAGCTGTTTGCACAGGAGCTTACAATAAGCCGCTAGAGACCTGAAACGCTCAGATCAAAGAAGTGTGTTTTCATTATGTAAATTTGCATGGTAATAATGTATATCGCTGCCTTAGTTGGTCATCATGCATACAAAAAATAAATAAATATTTAAGCGGGAAATGAGAGATTAGGATAGGAGGATTAATTTGTGCTGATTATGAAGCTTAGCCTTTAACCATTGGCATTTATGAGAGCGGAGTTACATACCAAATGTTTCACTTGTTCCAGGTGATATGGCCCACATGAAGAAATCAAAACAAAAAATGTGACTGGAAAAGAAAATGTGAAGAGTAAAAATATGCACAAAAACATAAAAGATAAAACGAATGACTGAATGAATGAATAAACAAACAAATAGGTAAATAAATAAAAAATAGCAAATAATTCAGAGGCAGTGACAGAATGCTTTCTGTTGTGGTGAAGGCCTCAATGGGCTCTGATGCATCATTTTTGTTGTCTAGTCCCTGCCCCTGAAGAATAATATGTAAATTCAAATGCCCGCCCCTGAGGAATGCTGACAACTCACATGTTGCTTCTAAGCATGCAAAATCTTCCAGAACTGCTTTGTTCCCAGGTAGCCTCTTCCTCTCACATCCCCCATCACCCATAGGGCTGTATATGCATAGCATGGGAGCAGACGGTTGTAGAACATGATGAGAGTGACTGTTACATCTGGTAAAGTTGTGTGCCGATGCATGGCTTTACTTTGTGTTTAGGTACTCTAAGCATGCATGCAGGATCCAGAAGCTACCCAGGTACAAAGAGATAGATCAAAGGATAAACAAAGATATATGCAGGAACCTCAAATGATGGCCATACAATCTTGAATGTACAATCTTACCACAACCATGTAGTAGAAGGACCAGCACACTGAGAATTATTTCAACTGATATGGTTAGGAAAGCTTTCATATAATATGGAAGTGATATGATGTTACAATCAGGATTGCATGGTGATTGGAATACTTTATGCTATGTACACACCACTCTATTTCCTGTCAGATTGACGGGTGGAACCGATCATTTCTGACTTGTCCGATCTGCTCCCAGATCGGGAGTCAATTTTCAAGCCGTGCAAAATCAATTCTGTTATCAATCAGGAGCAGATTGGACATGTTAGAAATTATTGGTTCAACCTGTCCATCTGGCGAGAAATTCAATGGTGTGTATCTAGCATTACAGTGAGCATTTTTTTTTATCACCCAACATTCCCAATTTAAGTTTTGCACATATAATATAGCAAGAAGTGTCCTCCCCGGACCAAAGAATATAACATATGCAACTTTTGCAAAGTCTGCTTAGAAGTACAAAATCCCAACTTGTTCAGCGTATGAAAAAAAAAACATGAATTATAAGTAATATCAAGATCATATTGAGATTTTTTTTTCTTCTTTCCTGTCTAATCACTCAGCACAAAATATGCTTCCCTTTCACATAATAGACTGCTTTACTTCCATCTTTAACAAACTCACAGCTGCTATATCTTTCTCCTCTTCCTGTCTTTAGTTACTTCCTTTGCTAAGTGGTATTTCATATCCCTTCATTGTATGTAACATTACTGTCTTGATTGTAATTATCCACAGATGGTTAGTGAGGATGGCATCACACAATAAGCATCTACAACCCAAACAAAACTCATGGGATGACACTAAACACCTGCAAATTATGAAGCACAGCCACATAAACTTTCACATAATGGTCATGATAAAAAGTGAGTGCTGTCCCGGAAATGTCATTTCACTATGTCAGAAAACTGCAAAGTTACAAATGAACGCAAGAGACTTAACCGTGTAATTTATTTCTTCTTTCCGTTCTGGCACATCCTTTTACGGAAAAACAGCAGAATACAATCATCCTGCAACTTCAGCTCTTTCTATTTTATTAAAAGAGACCCTAAAGTAAACTTTAAAAAAAATGTAATATTTGCATATGAAAATATGAATCTGATAACCACACACATTTTTATGCACTTTAAACACAGAAGTATTGTCTATCACCCATAAACCTGGTTTAAATCATGCATGAAGAATGTGTAATAGGGGAAGAATCCCCTAATTTTCTTGTAGAGTACCTGCACTCTTACCCACAGTTAGATTGCCTATGGACCGATCCATGTTCTTTGTTCCTGTCTGCACCCTCTTGGAGTACTCTTACCAAAGACTAATTTTGATTTATATGCAACAGCTACTCTACAGCTACAGTTATATCCTAAGTTTAGATAAAATCCATCCCTACTGAATATAAAAAAACACAGAGATATGCTAATGCTTAATAATGTCTCAGCACATTGTCTATTTAATAAGATTCACTGGAACCCAGTATCAGCTGGGTTTCGGTTCATAGATCTGCCCTCTTGCAGAAAATGTCCCTAGCCTTGTCTATAAAAGATATAGAAAAGGTAGAGGCCTTTTTCGGCAAGGTGGCAGAGCTACTCGCTGGAACCTAGCAGATATGGGGCTTCCGGTGAATCATATTATACAAACAACATGCTGGGGCATTCAGGTTGGCAATGACAGGCCAAGATAGCTGAAATGGGTAGAATGTCAGCATCCTGACCTAAAGATTTTTGTTCCCAAAAACAGATGCCATCTTAATATAGCTTTAACATTTCTAACATTTAACAGTGATGAAATGCCTTTTATGTTACATACTTTCCATCAACAAGATTGAAATATGCAAATTAGAGGAGTTGGAGTCAAAGAGACTGGAGTCGGTGGAAAACTGAGGAGTCAGAGTTGGATGATTTTAGTACCAACTCCACAGCTCTGCTTCTTACACAATTTCTTGCTTTTCATTTACCTTTCGAAGTCAGATGATGCAAAGCCATGCAGTGGTGCATGTGGTCTACTGATTGAAAAGGCAAGTACCATCTCAAACTCTGAATTCAGCATTTATATTTAGCCAATCTGAAAGACCAAACTTCTAGATTGTGTGGGACACAATGAAATGATAACAAAGTGGACACAAAGTCACATGCACACATCAATAACATCTGCTCATGAACGCATCTCTCTGTGAGAAAGCTGTGGCAAATACAGACAATTTTACTCATTCGTAGGGAAAAACTACTTTGGGCAATGATTATGTCTAATGGTCAATTTGGGAAGTAGTATCTGGGCAGGCTGGGAACAACATTTGGTTAGGCTGAAATAATCCAATCCCTATTGTTTCCACCTAGCTGATTGCCGCAGAAAACTAGTATGCATGTTAAAAGAGGACCTAAACTCTTCCACAGGAGAGAAGGAAAACACTAAGAAACCCACCCTGTCTACCAGGCAACCTTATCAACTAGTTCCAGCAATTAAATATATATACAGCCAGGGCACTATCTGCATGGAGTTTACATGTTCTCCCACATCCCCCCCCCCCCCCCCCCCAAAAAAAAACAAAAAAAAAAAAAAACCAAAAAAAGCATACGTTAATTGGATTTCCCCCTAAATTGGCCCTAGAAAACAATGGACATATGACTGTGATAGGGATTGGATTGGAAGCTCCTCCGAGTGACAGTTAGTAAAGCGCTAAGGAAGATTTTAGTGCTATATAAATACTAAATAATAACCATAATAATAATAATAAAATAATAATGGTTGAACTGGCTCAAAAATATGAGTAATGAAGACATACTGGACCAAACAGCATCTAAACTAACTAGCACATTTAAACCTCCATGTCTAGAGGACTAGTTAAACAACATCCAAGTAAGTAACATTAAAACCCAACATGTTTCATCCATAAATAAAGGGCTTTGTCAGGGAAAACGTGTGAAGTGCAGTGCTAACATTGTGCCTACATTGTGCAAACAATCAAAGTGGCATGCTGTATAGCATCTAGCCCAAGACAGAGCCTTCCTAAGTTTTGCAGGTATTACAACATCACACATCAGCTTTTCACATAAGTCTTGCACTGGTCAGAAAAAAGTAATATCAATAAAGACGTTTCCTGTAACTACAACACTCTTCACAATGCAATGAATAGACCACAATCAGCGCACTGAGTTCCCCTTCTGTTATCGAAGTAAGGACACCGCCTGACAGACAATACCCATCTCCCATTGCAGTCCATATCAATACTAAAGGATATAACTCAAAAAGAAACTGTATTGTTTTAATAACTCTCCTTGTTCCAAATGTTTTCCCCCCCAGGCACCTATTGTTCAATGTACAAGCACAAGAAAGCCAAATCCACAGAAAAAAAAAGAAAAAAACATATTAAATGAGAGAACAGAAGGGCACAATATTGCTCACAAAGGCAATTAGTTAATGCAGGTATACGATAAGATCACAGGATATGAAAACATTATCAACACGAGACAATATATTATCTCTGTCCGACATGTTCTTGATTAGATGTTGTGCAGAGAACAGAAAAGGCACATTTCAAAGCTAAAACACAATGAAAAAATTGCTATGTCATGGCTTCAGGATTACAAGTACAATTCTGAAGTTCTCCAGAAACAAACACACTAAAAGCTGAAGATTGGCCCCTGAAAAACATTGATTCTCATGGAGAAACCAGAACACTTTACATGAAGTTTTTTTTTCTTAAAAAAAGCATAATACACACATACACAACACCAATAAAACAAGTCGCCTGTATATAAAACTGCCACAATATAAAACGACGTATCTCCTCTAGCCTGTGGTTCCCAAAAACGCCGTTATTCAATTGACTTTTTCTCCTAAGTTTTCTCCTAGGAGATATTTTCTCATATTCTGTTAAAAATAATCTTTCAGCACTCTACAATTGAAAAAGTGCCAAAAAGTAGGTGAAAATTGAGCGCTGTTAAAACAGCGCAGGAGATTTGGGCACAGCCGGTGCCGCCATAGACCATGATAGGAATTACAGCTATAGTGACGCTCAGTGAGTAACTTCGGCCCCGTCAGAAGACGGAGCTTAAGTTACTGTTATAACACTGTAATTCAGGCTCTAGCTATGGCTGGAAGCCAAATTACATAATTCCCCACAATCCACGTTGAGCTGGAGGGGGAATAGTAATTAACGCTGCCGGGACTTGTGCAGGAGCAGAGTAAGCCATTTATTGGCTTTATCCCGTGCCCAAGTCTCCTGGCATCCGATTCATAGGTACGCATGCAAAGGTACTGTCAAAATCATACTGAGAATTATCTTGCTTGCTGGTGGCTTAAAAGGCATTTTTATTGCTAAGATGTGAAAATATCACCTAGGAGAAAACTTAGGAGAAAAGGTGGATTGAATATGGGCCACAGTGTTTGTGGCACTAGCTGCAATCCAACCAATTCCTCAGTTGTGCCCAAAGATTACCCAGTCACCTGTGGTTAGAGTACAGTACTGTGTTAGGAAACTACAGCCAAGTCTGAGCTTGCTAACATACAGTAATCATGCTGATGTGATGTTTACACAGGAGCAGACTCCTAAGAAGACCAGAATTGGCACAGTCAGTACATTTACGTGACGCAACACGTTATACTACTGCTTTTTATGTACATTCCTTTTTCCTCATCTTAATTTTACTGCTCTTAATTTTACTACTCTGAGGCTCCACCGCAGATAGTAATAAAGATAAAATTACACCCAAATTCCAAGGCTGAACAGACAGCTAAGGTGGGGAGGCACCAAAGAACTAACCCAGCCATGCTGGTTCTTCTGAATGACTGACTATTGATTGCTACTGTGAGCTAATCACTGCCCAGACTGGAGGTTTCAGCTTCATATCAGTGACGCAAAAATATAACGATGGACAAGTGAAATTCCTCACACACAATTACAAGCATTGTTGCCCTAAGGCCGTGTACACACTCTCTACTTATGTCACCCATCTGGGATCAGGACCTGATCCCCTAGGGCGACATCACTGGCCAAGGCTTGCATGTCAGCTGTGTGGCTGATGATGCGCTGTGTTGCTATGAGGGGGGACAACAGAGGGATGACAAGCAGCACATGCATGACATCTCGTGGTGGGAAAGGGGGGTTAGAGGCGCAGACAATGGGATCAGCGTCACTGGTATTGAGTAGATCCGCCTGGCGACTCATTCACAGCTGGGCATGGGGAGGTCATTGGGTGCTGTACACATGCCTGATTGTCAGCTGAGACAGTCGTAGACTTAAGTCAGGCATGTGTATGAGGTTTAAGAGATCAGGACTCAGTCCCTTGTCTGACAGTTTGGGGTTTAGGAGGCTAGCAATGCACCTGTTGCTATGTAGGGGAGAGGGACGTTGCACGGTGAATGACTAAATATGAGTGTGTGGGATGAGTAGGGGATCAATGAGCCCATTGGTTGGTCTGGCAGCAGTAGGCGTGCTCCTGTTCTACAGTGTTTTCCCCAGGCTCTTTTAGTCAGGTGCTCCACCCGGCTAGTTTTGGTGAGCACCCTGCTGTCATAGACTCACCTCCTCCTATGCTGGAAGCAGAGTTGCACAGAGAAGCGCCAGCCCTACCTTCTCTCATCGCTCCACACCTGGCTACTTATTCCCTGCCACCCAGCTGGAAAAATATCTAGGGAGAACACTAGACTAGGTTTAGATTTTCTGTCCTGTCCGATCAATACCTTCAATCAATTTGTGGTCAAAATTGATCTAACATTTTGGGGAATCATTGCTCAGCCAGCAGATAAATCAAATCTGCAGGGAACCAAATGGGAAAATCGATAAAGGAATGGGCACCCTTACTCTCTTAGTGCTCTCAATGCATAGGAAACACTCTTTTTATGGTTACGTTTTGAGTTACAACACGATCACGCATTAGCTGACATAAAGCACTCTCTGCCCAAACAATGTACCATCTAATGCATCGAACAAGCAGTAAAAAGCACACACCTTCCAGCCTTCAGCAGCAACATTTATTGGGGAGAGAATTGTTTGGAAAATCCTCCAGGTGACGCTTGCTGTAAAATGTGTGAGGTTTTATCTGTTCTTTGATACCTGCATAGAAATCTTGTGAACTGTGAAGCACAGTGCGCGCCTGGCTGCTCTAAGCTGTTATCTCGACACATCGCAAGTCTCAATGACACCAGATTAACCCGTTTGGTCCATGCGAGAACATGGTTAAATGTTTCACGGTGGCTTGCCGCTTGTCCAGACGCTTCCATATTACACACTGAGACACAGGGGTGCATACACAAACACACAAGCATAAGACTGCTTGCCTTTACAGTCACCTACATACAGTGCTGAAGAAGATGTGCAGAATATTTTAGCACGTTCCTGTTGTGCCTGAGATGAAGAAGTACCCGAAGAGCTGATGTTCTGCCTGCAGAAACTAGCAAAGTCTGTCTTTTATACGATTCTAATACAGCATGGGAAACATCAAAATAATGTAGCCAATTGATAATTACAGAAGGCTAATAATTAATATTCATATGCATTCCCTGTTGATTTTGATTGGCATAATGCCAAGCTACACACAATTTGTATGACATTTCTATGCAAATCGGAATTATTAGCATCTAACTGACCACCTCTATTGATAATGCCAAACTGTATTTCAGCCTCCAATTTCATGTGACAGTAAATCTAAATTAATTAGCAATGTACAAGCATTATTTGCATTGTATGCCTTTTACTTTTTGTAGTGAAGTACTTGGCTAGCTGGCTCCTGTAGCTCCTTCTTGGCAGGAGAATGAGGGAGTTCCTTCCCCAGCGCAGAGCAAATCACCTGACCACACCCATCTCCTCCCTGTCCTGAAAGAGGTTAACTCTTTGTGATCAGCACTGCAGCTACAATTCCTCCCTGTTCAATGTGTGAGAAGGCATGAATATGTCCAATTTTGTCATCATGGTGGTACCCAGTGGCTATGCAGATAGTTACTCAGCTGTCATTTACTTACTTTATAGCAGTTTGCAACCCCCACATGTACAAAATGTAATGTATTAACAACACACTCTCACACATACACTTGCTTCATTGTCCATGTGCTAAATGAACATAAAAGGACATTAAAAAAAACAAAAACATGCCATGACCAATGCACAGTGGCATTCTGCAAAGTCCACCATCAGAACCCTGACCCTTTTTGATGATCATCCTCCATCCACCCCAATAAGAGTGAGTTTGAGCATCATCTCAGAAACCCCTCCTCCACAGAATAGGAAAGAGAGTGTGTGGAATCTTGGCCATGTCCCTCGTAAGAAAGCATAGGCTATGCTACTGGACTCTTCAGAAGTTGAATAATTCTATTTATAGTAGAATAATCATATTTATACAGCACAATCCTAAAGCTATATTACAACACTTTATAGTGCCTGTTATAATATAGTTATGTAAGTTACTTTAACAATCAGGTCTCTTTTATGTATGGCTAGGCCTAGGACTACACGTTGTGATAAAAGACATAACAGAAAAAAACTTCTGATAGCCAGAAACAGAGTTAATGCTATTTTTAAAACAAGCAATAGAGTTAATAATGACAATACAACCCATATTGCAAAACAAAATATCTGACCTAACAATTATGGACTCATTTAAAGTGTTTTGAACTATGATTCTCAGTGGTAAGCCACTTAGCGACCTTTACCGCGCTGCAGCTTAATGCCTGCACACTGGGCTAAATAAATGTTATATATGATATGTAAATAACGTACAATATTGGACACCCAAAGGTCATAAATGAGGCAAAGACTGACATGCATTTTGTAGTAATACAGAGCAGCCAATCATTTTTACTTTTGACTGACTATATTAAACTGCTGAATACTAACTGGTCAGTGAATTAACTTAAAAAACAAAACAAAACCAAAAAAAACCCAGCCTAACAAAATGGAAAATAAACGAATGACAGAAGAATTTTATATCTTAAGCCTCATCTACATGATACGATTCTTTGAGCGATTCGATTACGATTCTATTTACGATTCGATTAAATCCGACATGTTCGATCGGGATTCGATTTGATTCAATTCGATTTGCCATTGTTGCAATGGAAAATCGAATTGAATCGAATCCCGATTGGACATGTCGGATTTAATCGTATCGTAAATAGAATCTTAATCGAATTGCGCAAAGAATCGTATCGTGTAGATTGGGCTTTAGACCATAGTAGTTACAAAACAAACAAAAAAGCACAGGGACTCTGGAAGCCCAATCTGGTGTAGTATGTTCCTTGCTGCAAAGGACAAGTAGAACAGTAGATAGTATTATACTCAATATAAGTCTATATATAAGGACTCTTTCACAGTGGGACGTTGCGTTTGATGCAACGTTAAAGTCGCACAACGTGCCCCTAACACACTGCATGTAGGTTATGACATTGGATGTTATTTTGCATAGCGTTATGTGTCTCTTGGTGCGCTGTTTTCATCGCACACTGATGGAACGAAAATAGCGCATGCGTTACATTTAAAAAAAAAAAAAAAACATTACTGAGCATGTGCAACACACATAACGCAGCAAATTTATTGCTAAACGCACAGCCTGCAGCACTTTCTAAATATTGCTACACGTTACACACAACACAATGTGTGCACTGTGAATCTCACACAGACTTTGCATTGCTGTGCGTTAGTCTGTGTTATAATTTTTTGTAACGTGCGACTTTAACATCCCACTGTGAAAGATGCCTACAAGTGTGGGCTGCTATTCAGGCAACCACTTATATCAGCATATGGGGAAGTACCACCCCACTCAGACTTGATTATCTGGATACCAGATGGGGCAGCTCCCAAAAAAAAAATAATAAAAATCAACCTTACTGTACATGTAGAACATTAAATTCAACAACCCCCCAAGGGTAGAACTATAGAAGCTAAAAACAGCTAAAAGCTATAAACTAAAAGTGATATTTGTGCATGTATGTATAAGATAAGAAAAATAACATGCATATTGCACTTTTTTCCTGGTGCACTCAAAGTGCCAGAGCTGCAGCCACTAAGATGTGCTCTATAGGCAGTAGCAGCATTAGGGAATCTTGCCCAAGGTCTCCTTACTGAATAGGTGCTGGCTTACTGAACAGGAAGAGCCGGAATTAAAACCCTGGTCCCGCGTGTCAGAGGCAGAGCCCTTAACCATTACACTATCCAGCCACATGTAATAGGAAGATAGGTAAGGGCTTACCTTCCCAAAGATTCCCTGAGTATGATTTCAGAGTTGTTGTTTTTTTTTTTTTAAATGTTGCACAATAATGATAACGTGTTTCACTACCTATAGCCACTTTCTCAGCTCAAGTTTCAACGATATTTACGGACCTCTGAGTGCAAAGCTTTTTGAATAAAAAGTCTTAAATCATATTCGGTGAATCTTTGATCTTCCTATTTAATTATGTACATAAATACATGTTAGTTTATAGCTTTTGATTAAGCACCTCAAGCTGTTCTTTGTTTATATATCTTAGACCTTTTTAAAGGTGACAGTTTTAAAGGCAAAAAATCACAATCCTCTAAACCAGCAAATATATAAAGCTACAGGTCCTTTCATAATAATGAACTTAGAAGTCAAATGGTTAAAAGAACATAACTTCCAGCATCTTAGTTTTGTTATGGTCCTCAACCACATAGGTGTATATGAGCAATGGAGTTACTGTGATTATTTTTCATTATAGAACTCACTGTGGAGGCATGGTTAAGAGAGTGGTTAAGTTCCTGGCTTAGCTGCCTCATAACCACTAACAGCTGGCACCATAAAATTCATGGAAAAGCTGTGAATTTCCTACCCATCAGATGTGCACCGGCTCAGCTCTTGCTAGTGCTCGGCATTGGAAAAATGTCCCCACCCCCCATTATGCCACATCTGAGCACCTGTTTTATTTTTTAACTTTTCCTTACCAGGTAACACCACTGTATGTCAATGACATGCGTAGTGTTGCAGCCAAACGGTGTCCATGCCGTCCGCTGATAAGAGGCCTAAAAGCATTTTCTTCAGGCATCTTCATTACTGCTCATATAAAAAGGCCAAAATGTCATCCTTTGTAGACTCAGGGCAAGTTTCAATAGCTGATGCATCTCCTGATGCTGCCATTACCTGAACAATAATAATGACTGCATAGACCTTAACTATAAACTGTTCTACTCGATTTCCAAATTGACTCCTCATAGAAAAAGACTCCCAGTCATACTGATAAGTGTACCAAATAGTTCCCTGGAGACACTCATGACAAAGGTCAGAAGAAGAGTCATTAGACAGGTTGAGAAACTTTGCCCTATTGTTAGTGTCTCCTAGATAATAAGTTGGAGTCTGCATAACTCCCCAGAAGAAAAATGAGTGCTCGGCTATGTTCACAATCCAAAGTTCCTAATGCATGGATCATACCTGCACATTTTACTACTGTCCTCTGTCTGTGGCCAGCCAATACAAACTGAGCACGCAATGCAAATCCACACAATCCAGGGTTTCCTTTCGTGAAAAGCCGCATGTCAAGAAGATCAATAGTTCTGGAGATGATAGGATTTCTACATGAATATGAAAATATTGAATTTTCACATATAGAGGACATAAAGTAAAGTAATACATTATAGTTAATTTACTCCTCATTGAAGGTGAATCAATGAGTGAAAGATGACAGTAAAACATTTGGTTTCATCAAGGGAACGTCCGGAAGACCAGTTTGGAAAAAGGATACCATGAATAGGTAATTATGGATACTCTGAATGTTTAACACCAGGCAAAATGTTTTATTGTAGATTAAAGTAAACCTGTAATTATACAAAACAAAAACAAATGTCAAATACTTACCTCGTTAGACGGAAGCTTCTGAAGCAGAGGCTTCCCGTGTCCTCCTTCAGACCACTGAACCTGTGCTGGAACCCTCTGGAAGTTCTTCCATCTATGAACACCCTGCACCTGCGCCCTGCATCCAGGCGCCCTGCACCTGCGCCGTGTAGCCACGCTCGTTCACGGATAGGAGCACAGCCCGACAAGCCCTTGTCAATGAGGTTCAGGAGGTTCCAAAGCTGGATCAGTGAAGGTGAGGGGATCGGGGAAGCCTCTGGATTATCCCTGTACTGAGGTAAGTATCTAAATGGGGCATTTTTTCCCCTACAGGTACACTTTAAGATATGCTGATATGGGTCAGAACCACCATCCTCATACTACAATCTCTGTAATCTACTCATCTAATTCTAGTTCTTGCTGAGTTTGTAAACAAATGCAGAAATCAGCCTTCTCAGTTGGCACATGGTTAGCACAGACTTTTTACTTTTCCAGATAAAAACAAGAAAAAAAATATTTGTATTGATGTCCATGTCCCCATTAGAGATATTTCACCATACTTCCTGTTTCCTGTGACCCAGTCACAGGTGGGGAGTGGCTAGAGATCTCACTAAGTAATACCAAGACCTGTCCTTCCTAACCCTGTCCTCAAGTACCAGCAAGAAAACATGTCTTGCAGTAAAAAAAAAAAAAAAAAACACAAATATTCACCGGTAGGATAATCACTGTCTCAGCAGAGCTGGTTATTTACTTCTGTGGATTTTCACAAAGCAAACACCGCTGGTGGTACTTAAGGTGGCCATACACTGGTCGATTTGCCATCAGATTTGACCAACAGATAGATCCCTCTCTGATCAAATCTGATCAGAGAGGGATTGTATGGCAGCCTTTACTGCAAACAGATTGTGAATTGATTTCAGCATGAAACCAATCACAATCTGTGGTGGTGCTGCCGCTGCCCCCCCCTCCCCCGCATACATTACCCGCTCCAGCAGGCGCGTGTCCCCGCTGTCACCACTGTCTTCTTCTCCGCTGGGCTCCAGGTTCCATCTGGCTTCACTTCTTTCTGTCCGGGGAAGTTTAAACAGTAGAGGGCGCTCTACTGTTTAAACTTCCTGCCAGGACAGGAAGAAGTGAAGCCTGCTGGACTCGGAGCCTAGCGCGGAGATGGAGCAGCGGTGTTCAGGGGACTTGCGCCGGGGGAACAGGTAATGTATTGCCGCTGTATTGCGTCGGTCATCGGGCATTCGAATGCCGCTATCGATGCACTCCCGACATGACAGCAATCGAGCAAAATCTTCCGCACAGACGGCTCGACGGGATCGATTGATTTTGGACGAAAATCAATCGTTTGCGTTTGCGCAACAATTTCACAGCAGATTCGATCACAGTGATCGAATCTGCTGTATATCGGCAGGAAAATCGTTAGGTGTATGGGCCCCTTTAAAGGAAAATTGGACTCACCTGGGGCTTCTTCTAGCCCCTAGAAGAGTCTGTGTCTGTAATGGCCCAGGTCAGCCTCTTCTGCACATGTTCTGCTTGCTGTTGCGCTCACATAGCCAGGAGCATACTGCCCAGGCGCAGTAGCACTTAAGACTGCGAGTGGCAGGTACGTGCACCTGTGCATGCACAAGCGAAGCAGACCCGGACGGGTTGTGGGCCTTTGTGGAGAGAACAGCTGACAACTGTCTGACTGCGCAGCTACGCCGAGGCACACAGACATTTCTAGGGGCTGGAAGAGTCCCCAGGTGAGTCTATATTTTTTTTTTCATGTATCCTTTAAGGACAGGGTTGGAAAAACCTGACCTAAAAACTAGTACTAATATGGAAGTGGTTCTAACCTGCCCTATTCAAGCTAAAGAGATTGGATGAAGTTCTGCTTTGACACTGTCTTGCACTTTTGTTTCTGTTTAATTTGTAGGTGAACAGTTCAGGCCTACTTTAAACATCCTACTATTGTATAAAAAAATGGAGTTTTATATAACAGCGGCAATGCCCGACCTTTGTAACAGATCAGAGTGCTGTATAATTCATTGGAGCACTGAGCTCACTGGAGAGCTCTATTAATAAGACAGTACTGTGCTGTGGACAGTAGAGGGCTAATGCCTTCCGGATGTTGAGCTGCAGACCATCTCAGCCATACGTTATAGAGCCCAGCTACCCCTGATGAGGAGGACGGAGTCCTCAGGGGAGTCTGTTCATTAGTGCTCTCTGTTCTTGTAGCCGAATAATAATGAGGGTCATGCACACAGAAAGGAATGTAAAAGTCAACAAATTGAATTTTAAGAGTTACATATCTTCCCTACATGCGTCTGTGTCATGAGTGTTTTCCCTTTGGTCCAATTAGAGGTTAGAGGTTGTGATGTGTTATTGGACCAGGATGAATGGCATGTAGAAACATAAGCACATTCAAGTCACACTGATACATTGGTGTCCTAATTACACGGAGGTCCTGTCTCCGCTTACAGCCTAAGCTACACGGGAGAATTTAAATCGCTCTGCAGCCTCAGATTAACCTTTTGTTGGCAAACACTTAAACTGATGTATTACTAATGAAAATATTGACAGCAGGTGGTTAAAGTAGACGTCTAGGCATTTAAAGAAAAAAAAAATCTTGGTTAGAATAAGCCTTAGCCTTAGGCTGTGTTCCCACCATGTTTTGCCCGTTCTCCACTCATCGCTAAACAGACAGTGCACGGCTTTTATTTTATAAATATCCGCGGGATCCATTGCAGTAGGCGGACCGCACTTCTGTGCAGTCCACGATAATCCCGGGCATGTGCATGCATCTGCTTCTGCCCTGGGCTAAGCCAATTGCCACTACTCGCTCCCTGTACACAGGGACGTAGCATGAAGATCTCGATTGGGCTGCAAAAGACCAATGGGAACCCTCATCAACAGGGAGAATTCTTATTGGTTTATGGTGGACCAATGAAAATTCTCCCCGTTGTTAGGGAGAATCAGCCTAATGCAACCTATGGAGATCTCCATGCTCCTGCACTTTAAATTTCATATCTTTGCAACTATGGCAACAGTGCAATTTTCAATGTACAGCACGCCTTCTTTGGAATACAGAACACCTTAACTTCCTCATAGTTCTGTGTAAGTAATTTTTGCAGGAAAAATTAAGATTTAGCCTTTCCTGATGTGCTTTGTAGGTTAACCGAAGTCAGCATTACATTTGTACGCCTAAAATGCTCATCATTTTTCAAATCTGAAATGAATCACGTCAATTAAGAACACTGGCATTCCCATTTAGCAAATCTCAATATGAAGCGAAAATAAACGTATGAGATAATGCATTTTAGAGTACGGATAATAAATAGAACATAAGTAGCAAAGAAAAAAGTCTCATGTTTTTTTCCAGTTCAGGAAGAGTTAAAAAAAATTCAGTTGTTAGCTATGCAAAAGAGCTTCTCTGAGCTCTTTGCCCCACTGGGTCGAATACAGTCCTATTTTCAGAAAGTGAATGGGAACCGCATTTTGGAAGTCTTCGGGAGCTGTGTCCTCCCGAAGACGTGTGGCTCCATACTGCACAGGCGTGAGTGTGCAAGAGGGTGTGCTTGCGCAGGTGCAGTACAGGGCCGCCCTTCTTCAGGAGCACTCGGGCTCCCTGAAGACTTCTGAAGCCTCCTTCAGCCAGGTAAAGCAGTATTTGACTAATTTAGTAAAATACTGCTTCCGGGCGAGCCAGCACTGGAACAAGGGGACCTGAAGAGGAGTGGAAAAGCTCTATAGGACCCAG
This sequence comes from Hyperolius riggenbachi, assembly GCF_040937935.1. Lineage (NCBI taxonomy): Eukaryota > Metazoa > Chordata > Amphibia > Anura > Hyperoliidae > Hyperolius > Hyperolius riggenbachi. Next base: position 117,079,210 of record NC_090646.1, on the reverse strand, counting down.
AGCCTTCCCTCTCCTTGGGTAAGTATCTGTCTCATTTTTTTAAATGCGATTCCCATTCACTTGAAGCACTTAAACAGCCAAGAAACAGTGAGAGACAGCTTAGGATAAGGTTTTACTGCAGGAAAGTTCATTATTTCTGCTTTGTGTTATAGCTTTAAAGACAGAATGTGGTTTCTAAACTGCAAATATGACAGAATGCAATGCTATTAAAAAAAAGCAATATAACTGAAAATAAAAATATGAGACTCTTTTCTTTGCTACTAATGTTCAATTCATGATCCATACTACACATACAATTCATTACACCATAATTCTTTTTTGCTTCAGCTTTGCTTTAAAAGTCTCTCTTGCAGTTAAAGGGAGAAACCCACAATAGTACCGTATATGGAGAAAAACTAACATGCTGCCACTGACACCCAACCCAAATACCATTGTATTGCCTTTTTTATGATTTCAGAGTAAATGACTGAAACTCTCCTTTGCTCTATATTGCTCCATCCACCAAACACTGCAATTACCAGCAGAAAGCACATTAGACTAGACTAGGATCCTGTGTCACTCTATCAGCTAGCAGCCTAAACACTACTGCAATACATTATTCCTGACATTCATAAAAGATCTCACATCATCATATTCACACACTGAACAATATCACAGAATTCCTGCATTAGTGTTGCTCTATGAGACACAGCATCCGCTGACAAGGAATCTTACACTCTAATTGCAGGCGGCGTATTCTCTTACAGATGTTTGTGAAGCGCTCTGTGATCCACTGTTTTGTAAATGGAAACGATTTTTCCTGACCTCTGATATTGTGGTCAATAAGATGTATCACTTACTTAGTCTAATTAAACTAATGGCGCGAGGTATCAGCTTCCACCACTAGCATGCAGGTCAAAGCCCTCCCCGATGTATGCGAACATGCGCCTATTAATTTAGCTAGCGTGCCTCAGTATTCAATATGGATGAGAAGTGCTGACACAGGTGGAACACAGCTGGCCAGGAAAAGCCAGCAGAATGTGAACACGGTGTGCTGTACAGGCCTATGGCCTTCTTACCTCGCTTTCACTATATCTGCCTGCATACTTGTTTATATGCACACACATACTGTATAGATACACACACTGTATAGCCACACACAACAGTATACTGTCTGTATGCACACACATCTATACATACACCATTACACTGTCTCTATACACACAAACACACGCACACCACTACACTGTCTATATGCACACACTTACATACACAGATCTGTCTGCACACGCACCATTATACTCTCTGTATGCACAGACATTCATACACATACCATAATATGGTCTGTATACACACACACATACACACACCATTATACTCTTTGTATGCACACACATCTATACATATGCCATTACACTGTATGTATACACACACGCATGCCACTATACTGCCTACACGCACACACATACATACACATATCATTATACTGTCTAAATGCACATATATACATACATACACATACACACACACACACACACCCTTATACTGTCTGTATGCACACACATCCATACATACACCATTACACTGTCTCTATACACACACACACCACTACACTGTCTATATGCACACACTTACATACACAGATCTGTCTGCACACGCACCATTATACTCTCTGTATGCACAGACATACATACACATACCATAATATGGTCTGTATACACACACACATACACACACCATTATACTCTTTGTATGCACACACATCTATACATATGCCATTACACTGTATGTATACACACACGCATGCCACTATACTGCCTACACGCACACACATACATACACATATCATTATACTGTCTAAATGCACATATATACATACATACACATACACACACACACACACACACACACACACACACACACACACACACACACACACACACACACACACCCTTATACTGTCTGTATGCACACATATATACACACCACTATACTGCCGGCATGCAAACATGTATTCTCATACCATTATACTGTCTGTGTATATATATATAATATATATATATATATATATATATATATATATATATATATATATATATATATATATATACACACACACACACAACATTAAACTGATTGTATGCACACACATCAATATACTGCCTGTATGGAAACACGTATATGCATACACACCATTATACTGTCTGCATGCACACACATATATACACATAGCGTTATACTGTCTGTTTGCACACACATATATACACAGCATTGTACTGAAAATACACATTTTAATGTATACATATATATAAACACTCTGTAATGAAAGAAAGAACAAAAATGTCCCACAATGTTAATCCAGTTAGCAGGTATTGTAGGACTTGAAGTACTTTAACCTACAGAGGGTCCAGGTTTGCCTACCACAGACAGCTAGCAGGTATACCAGGACTTGTCCACTACAAATGACTTGTATCATGAATGCCAGGACTTGTAGAAACTTAATAAAGCATGAGTCCAGGCTTATTCACCCCTGGTAACAGCTACCAGGTACACTAGGACTTGTAATGCCTTATGAACAGAGAGTCCAAGTTGGCACACTGCTCATTACAGCTACTAACTGGTATACTAGGACTCGTTAGGACTTGTAGCACCTTCCATGCTTGCCCACTGTTAAAAATAGCTAGCGGGTTTGGTAGGATTATAGGTCCCACCAAGGTATAATTTAGCGAAGCGAAGGGGGGGTAGATTGACCGTTTCCTTTCAATTACAAATAAAACAAAGATCGGTAGGTGGATTGTTCATTAAAATTGTATGGGCACCTTTACAGTTTCTTAGCAAACAGATTTCCCACCATCTATATAAACAGTTCAGCCACAGACAGCACAACTGAATAACACTCTTTTACATGGGAACCTGCCAAGGACTAGCACATTTACGAGGAAGCAAACAACCAATCAGTAATGTGTTGGAAGCAGGAAAAACTACACAAGTGTAAAGGTGGCAACACACCATACAATTTTCACGCAATCTGGCTGTACAATCAATCACCAAGTTCTGTTATACTACATGGATGTTGGTAAGATTGTATAAAAATTGTAGTCAGATTGCATGAAAATTGCATGATGTGTGACTGTGTGGCCACCTTAAGGATCTGACCGACAATGACAAAGGGTAAAATAACTAGACAGCAGGGTCAAAGTATCTCCAAAATGACAGGGCTTGTAGGGTGTCCCTAGTATTCAGTAATCAGTCCTTACCTAAAAGTTCACCTGTTCCAAGGAAGAGCTAAACTAGTAAGGGCCCGTTTCCACTATCGTGAATCCGCATGCGTTGCCCGCATGCAGATTCGCACAGCCAATACAAGTGAATGGGACTGTTTCCACTTGTCAGTTTTGCTGTGCGTTTTTCTGTGCAGGATTTTTCTGCACGGCAGAGCCCTCAGAATTCGCTTGCGTGTGGAATGCAGGCGAATCGCACGCAATGTATTTAATAGGGAAATCGCATGCGTTTTCCCCATGCGGTTTTTACCGCGAATTCGCATGCGATTTCGCATAGGTACCCATGTTAATTCACACAGGCAGTGACATGGTTAAAATCGCATTACCCTAACCTATGCGAATTCGCGGCAAAAAACGCATGCGGAATCGCACCCGCATGCGATTACGCCTGCGGTGATTTGCCGGCGATTCCGCAACGCTATAGTGGAAACTGGCCCTAAACCAGTGACAAAGTTTATGGACCCTCAATGCTTACTGCGGCCTGAGTAGAATTTGGGCTGAGCTACCTAGTATGACCATATAGTAGAGCTTCTGTAGCAAACATTGCCAAAAATTGTCTATGAACTGAGAACAGACAGCGCAACATGGCTAACTCCATATGACGCTGCCTAACCACAGACTAGTTACAGTACCCATATTGACCCCTGCTTACTTCCAAGACCACCTACAATGGGCTTGTGAGCATCATCATTGGACCACAGGAGTCCAATTTTCTCCTACCCATTAGTTCCTTTTATGTTTTGCTGATCAGTTAATGGCGCTTTTTTGCTATGCAGCGAGGAGGTCCCGAGATTGATTAAGCATTATCTGCAGAATGTTCATCTTTCTGCATCCATAGTTTCCCTCCACGAGCACACTGGGAGGTCAGCTGTCCTATGACCATTTCGTCTCAGGCAAGTATGAATATGCTGGGAGCAGAACTAGTAGGCCATGAGTTCTGACATGGAAAGATAGGCATAGATCTGCAGCACTTTGTAACATGCTGCACAATATGCCCAAGCAACATCAAGCCGGGGAATAAATATGTATGTACTATATCTGAATAATTTTGCAACGCAAAACGTATAGCTACGTCTAGTTTTCTTTTTGAAAACCATGCTGGCTCTAAGCCAAATTCATTAACATATTAGAATGTTTATACATTTACTAATCGCTGTTTTCTGTTACTTGTTTCACTTTTTTTCTATATCGTTTGGCAAATAAACGTTTAACACAGGGCGTAGTCATGTAACGTTGTATGCCAAACCTCGTGGATTTTGGAAGAACAAAGAACAGAAGTAACAGCCTGGAGGCATCCTTGTAAATACTGAGGTTAGCGGACAGCAATTCTCATTGCTCTATGACTCATTAAAAAATAATCTCATCTCGCAGCAACTATAAAAAATTGCATTCATACTGGATTGTTATTGAGTGCCATCTGCTGGCTTCCTGAGGTACACATATAAAATTCATGGGCAACCTATCCTATCCATCTGATGGAAAAAGGATACTTTAATCTAATTTACTACTTGGAATGATGAAAAAATCTGTGGAAAAATCCACAGTAACAGGATTCAGTCACTTAAAGGGAAGAGAGAGGTATATGGAGGCTGCCATATTTATTTCCTTTTAAACATTACCAGTTGCCTGGCAGCCCTGCTGATCCTCTGCATCTATTAGTTTTGGTCATAGACCCTGAATAAGCATGCAGATCAGGTATTTCTGACAAAAATCTGACAAAATTAGCAGCATGCTTGCTTCAGGTGGGTAATTCCAACACTACTGCAGCCAAAGGGATCCGCAGGACAGCCAGACAACTGGTATTGTTTAAAGGGAAATCCATGTGGAATCCTCCATATACCTCTAGCATCAAGTTCCTTTTAAACATAAGACTTATTATTATTCCTGAGTGTCAAAGTATATTATCTGAAATAAACACTGTTTGTTCAACCCCCCAACTACTCATCAAATTCAAACTGCACTGGGAAATAGTTTAAATAAAAGGTTTGATGATTTGATCTGGCTGCAGTGAAATCCTCCCTTTATACGCTCAGACCATGTCCTAAGCAATGTGTGCTATACTCCCTGCTCTTGCTGTATTAATAAACTGATTAATGGCGTATATAAATGATTACAACATCTCAGTAAATATATAAAATGACACAAACTTCCTATTTTCTGTTTTCCTATGAATAGCATGGAAAGAATAGGCTCTGGTAGTATTCGGAAGCATTCAAACACATTAATTAGAGCTAATTAAAATGATATACAACTGGTTACTTCCTAAAATAAACATTGTTGCATAAAAGCTACAAAGTTTCTTGTGACAAACTGCTTGACTACAGAGGAGTCTACACAAACACACTAAATCAAGATGCTCTATGTGCAACCAATGACAAGGAAATACACAGAATCGTATAACTCTTGCGTAGTTTGCTACAACATGGGACCTTAGTGTTCTCACAAATGCTTTGTCGTTTTAATACAGTTCAAATATTGCATTCATTTGATTACGTTCTTTTGCTTCTGGGAAAAGAAGCTATCATTGCAAATATGAACAAGGTGTGCAGCTTAGTCTAACGTAGGTGTATTTAAAGTGCATCTAACCCAAAATGGAATGAGGCAAATTCTCAAAGAATTTATGTTGCTTTGTGGAATTTATAAGTATTGCCTTTAAAAGTGAATCTTTCCAATTAAAATTATGCTGTGTAGCTCTACTTGCCTGTAGCTGTGCACCTATCCTATGAGGTTTAAGATCTCTCCTGCTTGTAGCTTCCTGCTGCACAATACCTACTTCCTGTGACTACAAGTCCCACCTCTTAATGTAGACCCATGGTTTTTACTGTAGAGCAGAGATGCAATGAAAATGAGCATTAAAAAAAAGGACCCAGCTTCACTCTCATAAGATCAGCCAGTTTGGCCCGGGGCCTTTTTTGATGTACGGGATTCATTTTTTAAACTCCTCAAAGTAGGTAATTAGTTTGATTGTGTGAACTCCTCCTACCTCAGGTTTCCCATGGTCATCCTGTTTGACCCACCCAGCATGGGGGAGAGGAGAGAAGCTGTAGCACTGTAGAAAGTGCATCCAACCCATGAAAAAGGTATTCTCTTCACCCCTTTTATTTGATACACTAGTAGTATTCATTTCAGTTGGCTAGCTAATAGAATTTGCCTTGTTCGTTTTTGAATTTAGATACACTTTAATGGGTAACTCCACATCTGTGTGCATCACATGTCTAAAGGCAAAGGCATCCATTTTATCAACATATCACATTGGCCAGTGATCAATTCATTCTTACCCTGCTGATCCAATACATTTCTGATTAATTTTGAACAGTGTATCAAACCAGATTTATGACATGGGGCAGAGGGGAATGTTTGCAAGCAGGTGAGGTCTTGATTGACAGCTGCATAGTTTTGTATGGCATTGAGCAGTACAAGGCAGCGGTTTGATCAATTATTTATTTATTTGTTTAAAGCAAAAATCTAATGACATCTGATTGAGATCAAGTGCTGTGATGTAGTGCATCGACTGCTATTCCAACTGATTTTCAATCAGAGAGTGATCAGTCATTTGCATTACCAGACCATTATTGACCTGTGTATGGCTAGCATGCATCAGGGTTTCAAAATAATCAGCTATTTGCCTGCCTAGACTCTTAAACGTTCCACTCTGCCCATCCCAAAAATGTTCAGATTTTACTTGCTGTTGTAATGAAGCATAGGACACAATGCAACGCTGTGTTTTTTATGAACTTTAAAGAGTCGACTACAGTGAGTTGCAAGCTGACCCTGGAGGGATCAAGCACAATTAGGAGCATTCTAGTAGGGAACGGCTAATACTTCAAAGGCTTGAACAAGCTTAACCAGAAGGAAACAATGAATATTATTAACAAGGCCTTCTAATTTCGCTGCCACGCTCCACTGTATTAAATCTGTCACAAAAGTGGAGTGATGCTCTAAATAAAATTCAAGCCAAAACTTTATTATTCTTATTTTGACAGAGTAAGAAAGCGTTAGAACATCTGTCAGATATCTATTGCTGGCTGGCACCCCATGGAGGAGACTCAGTACATTGACTGCTCTATGTGACGCCTGTCAGTGACACCACAAAAAAAAAACAAGGAGATAATCAGCAATAAAAACCTAGCAGACGTTCTCATGCTTTCCAGCCGTAGCAAAATGTTTTCCTTTTTTAATGGGGTTTTAACTGTAGAGACCATCATTTCCTGTTCTCAAGTGACTACTGTATGGTGAAATTCACCAAACAGGAACACTGACAGCAATAAAATTCTGACTCCAGTTATAAGACTTCCCCACTCTATCCTAATGCTAAAATAAACATTTTGGCTGGGGTTTAGCCTTTAAAGTGAACCCAAGGTGAGAGTCATATGGAGGCTGCCATATTTGTTTCCTGTTAAACATTACCAGTTGCCTGGCAGTCCTGCTGATCTATTTTGCTGAAGTATTGTCTGAATAACACTAGAAACAAGCATGCAGGTAATCTTGTCAGATCTGACAGTAATGCCAGAAACACCTGTTCTGATGCATGCTTGTTCAGGGGCTACTGCTGAATGTATTAGACGCAGAGAATCAGCAGGTCTGCCAGGCAACTAGTATTGCTTAAAAGGAAATAAATATGGCAGCCTCCATTAACATTCTTGCAGTCGCCCACAGGCATAGATCTTTTTTTTTACTGGGGCAAAAAGATTGTGCAAAGTATAGCTGGTAATAATTAGAGATTATAAATATGGTTATGCCTGTTCTAAATGGGTAAAATGTGGGATGCAGTTGCTATGGGTTACTCTGTATCATGGCTCCATCCATCACTTTCATGCAACACCCTCAATAGGTGATTCCCCCCCCCCCCCCCCCCTGTAGAGCAGTTGCTGTACAGCCATAACGCCTGTGCATGGAAATGTCAGCAATACAATTCTGGTTAGTGTTGTGCCTCATTGCTACAGCAGACAAACGCAGCATACCAAATGTGCCTTTGTCTGTCTGCTGCTGCCAGATCTCAAAACAAATGTCTAGCCTAGCAGCAACTACTTGGGGTGAGAGAGCAGACTTTACAGGACAATAATATAAAACAGGGATCTATCTGCCAGTAAAAACACAACATCAGACATTAGCCCAATGCAGTCAGAGATGAGGAGAGCTGATCATTTCATGAAGAATAGGCAGAGAACAAGGCTAACAGCCCACAGCACTGCTTCTCATGGCAATGTGCAGTAATGGGAGTCCAGAAAACGTACTCTGAATGGTTGCTATGAGTTACGCCCTGTCTAACGGAATTATGCTAGTAAGCTCTTTATTTATTAATGCACCTCTCCCAGCAGGTCACTGATTCTGTATAGTCCATTTTCAGTAATAGCGTTAAAGAAGGGAAAGCTGCAAATAGCATTTAAGTAGCACTTGTATAATGGAGCCACATGACACTGCAGCCACTACAAATCATTTCTAAAGGGCCTATGTACAAAAGAAGTGGTGACTTGTTAACCATTTTTTTAATCTCTGGTTTGAAAAAATCTGATCCCCCCTTTAACATCACTGCAGTGGCAATCAGTGCTTTGATCACCTACAATGTTACACTAAATTGCCTTCACATGTACAGTGCTTCAGATCACAAGTGCCCAAAGGACCTTCCAGTCCACGGCCTAATGACTTGCATTGCGGCCACAACTTGGTGAATGTACATTTGAAGCGAACACTTGCTCCCCACTGAAGCCCACGGCGTTATCTACTTTTAAAGCAAAGGAAGCTACTTGGTGATCTATAAAATGTCAATCAGCTGATCGTCCCTTTATAAATATGGCGAGTGTTACTTTACTGCAGATAGTCCATAGTTATAATGGAGGATGAGTGTGGTGGAAGAATGTAATGCTTTATGAAAGTCCAGATCATTTATTGCCACTTTTATAAATATGGTGATGTGCAGATTTCCAGAAAAGTGACCCTTTTCTGTAGTATTAAAGCACTTTTCTGGCTGATGACAACCTTTATAAAAAGACCCACTAGGAGAATAGACATAAATGGGCAGTGGCATTTTGGGGAAGTGACACTATGTTTGTCCCACTAAGATCATATACTGTTAATTCTGGGAATAAGAAAGTATCTACATGGTTCTTTTGTGACACTAATACTGAAAATATACTACACAGAGGGACAGGAAGGGAGCTCCAAACAAAATGTTCTTGCCTAGAGTCACCCTTTAAGGCAAAGAGTCTTAACTCTACTAACAACCAATCAAAATCCATCTTTTACTGCCCTGACTGCTCTTTATTTGTGAAATATGAACTCAAATTGACTGCCAGGGCCCCTCTTCTTCTTAAAGACCCCAAACTTACTGCTTAAAGTGAACATCGTGGAAGCTGCCATTGTTATTTATTTGTTTATTTAAATTTGGTGGAGGGAGGTACATTTTTGAGGCTGTACTCTACCCCTTTGTGTTACTATTCAGGGGCTCACAGACCTGCAATAACCAAAGTGCCTAATAAAAGGCTGCACACTTATTCCTGGGATGTAATTCCTAAGTAGTGTATGCCCACAGCCTTGGAGCATGAACCTTTAAAACCTAGTCAAAAGAGAGCTGCTTCCACATTTCCCTATCCTGACTGACAGCCCCCCTTTAGGCAGCCTTAGTGGAATTTAACACCAACTAAGGCAAATTGGATACCCAGCCTAAACTATATCTAGCTACTATGCAATGAAGAGTAAACAGACTCATTTTTTTCTTTAATGAACAAAGCTGATCCCCTATGTAATGTCTATGATGAAACTATTTTCACCAACAGTCTGCCCCTAATGAAAACTCTGCTCAATATGATGTCATGCCACCACCAGACAGCTAGCACAGACCTTTCCATTCGTGGCATCAGCCTGCAGAGCTATTGCCAGTCTTTGCAAGTCTCCACTGTGTTACATTCTATTGGCTGCCATGCAATCTCACTGCTTGCTGGTGACATGACAGAGTTCAGCATGCTAACCAAATGCTGCATTAACATTAGATAAATGACTTTCACCTTTACACGCTACTGTAAAATGCAAAAATCTGACACTGCACTTCATTCCCAATTGAATAACTTTGCGGGGGGATTCTATAGATGGCAAACCAAGAGGGGGCTATTAGCTGACTAATAATCTAGCAGGGGCATTGGAATGAGCCAAATAAAGCTGAATGCTTTGAATGAGACTAAAACACTATTAACCTGCGCAGAGCTCATCCGGTCTCTGCTCAGGTAAGCAGAAAGGAAGTGTGTGCGTTCTCTAATGGTTCCCTTATATAGTTAGGTATTCTCCTGCAGGGGCATATTTTTATGAAGGTGGTAAAAATGCACACCATTTACCACTCCCACAGGGACCGGCTACACATGAGGTTTTTAAGTGCTTTGTAGTAGTGATTAACCCCTTGATCATTGTCATTATGTTTTATTTACAAAGTGCCAACCTATTAAGAAGCCTAGAGTAAACATTCATTCTGGGCACCTTGAAGCTACAGTGGCAGACTTCATCCTCCTAAGGTCAACTTCCGAAAGTGGTTAACCCCGTACCACAAAGACATTATAGATTTCATATATAACCAAACCTTTCAGGCGACTAAGAGAACCTGTCTTTGCTTACAACAATGCAGTTAAAGGGAACACAAGCTGAGAATGATATGGAGGCTGACATGTTTATTTCTTTTTAAATAATGCAGATTGCCAGGCTGTAGTACTGATCCTCTGCCTCTTACTTTAAGCCATAGACCCTGAACAAGCATGCAGATCAGATGTCTATGACAAATCTGACAAGATTAGCTGCATGCTTGTTTCAGGTGTGTGATTTAAACCCTACTGATCAGAAAGCTCTGCAGGACTGCCAGGCAACTGGTATTGTTTAAAAGGAAATAAATATGGCAGCTTCCATAAGTTTCACACCTCAGGTTCCTTTTAAAGGGGAAAAAATGTCTGTTCTCTCCAATAGAAAATCTGATTTTCATTGTTTTACTGAAAATGGGGGTTTCTGGTCTAGAGAACTTTTTACTGAAATGTATGATATATATAACTTATTTTCTTTTGCATGTATTCCAATACTTGCTTACAACAGCTTATCACAGCACTGGCAGTGGCGCTTGGGTCATTGCATTACACATTATTTATTCACTTTTATGTTTGTTTTTCCATTTAGCTTACCTGTTTGCTGTACTTGTTATTGGTCTGACAACTGTACTCAGAACAGTGATCTGATCCAATTGAGATGTTGTCTCCAGCTCCTACAAACGTGTTGGCCGGTGGTAAATCTTGCACAGCCTGGTGCTTTTTCCCAGCAGTTGGTGACTGGGGATGAAGCTGCACTGTAGGTAGTGGGGAACTAGATTTGTAATGCCTTGCTAGGTCAGGGCTTCCGGGACCTCCATTCACAGTTCTGTATCTCCCCATGCTGGGGCTGTCAGACAGCTTTTCATTCACACTGTCATATCTTTGCCCATTTGGCTTTGATGCCTCCACTGTGACTATGCTGCTGTACAAGGGTTGTTTGGATTTTTTATTTTTCTTATCCTTTTTGGGCTTTTTGGATTTGTCGTGCTGCTGAGGCGTGAAAAAGTCTTCGTGATCTTTCTTGCCAGCCTCGTAGCCGTTATTACCTTTGGCCCTGCAGTAGCGTGCCATGACCACCACTAGAATAATCAGTATGACAGTCATGATCCCAGCCACCACACCAATGACTATGCTTAATCTCTGCTTGCTCATTTCATAGCTGGGATCTCCAGCTATGTCCTGGGTAAGTGGGGTGTGCAAACTTCTGGCAATCTGAGAGTCAACCACCGATGCATTAGCGACAGTCTCATTAATAAATACATGGACAAGGGCTGTGGTGGACTGTGGTGGCTGACCACTGTCGTTGACTTGGATCACTAAGCGATGAAGGCCATAGTGTTTAGAGGCCAGCTTGCCAACTAAAGAAACCACTCCGGTTGCTGGATTGATTTCAAACAGCTTATAAGGATTCCCCCCAACAATACTGAAATTTAGGTCTTTATTGATTCCAGAGTCTGTGTCAGTGGCTACAACAGTAGCAACAACAGTCCTAAGGTTGCTGGAAGGGGGAACCACAGCATAGGAGGTATTGATGGGGCTGGTTATGATGGGGGCATTGTCATTTTCATCCATGACAGTGATGGAAACTGTGGCTGTGGCAGACCTGGGAGGGTCTCCACCATCCACTGCTTTCACTCTAAAGATGTAAGAAGTTTGCTGCTCCATGTCAAAAGATACAGTAGAACAAATGGTACCTGTGTTGTTCTCAATGGTGAAGATGCCACTGTCCTCCTCAATGAACAAACTCATCTCTGCATTGCGACCCTTGTCAGCATCCATCACTGTCACCATCCCCACTGGGCTATTGGGCTGTAAGTTTTCCTTGACATAGAAAGTAAAGACATCTTGCATGAACCTGGGGTCATTGTCATTGGTGTCTGCCACCTGCACCACCACAGTGGCTGTGCCTTGCATGACAGTGGGGAGTCCCTTGTCTTTGGCTACCACTTTAAACTCATACCTGTCTGTCTGCTCTCTGTCCAGTACAATGTTGGCTGTGATGTCTCCGGTGTCTGGGTGGATGGAGAAGACCCCGGCCACTGTCTGCTCCAGGGAATAAGCAATCTCTGCGTTTTTGCCACTGTCTGCATCAGTGGCGATGACAGTGGCCACCCTCTCACCTGGCACGTTGTTCTCCGGGAAAGCCACTTCCACCACGGGCTGGCTGAAGACGGGAGGGTTGTCGTTGGTGTCCACCACCTTCACCAGGAGGGAGTTGTTGCTGGACAGGCTGGGGCTGCCCGAGTCCACGGCCACGATGATGACATTGTACTCCTTAATGTTCTCGTAGTCCAGGGGGGCTGAGGTGTGCAGGAAGTACTTCTTCTTGTTCTGGTCCCCCTCGCTGTCACTAGCCGGCTTCAGCTGGAAGGGGACATCCCCCACCACTGTGCAGGTCACCACTCCGTTCTCGCCCTGGTCCCTGTCGGACACCTGCACCAGCGCGATGGGGGTGTCCACCAGCACGTCCTCGGCCACGCTGGCCATGCCGTCCTTCACCGGGATGCGGCCGATCTTCCTGATGTCGATCAGTGGCACGTTGTCGTTCTCGTCCTTGATGTTGAGGATGACGGTGGCCTTGTCGGTCTTGGGGGGCTGCCCCCGGTCCCGGGCCATGACGGTGAAGCGCAGCTGGTTGACCTCCTCTCGGTCGATGCGGTGCAGGACGCTCAGCCAGCCCGAGTTCTCGTCCAGGCGCAGCAGCCGCCGGACTGACTCGGTGGCCGCCCCGAAAACGTACTCGATCTGCCCGTTCACCCCCACGTCGTAGTCGGTGGCCTTGAGCTGCAGGATGGGGGTCCCGGGGGCGCTGTTCTCGGCCAGGTCGGCCTCGTAGACGCTCTTCTCGAAGCGGGGGCTGTTGTCGTTGACGTCGGTGATGAGGACCCTCAGGATGGACTGCGAGGAGCGCGGCTGTTCCCCACCGTCCCGCACCCGCAGGGTCAGCTCGTAGGAGTCGCGCTGCTCCCGGTCCAGCGCCCCCTTGACGATCAGCTGCGGCTGCTTCTCCCCGTCCGACGTGTCGGCGACCTGCAGCTCGAACACGCTGCTCCGGCTGTCGCTCTCCATCCTCCGCTTGCCCGGGTAGAGGGCGGCCTCCGCGGAGCCCCGGCGGCCGGACACGAACAGGCTCTCGCCGGCGTCCTGGATCAGCTCGTAGCGTTCGATGCCGTTCCTGCCGAAGTCGCGGTCGGTGGCGGTCGGCAGCAGGTAGAGCGTGCCGACGGGCCGGTTCTCCTCCACGGTCAGGGTGAGCACCGGGGACGGGAAGGTCGGCGTGTTGTCGTTGATGTCCAGGATGACCACTCTCCCCTCGAACAGCTCCACCCAGCTCTGCGAGGGTCCGATCACCGACACCTCGAAGTCGATGAAGCACTCGTTCTCGTCGAAGATCATCTGGCACTGCGGCAGCTTCTCGCGGTCGATCCGCCGCTCGTTGGTGCTCAGCTCGCCGGTCATGTTGTCGATCTTGAAGTAGTCGGAGCCGGACTCCAGGCTGAAGGTCACCTCGCCCGAGCCGGTGACGATGCCGATGTCCGACGCCACATTGCCGATCCTGATGTCCGGCTGGCCCTCCTCGGCAATCCGGTACTTCAGCAGCTGTTTGGAGGCAGCCAGGGTGAGCGCTAGGCGCATCAGGAAGAGGCAGTAGCCCCACACTGTCCTCATGTCTCTCGGTGTCTCTGGCTAGATCGGGGTGTCTGTAGGAGGGTGAGAAGGAGCGGGGAACAGATAGCCTTGTATATCCCAGTACAAAGTTACCGTCTCATAGTGCTAGTGCCGATCCCCCTTGCGGTCACTGATCTCCCCCACAGTCCATGTCCGTCACACTGACAGGTCCATGCAAAAGCTTACGATCTACAGTCCATGCAGGATCCCCCCGATCTCCGAGCGATCAACCGCTCACTGCTGCATCCACAATCCCAATCGACTTTAATTTTTGTATTATTCCACCATAGGAGGCTTGTAGACAAGAGGGTGGGTTGGGAAAAAAACACCCCTGTCTCTTTGTAAAATCCAGATGAAATGAAAGAAAAAATCACAATATCCCATTCAGCGATCCGATTCCTGGAATGTGTGCAAAGTTCTTGGTGGAGAAAAAAATAAAATAAAATAAATAAAATGAATGCTTGAAATCAGCCGGTGTAGCCGGGGCAAGTCTGGCACTCCAGCCCCAAGTTATATCGGCAAAGCCGCAGTCGGTGTTGTGCTACCTGCCTTCGCACTGCATGTGTTAGCAATATGTATCTGCAGCCCTGCGAACGATTCACAAATGATATTGCAGTCTCTCCCCTCGCTCTTCCCCCTCTCTCTCTCTCCTCCCCCTTCTTCCTCCCTCTTGTCCCAATGCAGGTAACCAGAGCTCAACTTGATCCCGCAGTTCAGAGGTTAGCGGCAAGCCTGTCTTGAGGGCGATTATTGCTTTCATTAGAATAGCAGGAGGGGGATAGGAACACCGCGCGGTCCCGTGCGGACGGGGCGGCCGCCGGGGGAAGCGTCTGTAGAAGCGCCTGTATGCGGCTGCAGGCGGCGATGCGCGCGGGATGCTGATGCTGCTGCTGCGGCTGGCCGGACTATCATCAGCGCTCCTCCTCAGCACTCGTCAATGGACGGAGCAGCAGCCCCCATCAGCCAGCCCCTCTCTCTCTCTCTGGCTGTCTTGTGAGCAGCAAGTTTTGTCCGGAGAGCCTGGAAGCCGGGGAGTCTTTCTCCCTCCCTGACGCAGCATCAGCAGTCACAGGGGAAGGAGGACCAGACCATTCACTTCTCTCTAATCCAAGCCACACACTCTGCTGCTGCTGCTGCCTCCAGTCTGTGCTGCTGCTGTGCCGGGGCTATGCCGACTGACTGGGGAACAACAGCAGAGCTTCAATCAATGCATATTAAAGGAGGCTGACCCAGCTCCTGAGATTTCTCCTGTAGACCTCATTGCTGCTATAGCATTCTCATGACACAGCCAGACTTGGATGGATGATAGATAGATAGATAGATAGATAGATAGATAGATAGATAGATAGATAGATAGAAAGGTTGCACTCTATTGATGAGGTTTGCTATGGCTGCTTATTTTAATTGATGTCTTTGCTTTTCACAGCTATATAGTGCTGATTTTCCACATCACTTCAGAGTACATGAATCAGTCCATGCCACTTGGCCGTCAGATGAGCTCGCAATCTAATCCCTACCACAGTTGGTCTGCTTGTGCCCACTATAGTCTGATGCCAGTTCGGGGATATTGGCATTGCCAGTATATCACATGGCATCATGATTCTTCCTGACAAGCCTGTGTGCCCAGACATAGCGCCCTCAGATCAGAGGGGGGCTTGGTGGGTAGGTGAGCTGATTTATTGGACTGGTGCCTGGAATCTCACACTCGTCTGTATCAGGTTCTTTCCTAGTCCCTTCCACCCCCTCCTTCTTTTAATATGAAGAGCCAGGCACAGTCGTGCATCCCACCAGTCAGCTTGTCCACAGTAATATTCAGATCAGAACATGCTTCAGCTGTCAAGAGATCTCTTCTCTTCCTCCCTGACACATGTTCTTGTCAGACTGTATCACTTGCTGCCGGTTCCCCCTTTTCTCTCCCCCACGAATGAGCAGAGAAAATAAGCACATGGAACAGTCATTTTACAGCGCTGTGATTTTTTTCCTGTGTGTGATCAAATACACGCGTTTAGGAGGACATGTATGAAGGATGGTGAGGAGAGGGTTAACTTGGAAACTGCAGAAAGGTATGTGTGGCTGCACACTATAGGAAGGAGCGAGCCTCTGTGTCTACCTGTCTGCCCTCCTCGCTTCATTTCCATTGAGTCAGACAGAAAGCTTATTTCTGCTGCTGACTGAGCTCGGGATGCTCCTGCTCCTCAGCATCCTGTATCCTCAGCATCAGGACCACATTCCCATGCACTGCGCCCCATCCCTGCTCATTACAGCCCTCCTAATTAAAATGCCTGTGTAGCAGTTTAGACGCGTTCCAGAGAACTTGGTGGTGCTGCTGAGAGTGGCAGGAGGGGGTGGTGCGAAGATGTATTGACAGCCTGTGCGTGTGGCATTAATGGCTATGATGGGAAATAGAAATGCTTGAGAAAGCCCCGAGGTGAGTTTCGGCTTCACCTCCAACAGCACATTTATCCAGTCCTTTCATATATTGATCTGCCCATAAGAAATCATGATGTGAGAACACCAATTGAGTCCCTTTCTCCCTCAGTGGCTGCATGCTGACTGAGTGATTAAACTCCCTCCATCCTTTCTCTCTCTCTCTCTCTCACTCCCCCTCTCCCTCTCTCTCCTTGTTCTGTATATCTGCAGCATCAGCTCCCAGATCCACCACGCATGCGCGCTGCCTACCGCCGCAGTACAGAGCAGAGGAGGAGGAGAGGGGGGTCGGCACTTTTACGGCGGGTTAAGTGGGATTAATACAAAACCTCCATTATATTTTTCGAGCGACTTGAACTGATCAAAATGCTTTTTTTCCTCCTATCCCTTACACTAGAGCAGTGTGAGGGAGGATGACACGAGGTATGGGAGTGGGAAATGAGTGCTACCTCTATGTACCCTGCAGTGCAGACTCCATGTGCTACTAAAATGAGGCGTCCCCTCCTCCCTGCCTGTGTGTTTTCTTATATACACCTCCTCATGCTAAGGGTCCTGCAGAGAATCCATTCACTTCTCCTTGCATGCAGCACTCTCTGGGTACTGTAATGCATGAGCAAGGTTGGGGGTCCAGCTGTCTATCTGCGATGTGGATTGGGATCAGCGTGTTATGTTCCCAGCATGACCAGCATATTACTAGATGCTGATGCAGACAGGTTTTATTTCCTGCCTGGAATCAATTAATGTTTCTGCCCTGTAACACTGCTAATGCTAGCTCTAAATGGGTACATCCATAGCTGCTAGCTACTCCTCAGCCTCAGAGATATGAAGATCTGTCCCTGGGAATGTCCACATTTTTCAAAACCAAAGATATCCCCTGTCAACGATGAGAATTATGTATGGAAAGGTATTGAAGCTGTGAACTTGATTTCAACACTGAAAGCCATCCAATAACTGTGATGCTATAGCACACATGGATAACTACTACTACTACTAATAATAATATTGTATTAGACTTGCATGACAAAAATAAAACAGGGGGGGGGGGGGGGTCCTGCCCCTTTACCAAACTTAGGCTGAGTGTTTGTTTGTTTTTGTTTTTTTCAGAGTCCTACCCCATAGAACCATATAGATCCATACCATGCTCTAATGAGGATCAACTAATCCAAAACAGTCTGTATGCACATTGGATTATTTTGATTCTTTAATATTAACAAGCTGACACTTAATTGCATTTCATGGTAGCGGAGGTGGAGGTGTGTTTAGCTATCAGGGACAACAAAGAGTTGATTTGCATATTCAGCAGTGATGCATTGTGGGACACCTCAAAGCTCACTCCAACATGAATAATTGCAAATACCTTTAAGCAAACTTCTGATTTCCATAGCATTTTAGTCCGGCCCGGTTCACACTTGCAATAAAAAGTGCCCCACTCGGACTGTAACGGAACAGATGCGAACAGATCCAATGTTAACCTATGGATCCGCTCACATTCGTCTGTTTGAACGGATCCGTTTCGCACACTCCGGATAGCGGATAACAAGTTTGGTGCTGCAGCGATGTTTCTAGACCGCTGAGCCCAATGGAATGGAAATAGACACTGAAGCACTGCATGGGAGGCTATGAGACACAGATCCTTAACAACACACTGGCTTAAAAAATTGACTGTTCAAGCCGGCAAAATCCACTTTGTTGATGGGGGTCGGGGGGAGGAACTAAAACGGAAATGAACCAACTGAATGGTACCAAAGCGGAAATTGTTTACCACTTAAAGAGAGTCTGAAGCGAAAATATATCGCTAAATTTACCTTTCCATTTGCTTCAGTACTCTCTCCAGCGCTAAACCGCCGCATCCCCGGGGAAAAAACGAGGGCTGCCGACGCCCCAAATCCTTGTGGGGGACTAAGGACGGCGTTTCCTGGAAGGGGCAGAGCTCTCTGCCTTAGCTCTGCCTTTCCTGCCGTCAATCGCCGCGCATCCCCGCCCCTCTCACTCTTTCTTCACAGAGAGGGGCGGGGAGAGGCGGCGACCGACAGCAGTAGAGGCGGAGCTAAAGCGAATAGCTCAGCCTCTCAGGGAAGCACAATCCATGACCAAGTTGGTTGTGGATGTTTGCCCGGGCATTTGGGGGGTCTGCAGTGCTCGTTTTTTGGCGGGGATGCGGCGGTTTAGCGCTGGTGAGACTTCTGAAGCGAATGGAAAGTTAAATTTAGCAAAAAAAATAATTGCTTCAGTCTCTTTAAAGAGACTCCGTAACAAAAATTGCATCCTGTTTTTTATCATCCTACAAGTTCCAAAAGCTATTCTAATGTGTTCTGGCTTACTGCAGCACGTTCTACTATCACCATCTCTGTAATAAATCAACGTATCTCTCTCTTGTCAGACTTGTCAGCCTGTGTCTGGAAGGCTGCCAAGTTCTTCAGTGTTGTGGTTCTGCTATGAACTCCCCCTTCCAGGCCCCTCTATGCACACTGCCTGTGTATTATTTAGATTAGGACAGCTTCTCTCTTCTCTCTTATCTTTTACAATCTAGATAAATCCTCCTCTGAGCTGGCTGGGCTTTCACATACTGAGGAATTACATACAGGCAGAGCTGTCTGCACTCTGCAGGAAGAAACAGCCTGACACTTCAGTGGAAGATAGCTGCAGGGGGAAAGAAACACACAAATGATCTCTTGAGATTCAAAAGGAAGGGTGTATACAGTCTGCTTGTGTATGAATGTATTTTCTATGTGTGGACATACTGTACATCAACCTACTTCCTGTTTTGGTGGCCATTTTGTTTGTTTATAAACAAACTTTTTAAAACTGTTTTTAACCACTTTTAATGTGGCGAGGAGCGGCGAAATTGTGACAGAGGGTAATAGGAGATGTCCCCTAACGCACTGGTATGTTTACTTTTGTGCGATTTTAACAATACAGATTCTCTTTAAGTGCCAGTGTGAATCTGCCTTAAAGTGAACCAGATACGAAAAGTAAAAAAAAAAATATACATACCTGGGGCTTTTTCCAGCCCCATCCGCCTGGATCGCTCCCACACCGCCATCCTCCGATGTCTGCAGCTACGAGAACCGGGCCTCCGCACTACCGTCAGTCGGAGCCAGTCTTGCGTAAGAGAAGTGCGCTGTTTGCGTATTTCTCCAGCAGCCGGTGGAGAGATACGTAGAGGGCGCACTTCTCCTGTGTAGGCTGGCTCCGATGATGTCAGTGACGGGCCCGGTTCTCATAGCTGCAGACATCGGAGGACGGCGGCGTGGGATCGACCCAGGCTGATGGGGCTGGAGGAAGCCCCAGGTATAAAGAGGCTTTTTGATGTCTTTCAGCCCCTTACACACTCCTAGGAGTTCTGGTTCACCATGAGCTTGCTGGGCAATCTGGTTTTTCAGAAGTTCTCATCTCCCTGATCTGAGAGAGGGTGGTTCTGTGGACTGTAAACACATAGCAATCCAAGAATGTGTTTGTGAAATACTTCTTTCCTTACTGTACTTTCACGCTGACACACCGCGTTGCATTGTAATGGAGAAAATAATCACACAGCGAATGCAATGCGATTATATTGTAATAGTACGTTCACATTGGTGCGTTAGTGGCGCTGCTAAATCCATTAGAATAATGTGAGGCTCGCTGTGAAGTAATGCATGACAGATGCCTTTATCGTTGCGGTGAAGCATACTTTTTGTTTACTGTATGCATCATGTGGCACACACACTTCACAAAGGTTTCATAGAAAACAGCTCCTGTCCACAATTACGCTGATGCCTGTGCAGTAGCACAAAGCCGCTTGTGCACAAAGGAAAAATCTGTGCACGAGTAGCTTCATGCTGTGTGGCCATGAAGAAGAGGGGTGTCCCAGCGAACTGCAGAGGAATCAGTGGGGATAGTGAAAGCCTCTGAAGCATCCAGAGGCTTCCCTCTACTATGGAAATTATCTAGTTTTTTTTTACTACACTTCCACCGATAAAGGGGTCCATCCTTCATATTAGGCGATTTTTGTGGCTACACACTCGTTATGGGTGTAAATATTACGATGTCCACACTTGTTTTTTTGGCCCTTGCAAGATGTGCCCCAGGCTGTGATGGTCAAAAGTTGGCAGCGGAAAGGGTGTAAACATGTAAACATTGGGGGGGCATAAACGTTTTGCTAAGGGGGACCTCATGATTTATAGTTATGCTCTTGGCTTAAATGCAAAAATACATTAGATATGTATGAGCCCTTAACAAAAATGGGATGTTAGTGCCAATGCCTTTTTGTATTCTGGACATTTTTTTGAAAGGCAGCATCTAACGTATACAGACCTAAGATGCCATGGCTGTCTCTTTACTTCCATATCCAATCACTGAGATGTTGTGACACGTTATCCAAAAGTGATGAATGTTTTGTGCATGACACAGTGCTGCTCCTTTCAGTGGAACTACATGGGGGTCACGTCTGCAGCAGCTATCAATGTGGTGGCCACACATTGTGGTGTAACAAAAAGCCACCACGTTCCTCTGTTATGAATCACATCTGAAGAGCTCTCAAAATCTATGGAAATTCTGTCATAATTTATTGCCTTAGCTCCTGTTATCTGGTACTAGCAATACGTTCCCCTTTGAAAACTGTAATGAATTCCACACTAGACTTTCCTATCCACACTGCTCCTCATCAGTCTATTCTATCTGAAGATCTCTTCAGTGGCTTTCAATTCATCTCAGAATTAAATTCAAGCTACTATGCTTTGACTTGAAGTCACCTCACGGTTTATGTCCCTCCTCCATTGAGGACCTCATACTAAATACACACATAGCTACTCTCTCTTCTCCTTCAAAGACCGACTACTATCTTCACTTATATCCTATTACCATGCAAAGCAACATGGCCTCCCTTGGGCTGCTACTTTTCTCTTTCAGCCTATTAATCTTGCCTTTTCCTTTAACACATTCAGACAGGCCCTCAGAAACCACATCTTTAAGCACACTTGTCCATCTTTCCCTCTGTCGTAACCCGTCATTAACCTTGGACCCATTACCCCTACGTGTCATAGCATGTACTCCAGGTGCATGTGATCTCAGGACTGGGTTAATTAGGTGTTGGAGCCTGCCAATCAGAATAATGGTAAAAGGCAATTGTTGATACAGTGTCTGTGATTGCAATGTACCTACAAAAACCTAATCATTTCCGCATAGGAAAAATGAACATGTTCATGATCCTATGTGATTTATAGGATCCATGCATACTTGTAGGACTCCTGGAAGATCCAAGTCCTAGTCCTAGTCCAAGAAGCAGGCTCCCATTGCATTATAAAAAAAATGAGAATCCTGTTTAGCAATAGGGGGATTTTCATTGGTCCACTGAGCGATAGACCATTGAGAATCCTCCCTGTTGAAGTCATATTTTTAACTGTATTAAGAAAGTACAATGCATTTCCCTCACTTCATCAGGTCATTAAAAATATAATTACATCACATCACATCACAAGAGGCTATAGGTACAGATGACCTGGCACCCTAGACTTTGACCTTCATGAACCTACAAACCCCGACCGAACCGCACTGCCAGTGTGCTGACTGTCCCAGCTGTCACGTCTCCTCTACTTCCCCTGCCCATCAATCGTAGCTAGCTACAGGTGCCCCTTAGTATTAGGTAGCCAGAGGTACCCTCAGTATTAATTAGCTAGAGGTGGGAAAGATAAAAATATCCCACAGCGCGGGGGAATAGAAATGGCACCACATAGACTTACATTATATAACAATATTTAGCGTTATCAGTGATAAAAAAAATGGGGCATGCAGGGTGCTTTACACTTATAACGCAAAATAGTGTTATAAGTGTTAAAAATGCAGGGGAGGCTAGTGTTAGGCAGCAGGGGTTGGGGGGGAAGAGGCAGCGGGTCACTGGTATTAGTCAGCGGGGTGGAGGGAGTAGGATTAGGTGGAGGGAGGTTGTGTACATATGCATACATTACCTTGGAGGTACCTTGGATCGCTCCTTCACTTCTTCAGTTAGTTGCTGTAGTTCTGCATCCAGCCAATCACCATGTGGCTTCAGCTCCCGCATGGTGATTGGCTGGCTGCAGGACTCCTGCAAACTAACTAGGAAGTGAAGGAGCGATCGCCGGCCCGGACAAGGTTATGTATATATATATGCACACATCCTCCACCTAATCCTACTCCCTCCACCACGCTGCCTAACACCAGTGTCCCACTGTCTCTCCCACTCGAACCCCACTACCTAACACTAGCCCCCCCTGCATTTTTAATGGCGCACCGTTCCGCCTATAAATGTATCATAAAACGCTATTTACCATTTTAATGTACTTACATTAAAATGGTAAATAGCATTTTATGATACATTTATCGGTGGAACTGTAAACCATTTTTCAACCTGCACCATTTTAAACTGGACCCACTTAGAGGTGCTCTTTGACTTGTTTCATAAAGGACTGTGTGATAAAAAAAAATCAGGTAGTTAAAATACCGCATTTGATATTTTAGACTTTTGTTTGCTAATTCATAAAAATTTTCACAGATGCGGTAGAAGTTCGGTAATTTACCGAAGCCCATTGACAAAAACCTGTTCGGTAAGAGCAGAAGATTCTTTGTTGTTACATGCTGTTCTCTGCAGTGAGGGCAATACAATAGTAAGAGGCATCCCAATATCCCTTTAGAATGTAGATGTTTGTTATATTGCCTCTGCTCACTCTGAATCTGTCTATTAGTCTTTCTTAATATTTTATTTAATTGCCACAGCTTAGATGGACTCCAAGAGACATTACACATGCCATGCTTAGATGATTTCCCCACTAGTTCCTCCACATCTTCAAACAGGAACCTGGAGGGTTAAACGGCCAAAGGGCTGCAGGGGAAACCTCTTTTGTTCCATTCTCTCTACTCCGCTGGCTGGGGGGTAGAAAAGCATAGTCCTCCTAAGAAGCCTTTTGCAACCTATCAAAATCCAATCAGCGGGACTTGCAGGAGGCAGGGACTTTTTCTATTGACTTTCTGCTCCTGATAGTAATAGCTCTCTCTGCTTCTGCTTCTGTGAGTGATGGCTCTGCAGAGTCTCCTCACTGTTTAGTCAGAGCTGCCAGTAATGTTTGTGGGCTTTACAGCATGTTCTAGTCTTTATGAATTGACATTTACTGACATGTGGTGAGGTATTTACTGCACAAGTCGTAATTTACCTCACTGCTCGGTAATTCCAGCTTTTCATGTGGTATCAGCCTTTATGAACTGACATTTTCCTAGGTGCTTGGTAAAGTCGGCTGTTTTCTGCATTACCGAGTGCGGTAATGCTTTATGAATCGAGGCCCTTTTCAGTGGAATGCAGGGATCCAGGTGAGTAACCCAACTCTGCTCAGGACTCTGCATAGGTAAGGAGGGAGGGAGGCACTCGTGCTTCAGCTTTTTGGTGTGTCCCATAGTGTGTCCCAGATTTCAGTGTCACTACGGCAGAGCCGGATTGAGGCTAAATGGGGCCCTAAGCAAAGTAACCGATTTGCCCCCCCCCCCCCCCATAATAGAATGAGAAGATGCAGCTGCTGTGTGCACAACAACATGCACATACACCGGGGCAGCCGCGATACTGGTTGCTATGGGCAACAGCTCGCTTTCCTCTGCGGGTGCACAATGCACGGAATAGCAGTGGCAACATGCAGAGTGAGAGATGAATGGCCGGGACATTTTCACTTGGGGCACCCCTGTGAAGAGGGCGCCCGATATTACAGCAGCAGCACTTTCCCCCTGCATCTCCAGCCTGACAATAACAGAAAACTCTGGACACACACCGCCAACCCGGAAGCTGCTCCCCAGACAGAATTACAAAACCACCACCCCCACCACTGAACAACCAATCTCCTCCCAAACTAGACAGCCACATCCATCATGCAGCCTCTAACCCCGTGAATAGGATAGTCCCGCAGAGAAGGGCAGCCACAACGGGGGAGAATGACTACACCAGATGACTCACATTCACCTATTGCGATCCAATCAATAGAGATCCCATCATCCAGAGCCTGTCTGTCTCCTTTAGAGTGCCGCCGCTGTGTTACTACTACTATTACTACTGCCTACTTCCTGTCTGATCTGAGAATCAGGAAGTTCAGATCGAGCGGCGGCACTGTAGAGGAGACACATGGGTTTTGGGTTTGACAGGACCACTATCACTTGGTTCACGGATAGGTGAGTGGGCATTTACCATCTGCTGCTATTATTCTTGCCCGCTGTAGCTGTGGTTCTCTGTGGGAAGGGAGGGAGGAGCGGGCAGCGGCAGAGCGCACAGTAGCAGGAGGGGGACCCAGGAGGAGAGCCCGGCTCTGAAAACAATTGGCAGCGGGCGGTGTCCTTTGACAGGATGGCAAGGGCTGGATTATGTGCTGATGGGGCCCCTTTGACTCTAAATGGCTTCTGCTTCTGTTGCCTGGTCAGTAATCCGGCCATGCCCTATGGTATTTACCTAGCTTTCTTGTTCTCCCTAAAATATCACCCACCTTCCAAATGTTCTTATTTAAAATTTTCCATCTTTCTATTGTCACTTAAGCTGTTTCAAATGATGAGAGCCCCAGTATTTTGCCATCGCTTCTTACTGCTACATTGGATGTACCCCTGTATTATATACCAGCTTCTTGTTACTTCCCAACATTGTTCAGTTTCCCAGAGTCCATATAGTTCATTTCAGGTTCTCAGTGCCCCTGTATTGTACATATACCAGCTTCCTGTTACCTCCTAACATTGTCCTAGATTCCCAGAGCCTATGTATTGTATTCCAGGTTCCTAGTGCCCTTGTGTTATATACCAACTTTTTGTCCCACCCCAACACTGACCCAGATCCACAGAGCCTGTGTGGTTTATTCCAGATTTCCAGTGCTCTTGTATTACATACCAGTTTCCTGTTACCCAATTACATTGTTCCAGATTCGCTGAGCCTGTGTTGTGCATTCCAGGTTCCCGGTGCCCCTATATTACATACTGACTTCCTGTTAACCCCTAACATTGTCCCAAATTCCCAGGGCATAACAGAGGAGTAACTACAATTTATGGGTCCTCCTGCAAAACTTTGATGAGGCCCCTTTAATGTTTACATCATTTTAATATTATTATTATTATTTATTGAATTTATAAAGCGCCAACATATTACGCAGCGCTGGACAATAAATATATACAATGATACAAAGATGACAGACATAACAAGGTTATACAACATAGAACCAAGTTATACATGCAAATTGTAAAAAATACATGATCATGCTATATGGGCTGGTTAGGTAGGCCCAGTAATACAAGTACAGGCTGTCATAGGACAGGAGTACATGATCCTGTAGATTACACTAGGGAATGGAGGATCCTGCCAGAGGCTTACAATCTAAAGGGTGGAGTGGAAACACTAGGTGGGGCTGTGAAATATTCAGTAGAGAGTTACTGTGTGGTAGGAGGTGGGTAGGCCATCATGAAGAGGTGGGTTTTGAGGGCTTGTTTGAATGAGTTGAAAGAGGGAGCAAGTCTGATGGGTGGTGGAAGGGCATTCCAGAGGGTGGGGGCAGCTCTTGAGAAATCCTGCAGGCGGGCATGGGAGTGTGAAATGCGTGGGGTGGTAAGGTGAAGGTCGTTGGAGAAACGGAGGGGCCGACCTGGTGTATACCTGTGAACAAGCTCCGAGATGTAGGTAGGGCAGGTTTTGTGCACAGATTTATACGCCAGGCATAGAATCTTGAAAGTTATCCTGAAACAGATAGGGAGCCAGTGCAGGGATTTACAAAGGGGAGATGAGGATGCTGAGCGGTGCGAAGAATGGATGAGTCTTGCAGCCGCATTCATCACTGATTGCAGGGGGGCAGTGCATTTCAAGGGGAGGCCAGAAAGGAGGGAGTTACAGTAATCAAGGCGGGAGATGATGAGGACATGGATGAGCAGTTTGGTCATGTCCGGAGTTAAGAAGGGGCGGATCTTGGAGATATTACGGAGGTGGAAATTGCAGGCTCTGGTGATGTTTTTGATGTGTGGGATGAAGGAGAGTTCAGAGTCCAAGGTGACACCCAGACAGCAGGCCTGGGAGGTAGGATGAATGGTTGTGTTATCGATTGTCAGGTGGAAATCTGGGAGGGGTGCAGCAGCATGGGGTGGAAAGATCAGGAGCTCAGTTTTATCTAGGTTACGCTTCAGGAACCTAGCAGACATCCAGGAGGAAATTGCTAAGAGACACGTAGAGACCTTGTTTATGGTGGTGGATGAGAGATCGGGGATATGGAGGTAAATCTTCAATTTCCTTGAGTCCCGTTGGTGCCCTTCTAAGCCTGGAGCCCATCTCACAAGGGTCATAAAACAAGTGTGGCCATCATGATCTTCACACCCATAACAAGTGTAGCCACAAAAACACTTGAAGTACAGTTCCTCCCGTGTATGGGAGGAAGGGAAGGTTAGTAGTTGGGCTCCCCACAGCTCTGGGCCCCCATGCGATTGCAGGATCTGCTCCCCTCTAGTTATGCCCCTGCCTATGTAATGTATTTCAGGTGTGATTTCACCTTGACAAAAGCTCAGCTCCCTTGGATGACGCAAGCATTAAAATGAAGATGTGATTGAAAAATTGTATGCAGCTGTAATATTCATTGAACATTTCTGGAATTGGAACAATAAGGTGATTTGTGAGTATTGCAACATTGACCATTCACTCACACATTAACGTAGTGAAAACAAGTTATGAATGATGTCACACACACCAAATAAAATTGTTTAGTTGTTCCAACCTTACGTTTTGCCAGACTGGAATGATATAATGGACTTTACCAGCCTACCTCTCTGTGCTGATGTAAGATTCATGACAAGATTCTCTCTATACAGGCTCCAATTTTATGTTCTAAAAAGTTTATTTCTTTTGTACAATAGAGTCTATTATTTATAATGTAGGTACTGTCTGTCAGCTTTTAGGCTCGGTTCCCACAGAAAACGTACCCTCTCAGTATGTTTTCTACAGCCCGGCAAAATGCAGCAAAGCAATCCTTATGTTAAAAATAGCATCTGCTTTTACTTATTTATTAAAGAAAACCTGAACTGAAAATTAAAAGTCAAAATAAGTATGCACAAGTCATACTTACCTCCTGTGTAGTCTACTCCTCAATCTCTTTTTCCTCTCCTGCGCCCTGTTTGTCAATGGAATTCTCCGTCCTCCATTTTGAAAATGGCCATTACCCCATAATAGCTTCCTGGTCGGCACACAGTTAAACTGTAACATTGCCCACTTGAGCCATAGGGAAACATGGACACATCAGTTCTCCTCTCAGCTGTAACTGACAACAACTGATATATAACTGACAGCAACTGATATATTTCAGTTCTGACAAAATGTTGTCAGAACTGGAAAGGATCATTGTCAGAAGAAAATGGTGAGCATCTGAAAGGAACTGATGGCAAGGTAACTATGTCATGTTCATTTGAAGTTACCTCATGTGTTTATTTTAAATAATTTTACTCAGTACAGGTTCTCTTTAAGTATTCATATAGCACCATCATGTTCCGTACCACTGTACAGAGTATATTATCTTTTCACTAACTGTCCCTCAGAGTGGCTCACAATCTAATCCCTACCACAGTCATATGTATGTATCGTGTAGTGCATGTATCATAGACTAGGGCCAATTTTAAGTGGAAGCCAATGAACTTATCTGTATGTTTTTGGGATGTGGGAGGAAACCTGAGTGCCCAGAGGAAACCCACACAGACACGGGGAGAGCATGCAAACTCCTTGCAGTTGTTGACCTGGCTGGGATTCAAACCAGGGACCCAGCGCTGCAAGGCGAGAGTGCTAACCACTACGCCACCATGCTGTCCAACCACTACGCCACTATGCTTGTGATTTAATGAGAATTTGTTAGGAAAAAAGTGCCACTATGGGGTACTTACCTCAGGAGGGGAAAGCCTCTATATCCTACTGACTCTTTCCCCATCCTCCTCCTCCTCCGTCCCAGGGCTGACAGTCGCTGAGGGTGGTGTGATGTGGGCTCCAGGATCATAACAATCCTGTGTGTGCTTCGCACAGGCGCAGTAACAGCTTTCCTTCAGGCTCAGGTGAAAATAGACGAGCCCAATCAGATCCACTCTACTGCGCAGGTGTGCGATGTCTGCGCCTGCGCAGTAGAGCGGATCTGATCAGGCTTGGCTATTTCCACCTGAACCCGAGCTGCTACAGTGCCTGCAAGAGGCCCACACAGGATTGTTATGCCCACACAGGATTGTTATGATCCTGGGGCCCAGCACCACCCTCGGCAACTGACAGCCCTGGAACGGAGGGACGGACACGGCCTGATTTAAGACAAGGCCACCTAGGCCATGGCCTAGCGCACCACAGGACGAAGGGCCCCAAAGCAACAGGCTAAACTGGTGCAGCATTTGCAAGCTTGCAAATGCTGCAATGCAGGGAGATCAGGCTAACACCTGACCGGGATACTCTGCTGCTAGCTGCCTGTTCAGCAGCCACCTTGCTCTCTGTGCACGTTTGCATTGTGGCTGGCAGCTATGGACTTGGGCAGCATTGGAGACTGAAAGGAACAGGAACCTTCTGCACTTGAGACGAGCGGAGGAATGAGCGACACAGATGGCTGCTGTGGTGTGAAGGCAAGCTGGCTACCTATACTGAAAGGGGTGGGGGGGGAGGAGGGATTAAGAGAGTCATCTGTCTAACTATGCAGGAGGGAAAGGGGGAGGAGTCGTCTGGCTACATATGCTAGAGGGAAGGGGAGGGGTCATCTGGCTACCTATACTGGAAGGAAAGTGGGAGTAGTCATCTGGCTACCTATACTGGGGGTGAGGGGATTATCAGGCAACCTATACTAGAGGGAAGGGGTCGGGATCATCTTGCTACCTATACTGATGGGGGGCGGCTGGTGACAATGGCCTAGGGTGGTAAATAGTACAAATCCGTCCCTTGGGATGGAGGAGGAGGATGGGGAAAGAATCATTAGGATTTAGAGGCTTTCCCATCCTGAGGTACATTCAACGACTCCCGTGTTGCATGATTGATTTTTCCTGTACGAATACCGGCCTTGTTTATTGTACATTGAACGACTGACAGCGCTGGGATGAAGGAGGAAGCCTCATTAGGATCCAGAGGTAACTATGCCATAGGGACACTCTTTGTTCTTACAGATTATCTTTAAAACTGATTGATTCACGGTGTTGAAGTAAATTGAACGCAAAGTCCCGACCTGCACCATTTTTCCACATAGAGGATGTGATTTCCATAGAAACCTAGTTTGGAAACGCATATTGCAATGTTATTGTTGACTAAATATTACACTGTTCTGTCTTATTCAGTCTTACTCTGTATAAGTGCATATGGGGATGAATTGTAATGGCTTGTACTATTATAATACAAATGACTGTGACAGAAGACTATGCAGACAGATGTACTGTGTTTCCCTTTTGTCTTTCAGGTATGTCTTATTTATGTTCATGTTCTTTCATTTAATCTTCCATATAAAATCCATTATACAGTATGTTCTCTTTTCTCATTGAGTGAAAATTACAGAAGAATTTTCCAGAAGCGAGCCGTGTGACCTGGATGGATACAGGTAAGAATAAGTGAGTCATAAGTGAAACAGAGTTTTGCCTGCTATGTAATTGAACCAGCCTGTTAGTGGCCATGGCAGATAAGGTTAACGCACCTATGTCATTGCCTCTTGCCGCTGCACTCCACACTGCTCTCCATTTTCCCGACTACTTCTGGCTGTGAAGGGGGAAGTGTCAGAAAGATGGTGAGCAGGATGTAGTGCAGTGGCAATAGGTGCCATGGAGATTATGGGGGTCTGGAAGAACCTCCAGGTATGGCTACAACATGTTCTTTTTTCAGTTTGTGTGTGCTTTAAGGCTCCCTGCACACTGCAAATCCGTTTTCCGATTCCGATTCCGATTCCGTTTCCGATTCCGATTCCGTTTCCGATTTTCCTTGAATACATTCAACAGAAAAACGGATCAAAAAACGCAGCATGCAGTTAAGATTAAAAATCTGAATCGGAATCGGATGTAAAAACAGATTAAAAATCTGAATCTGAATCTGATTTGCTTGCAGTGTGCAAGAGGCCTAAAGCACATTTCCAGCAGTGTGCATGGTTTCCAGGGTCACCCATTTTCCCCAATCTTACGACTTGATCTAGTCAACCAGTAGGGACTGACCCAGTGAACGAGCACCTATGCTCTGAGAATGCTTAACCACTTCACTACCCTGGTAATTTTCACAGTTCAGCACAGCTGTGATTACTTTGGCAATAACTTTATCAATAATTATCACAGCTAAATGATCTATATATTGTTTTTTTTCAGGACAAATAAGGCTTTTTGTAGATGATATTTGTTATTACTAATTACCTTATTTTCTATGCATTTTAAAATGAATATAAGGGAAAAAGTGAAAAAATACACAATTTATCCAGTTTCATACATTATAGCTTTAATGTAAACAGTTATATTGTGCATTAAACCCACACATTTATTTGTCTATCCCTCCTGTTTATTTAAACAGTTAATTTGTTTTGATAATATATTAGATGTAACAATTAAGTGATGTATACAATCTGTTACTTTCTGCTCCTGGAATGTGTATTCTACACTTGTTTACTAATTAACTCTGCCATTGAATTCCATGGGAGGAGAAGAGGGGTTTGCTGTCATTATTGTACAACTCTGTAGTGATGTTATCAGGTCAGAGTTAAATAAACAGTGTTATCTAATCTTTTGTAGGAAGGAGAGTGCAGAGACTTATTTTCACGTCATAGGGACAGCAAGTGGTGAACAAACTGTACATGTCCAGTGCACAGGAACAAGCACATCTGAACTGGGCATGCACAATTTCTTGAACCACATATGCCCGGTAAAAGGAATCACTTATACACGCTATTGCTGGCATCTGAAATACACGTACGCGCGTGTGGACTATAGCATTGCAGCTTTAGCAGCCATATGCGTGCACCAAATTGACCTGCTGAGGGGGAAAAAAAAAGTAATATGAAATGTACTATTCACCATTCTGAGCAAATGCAGTATGAATTTTTATTTTTCAAATGTATGGAAGTGACACAATCTGCAAATACCTTCTATTCTAAAATTCCCGACCGCCCATAGGCGACAGAATGTGGCTGTGTTTGCGTGTACATGTGAACCCACCGCACCCGCAGGTATATGGCGATCCTCTCTCTCCTGCAAAACAGATTTTAAAATGTCAGTTTTGCAGGAAGTGAAAGCAATACTTTATTATTATTTAGTATTTATTTAGCACTGACATCTTCCGCAGCGCTGTACAGGGTATATATAGTCTTGTCACTAACTGTCCCTCGGAGGAGCTCACAATCTAGTCCCTACCATAGTCGTATGTCTATGTATGTATTGTATTCTAGGGACAATTTAGGGGGAAGCCAATTAACTTATCTGTATGTTTTTGGGATGTGTGAGGAAACCCATGCAGACTCGGGGAGAACATACAAACTCCTTGCAGATGTTGACCTGGCTGGGATTTGAACCGGGGACAAAGCGATGCACGACGAGAGCGCTAACCAGTTTATCACAATACTGTACTTTGCTGTATTTTTAGTACTATTTTTCTTTAAATCCATGAGATAAAATCCCGTGGTTCTGAATCTCCATAACATAACTGGGTACCCTGTACCGACATTAGTTATTTGATCCCTCCATTGTCCACGTGAAAGCCTGAGTAAGCAGGAAATGTCACGGCAGCCTTCTTCCTCCCAGCGGCGGTCCTTCTGAGGAATACACGGGTCCTCCCAAGATCTGCCTGTCTGTG
This sequence comes from Hyperolius riggenbachi, assembly GCF_040937935.1. Lineage (NCBI taxonomy): Eukaryota > Metazoa > Chordata > Amphibia > Anura > Hyperoliidae > Hyperolius > Hyperolius riggenbachi. The sequence continues at coordinate 117,046,544 of NC_090646.1, read as the reverse complement.
GTTCTCCTCTCAGCATGACCAGCATATTCTCAGATGCTGGAGCTGCCAGCTTTTATTTCCTGCCTTGGATCAATTGATGTATTCCCCCGCACACTTCTTATAAGTGTTTTATAATGCAATAGCTGCAGCACTGTGTTCCAGAAGCAGCAGCCACATCAGCCTTTCCCTGAGTTCAGAATGTCCCAGGCACCTCCCCCTCGTAAAAGGGGGTACATGACAGGTTCCCCTGGGAACAGACACATGCTGCTGATTACGCTGCAATTTATTGCAGTTACCTCCACACACTAAAAGACGTGCAGACAGCAGATAAATCATTCATCTTTTCTTTGGCTCAGCGTGTGTCACCCTTGTAGCAGGGCGAGAAAAGGAATTAGAAAATGTCTCAGCTTTAAACGTGAGAATGACATCATTTCACCGTGCTGTGCAGCTACTGTTTCCGCACCGTATATATATATACGGAGTGTTTGTTCATAACCGACGTTGGCTGCTGCTGTTTTCCAAAGACATTTTTGCAGGCGTAGACAACCAGGCAGGTCTAGCTGGTAAGGGATAATACAAATCCCGATAGCCATGGTTTATATACTGTAGGTTTATTTAGCAAGACGCAATAGCTTAGCGAAATCCATAACATTCCCCCATAAGCTAATATATAGAGAGGCAGCATTCACACTTGTCTGTCAGTTCTATGTGCACATTTTTCTGCATGCGTTTTCTGCACACCTTGGACTTGATTCACTAAACCGTGATAACTCAAATATCCCATCAAAGATATCACACCTTATCAAGAGTAACATGCCTTATCAGAGTAGCATAGCGAGCGCTACAAACTTATGCCTGCTAATTGGCAATGGTACTCGTCCTGCCCTGAGCCCCTGCGGGTTCCTAGCGCTCACTATGCTACTCTGATAAGCCGTGCTAACTTTGATAAGGTGTGATATCTTCGATAAGGTGTGATATTATATTTGAGTTATCATGGTTTAGTGAATCAAGCCCCATGTGTGTCTGTATGTTTTTTTCACAGACGCTAATGTAATTGATAGAGAAAATGCACACACTGGTGCATTGCTGTCATTTCTGCATGTGAAAAATGCATTAAAGTGTGCACTAGCCCATTGGTTAACATGGGTTCTCAGTTTTGCTGTGCAGAAAACGCGCACAAAAACAGACAAGTGTGAATTCTGCTGAAAGGACCACTCCTGCAAAAAAGGAAGCACTTAAAAAAGGATAGAACAGGTTTTGGACTAGTCCATCGCCTCATGGGGGATTTTCAGGATTTTCTTTGTTTTCAAAAGCATTTCCTTAAAGAAGAACTCCAGTGAAAATAATGTAATAAAAAAGTGCTTCATTGTTTACAATAATTATGTATAAATGATTTAGTCAGTGTTTGCTCATTGTAAAATCTTCCCTTTCCGTGATTTACATTCTGCCTTTTATCACATGGCGACATTTTTAATGCTGGCAAGTGATGTCACTGGAAGGAGATGCTGCTTGCTTTTTTGTCAGTTGTAAACTGCTGTTATTTCCCACAATGCAACAAGGCTCCCACAGTGGGATGTCAGAATCATGGTCTTGACATCACAGTGTGGGAGGGGTTTCACCACAATATCAGCCATACAGAGCCCCCTGATAATCCATTTGTCAAAAGGAAAATATTTCTCATGGGAAAGGGGGTATCAGCTACTGATTGGGATGAAGTTCAATTCTTGGTAACGGTTTATCTTTAACTGCCAAAAGAGTAAGAAACCAGCCAGCCTCCCTACTCGCTTGTACACTATTTTGACAGTTACACCTATCAACTGCCGTTCTGGAAAGACTTTTGAAAACAAAGAAAACCCAGAGAATCCCCCATGAAAAGATGGACTAGTCCAAAGCTAGTTTTTAAAGGATACATCCGAGGACCTTAAAAATAAAAAAATTCTCACGCCTCAGCTCCGCCCCACACTGGTGGTCCGGGGTCCCCTCTGGCGAAAAATGCTGACTGTGCATGCGCGAGTGGCTCTAAGAGTCACGCTGTCGTCATCCATACTGTACTGCGCAGGCGCAATAGTTCTGTGCCTGCACAGAACAGCTAGGATGACGTCAGTGCGACTCAATGAGCCGCACAGTGGAATGCAAGAAGATGCCGACCTGGCGAGGTTGGCCTCTGCACCGGAGGGGACTGGGAGCCACCGGAGCTACGACGAGGGCACAGGTTGGTTGCCTGGGGCTGGAGGAAGCCCGAGGTAGGTGGATTTCTTTTTTTTTTCCCTCGGACCTTCCCTTTAACTAGAATTTAACTGCTTACTTTTTTGGGGGGGTGTTATGGAGCAAGGAAACACAGAGACGTTGGTGCTGCAGTCACTTTCCTCTTTGTGGGGAGAGGGGGAGGAGGCGGCACTGTCACACACAACCAGGTATGAATGATGTGAATCTTCAGCGTGCTCAGGCAAGAGCTATGTCTTAATGCAGGAAGGAGCAGAAAAGCGCCGGCACTGCTGTCATTCACTTTTTTCATAGATCCAACATGATGTACACAGTAAAAACGTGCATATATAATGAAAGTGGCACATACCCAGAGTGGACGTGGATGAGGTGCGGTGGGTGCAGAGGAAGAGGAGCCTTACGGCCGTTTCGCTCTATGCGCTTCTATGGAGCGCTATGCGCTTCTACGGTGGCAGCCTCGTAGAAGCGCATAGCGCAAAATGGCCATAAGGCTCCTCTTCCTCTGCACCCACCGTACCTCATCCACGTCCACTCTGGGTATGTGCCACTTTCATTATATATGCACGTTTTTACTGTGTACATCATGTTGGATCTATGAAAAAAGTGAATGACAGCAGTGCCGGCGCTTTTCTGCTCCTTCCTGCATTTACTTTTTTTTTTTTTGCTGAAGTGGTCCTTTAGAGGGAATATACAGTGATCAGCCAAAACTTACAAAACAGTTGTGTAGGTCCTCCTTGTTTCTTCAGAGCAGCTCTGAGCCATTGCAGCATGGACGCCAAGAGACCTCAGAGGGGTCTGGTACCACGATGTTTGCAGCAGATCCTTTAGAGGCGAACTCAGAGTACAAAAAACATACCCAAGAAGTGGGAACCCTTTGAATCCTATAGAGCAGGGGTGTCCAAACTTTTTAGGCCAAGGGCCATATTGCCATACTTGAGAGTGCTAGGGGGCTGAACTAGAGAAATTAAACACATTTTTTTTCTGATTGCAGTTAGATACACTATTTCCTATCACATTTTGTGAAATAAAACATTTCCACTGGAAATAACACATATATCGTGTGCAGTTAGCACAGTGGCAGCTGCTCATCAATGGCTGTAAGTGCTGCCGGCACAGTGGCAGCTGCTAATCAGTGGCTGCTACTGCTACAGTGGTGGCTGAACAAAGGGGGTAGCCCCTGCATACAACAGTTAACTGTAGAGAGCTTTGGGGGGCACCAGAAAGGTCTTGGCGGGCCGCATTTGGTCCCTCAGGCCAGACTTTGGACATCCTTGCTATAGCAGGGACTTCCCTGCTATACAGGCTTTCCAAAAGGGACAATGGGTTCTCGGTAGTAATACTGGGGCCCTGCTCCTCTTCAGGCATGTGCGTGGCGGTACTGCACCTGTGCAAGTGTGGCCATGCTTGCGCAGTAAGACCGAGCTGCTCATGCTCCAGGAGCAGGTGCAGCACAGTCTCGCTCACACCAGAAGAGCAGCGTGGCACCAATGTTCTGAAGGGTCCCCGGCAGGTTAGTTTCAGACTTGCTTTAAAGAGAGTCTGAAGTAAAATCTAAAAGAAAAAACAGATACTCACCTGAGAAGAGGGAGGGATCTGGGTGCTGTAGAGCCTTCCCGTTCTCCTACCGGTGTCCACGTTCCCCCACTGGCTCCCCGTTAGCAGTCCATGACTGGTCGTGGTCGTGGACTGCTCTCTTCCAGGTTGGGGAGACTTCGGCACTCTTCAGAAGCACTCGGGCTTCCGAAAGTAGGCCGCTGCATACAGCGCACGCACAAGTGCCCTCTCTCTCGCACTCGTGCGTTCGCAGTACAGAGCCTCTGGTCTTCTGAAGCCTGAGCACTTCCAAAGACTGACAAAGTCTCCTGCGGCGGGAGATTTTAACGGTAAAGTCTGTGGGGGAATGAGGAGACTGGAAAGGCTCTACAGGACCCAGAGCCTTTCCCCTTTTTAGGTATCTGTTTAATCTCTTTAGACTTTACTTCAGATTCACTTTAAGCCTTGTAAAGCAAGGCCTTCATTCATCAGATTTATTTGTTTTTCCAGCAGATCCCACAGATTCTCGATTAAAAGTTATGTCTGGGAAAATTTGGAGGCCATTAGAAAATTCCATTCTTTAGACCAACCAGGCCACCTTCTTCCATGGTCTAGTTCTCCGGTGCTTTCGGTGGTCAGAATTCTCCATGGGCACTCTCACTGGTCTTCAGCTATGCAGTCCTATACGCAGAAAACTGGCATGCACTCTGTGTGTTATGGTACATATCTCCAAGTTTGGGCTACAGTAGCTCTATTGTTGGAGCAGAGCAGACAGCCTAGCTTTTACTCCCAACAAAGCACACAGTTTTTGTATGTGTGTCACAATCGGAATGATGTTATGTGTGACACTGTATGTCACCAATGAATTAGCCAGAAGTTTAGTGAGTAATGTTTTCAGCTAGTCATACCTAGCAGTGTCTGACTGTTAGTTTACTAACATTTACGCAACATAAGAAACAAATGATTGGATCCCTGGTGAAACATATTGTTCAGGGAGACTCTAATGGCCCATACTCACGGGCTACAATTGTCGCCGCAACCACGTGGCACACGCGTGTTGCGGCGACGAGTCGCCCGTGAGTATGAGGCGCGCACCCAGAACCGTCGCTGCTGTCACCAGGCGATTGGCGGCGGTCAATCGCATGGCGACAGTTGCCGTCACAACTTCGCCGCAACTGTCGCTAGTCCGCGTGAGTATGCGGACTAGCGACAGCCACCAATAAAGAATTCACGCCGCTTCCGGTGGGGGGGGAGGAACGTCGGCGACAGCTTCAGTAATCCCTTTTCCGCTTGTGTACGTGGAGGGACCTGGCGACGAACTGTCGCCGAACTGTCGCGCACACGCTCCAGTGTGCTGGCGACAGGGCACAAAAGTAGCCCGTGAGTATGGGCCATAAAAGAGAACCCAAGGCGTGCGGCAGGGGGGCAGATGGGACACGGAGGCATGTTCTCTGCCCCATGACATGCCTCTGTGTCCCCCGGACGCCGATCTCAGCCCCCCCCCCCACTGCTGCGCTATAGCCCGCCGAAATTAGCGACAATATATGTTGCTATTTCGGAGCGTAATGGGAGGGGAGGGATTCCCTGCTCAAAATGCCCACCTGCAGGCTTTCCTCCCTGGCCGCACCCCCTGCCACTCCCCCGCCTCCCTGCACGGTAGTCGAGAGACCAGCGTCTTCCAGGGTTGTGACCCAGAGGTCACAAAAGTGAACGTAACCCGGCGACTGCTGAAGAGAAGATACATAGGGCGCACTTCACTTGTGCATACTGGCTGACGGTATGGGACCTGATACTGGCGAAATAGAAGACAGGGCGGCAGCGTGGGATCGATCCTGGGGCTGGAGGAAGCCCGAGGTATGTATAAAACTTTTACTTTAAATCATCTCGGGTACACTTTAAGGATTACTGCTACTCAGTCCACATACAGGGGTGTTCATTACCAACATAGCACCAATTAAAAGCTAATAAGATGGATGAAGGATGGCCCCTAGTGAGCACCTCTGACCCAAGAGCCCTGGTGCGGTCGCAACCTCTGCATGCCCTATTGCTACACCACTGCATTAACATTTTTTAGAACTCTGGCTTTAACCTTCCTGGCGGTAACCCCGAACGTAGTTCTGGGTAAGCCGCGCAGGAGGTTTTCTCAGACCCTGCTGGGCCGATTTGCTTAATTTTTTTTTGCTGCACGCAGCTAGCACTTTGCTAGCTGCGTCAGCACACCGATCACCGTCGCCCCGCGCTCGATCGCCGCTATCCGTCGAGCCGCGCCGCCCCCCCAGACCCCGTGCGCTGCCTGGCCAATCAGTGCCAGGCAGCGCTGAGGGGTGGATCGGGACTCCCAATGACGTCACGATGTCGCTGACTTCGGTGACGTCATCCCGCCCCGTCGCCATGGCGACGGGGGAAGCCCTCCAGGAAATCCCGTTATTTGAACGGGATTTCCTGATCGGAGATCGCCGAAGGCAATCGAAGCGGGCGGGGGGCGGCCCTGGGCTCGCTACATGATTTTAAAAAAAAAACTGCTGCGTTGCCTCCTGGCGGAATTTATTAGACCGCCAGGAGGGTTAAACGGTATTAACAGTTACGTAGATCGGCAGCAATCCCAGCTTCAAGTAGCAGGTTAAATCAGCCTGTTACTTGGTTAAATCCACAATTCATTAGCAAGGGCATGTTGACAAGTGAAGTATAATCAGCTATACATGTTGCTGCAGTGTATTGTGCGTGCTGGGCCATCTCTCTCTTATCTGCCTGGAGCAGGGAACTGTCTATAACTTGTAGAAAGGGGTTCAATCATGTCAGCAATCACAGAGCTAGAGAAAGAGAAACAAATGTGAAATGATTGTTTCCTGTTATCTGTTTAATAAACAGAGCAGCAGAGGTACAATTAATAATGTATATGAAGAACGTGTCCCTGGTTTACAGCCCTGCGCAGTCATGGAGGTCAGGCTGACACAACAGGAGAACATTAAACAAGAACCTTCCTAGCTGACTGCTTTTTTTCTGAAAAAGCATTGCGGCAATGCAATAGTTAAAATTCAACTCCGAATGACCACTTTCACACTGTATACGATGCGTTGTGCATCCTGAAACATAGGATTGGTCACATTGTAGCCTACCACCGTGATGTGACCCATACAATGCAGCATACAGTCCATGGATTTTATGCTTGCACCGTGTGCGTCGCTCGGTAACGCACCACGTTGCGCGTTACTCTGTCGGAAATCGTTGCGCTGTAAAAGTACCAGTTTGAAACGCCCATTGAAATCTTTTTGTCATCTAGATTGTTGTGTGTTCCAACATTTTAGCATACATTGACAAAATAGCATACATTTAAAGTAATCTTCTTCTTTTTAGTAGAATCAGTGTCCCCTTGCCCGCTCTTGTTGGCTCTAGACCTTTTGCTTCTTGAAGCAAACTTGTGAGATGCCGCCGCCGCCCCTCTTCCTCCCCCATATAATAACCCCCCCAGAATAGGTAGCCTGAAGGGGTTATCAGGCAGGAAGGGGGACAGAAGGCACAGTGGTAGCCCTCCAGCTATTAAGCGCAGCAGCGTAGTATGATCAGGCAGTGGATGACTCACCTCTTCCGCGTTCCAGCGTGCATTCCACTCTCGTCACTTCCTGCAATGCTGTCCATCTACAGTACAGTGGGTGGCATTGCAGGAAGTGACGAAAGGGGAATGCACGCTGGAACGCGGAAGAGGTGAGTCATCCCCGCCCACTGCCTGATCATACTACGCTGCTGCGCTTAATAGCTGGAGGGGGAACGCAGATCGGAGGACCCAGGTGAGGGAGTTCGACCACCCTCCCCGCCACTGTGCCCAATACCCCCTTCCTGCCTGCTACCCCCTCCAGCTCGGCACCCCCACGGTCAGGCTGGTGACCCCCCCCCCCCAACTTTGCCACCAGAAGAACCCACCTCACCCCGCCTTATGGGTGGCCGGCCCTGAGTCTGTACCACAGTTGTCAGTAAATTGTCACTCAAAATGTTCAGGAATGACTGTTTCTGTCAAAAAAAAAACCTCTGCAAGGCCTTTCTCCCACATGCTGCTGTTCTGAGCAATGGCTACACTGCTTGGCACCCGCTGATCATTGGAATGCAGCCCTATCCTATGGGGGAGTGGTGCATACCAGTGTTTATGGTAGTGTTGTGTTCTTGTTTGGGAGTATTTCTTCATGAATAGAACATGCTCCATCATCCAAGACTATCGCTGCAACAGCACTGACTGAATCTCCATGTAAACACTATTGTTTGTGCAGCGATTCAGACAGTTGTTTCTGCAAAAAAAACAATAGCGTTTACTTGTAAATAGGATATTTGTCTTCAATAACAGAACGTGCTATTCTGTTTTAAAGACACTTGAACCAGAACAGCAATACTATGCACAGGTCCTAATAGCCATATGGAGCTTTAGGTCCGTGCACAATATACTCATTGCGTAGCACAATAATACCACAAGGAAACTCACTTCTCATGATGCATACATGTGATCACACATGCCCATTAGAGATGGGAAGTTCGGATCTTTTCAACGATCCGGATGATTCGAATCGGATCATTGAAAAGATCCGGATCTTTGATCCGAATCTCGAATCATTTTACTACCAAAGCATTCGGGGGTGAAATGAATAGCAGGACAGGTCTTTCCCTGCTGTGGACTGGAGAAGGGGAGGGGGGTGGACACACAGAGAAGGGGAGAAGATGGACAGAGGGCAGGGAGTGGACAGAGAAGGGAGGAGGGACGAGCAGAGAGCAGAAACGTTTGCATACAATACCCACATGCTGCAATCATATGCTTTACATGTATTTCACCTATATGCTCATCTGTGTACTTTCCATGCAAACGTCGCACAGTGAGGGCTTGTTTCCACTATTGCGGTGCGGAATCGCCTGGATTCCACCGCTGATGAAATCGCATGCCGATGCGATTTCCCATGCGTTTTTTGCCGCGAATTCGTATGCGAATTCGCATAGGTGAGGGTATATGCGAATTTAACCATGTCACTGCCTGTTTGAATTACATTGGTACCTATGCGAATTCGCATGCGAATTCGCATGAAAATTCGCATACCATAGTCGCATGCGAATTTCCTATTAAATACATTAGCGGCGATTTGCATGCATTCCACTCGCAGGCGAATTCGTTGGCTCTTTTGTGCGTTTTTTTACCGCTGAAAAAAACGCACATCACCAACGCAACAGTGGAAACAGGCCCATCCACTTGCATACCATGTGCGAATCTGCATGCGTTGGACGCATTGCGGATTCGCGATAGTGGAAACGAGCCCTGAAAGAAAGCATTCCCCAAAGCATTCCCAGAAGTAAAGTGCAGCTGTTTAGAGCAGTGCAGGAGGATCATATTGCCCTGCAATCACAGTGCCTGCAAAGTTACTGAGCTATGCTGAGCTGAGCCAAAAGCTTCCAATGTGTTCACTGTACACAACTACGGAACAGCCTATAATCAGCAGCACATTTCAGCCAGTGTGTGTGCTCTACACATATCTGGCAGTGGTACCCATGTCCCCTCTCTCTCATCTACCTGTCTCCCGGCAAGGCTGCCTCCCATCCATCTCTGCTCTGCTTCCAGGACCCCCGCTGCCCGCTGAGAGGGGGCGTGTCACTCCTGACCCGCCCCTTTTGCGATCCAAATCACTCATTTTGATGATTCGGATGATTCGACTCACAAAATAGATTCAGATCAAAGATCCGAATCGTTCATGATCCGGACAACACTAATGCCCATACAACTGCATAGGCAAAGAGTTCCCATGTGGTATTATTATTGCGCACTGCAATGCGCACAGTGTTAAAAAACCCTTTAGGGCTGCAAGACATCAAGCAACATCTTAATACAATAAAACACAAACGCAATTGCAAGCGCATACAAAAACGCAAGAAAAAAGATAAAACGCACAGTGCAGCATTTACATGGTTTTCTGCACTGACTAGTGTGTTCCCAGACAGAAAGGAGCGATTGTGCTGTGGGTAGCGTTTTTTGCTGTGTTTTCCGGCACAATTTGGGGTGATTTCAAACTGCTTGTAATATAATTACAAACGATTTGCTTAGCGATCACAATTAGCTTTTCTTTTTTTTTTTTTTAAAGTGGGTACTAAAATTGTTGCAAAATCGCCTTTACACAGAGATTGCAAAATGATTTTGCTGCATCCTATACTTTGTATTGAAGTGCAAACACTGCAAAAATGCTGCAGGACCCGCATCTGCGATTTAGAGTACCGGTAATCACATTTGCGTTTTGCGATCCGAGGGTTTGATTCACTAAACCGTGATAACTCAAATATCACACCTTGGGCTTGATATCACACCTTATCAAAGATCACACCTTATGAAAAGATATCACACCTTATGAAAAGATATCACACCTTATAAATGATAACATGCCTTATCAGAGTAGCATAGCGAGAGCTACAAACTTATGCCTGCTAATTGGCAATGACACTCGTCCTGCCCTGAGCCCTTGCGGGTTCGTAGCACTCGCTATGCTACTCTCATAAGGTGTATTAACTATAACTTTGATAAGGTGTGATATCTTTAATAAGGTGTGATATTTAAGTTAACACGGTTTAGTGAATCAAGCCCCAAGTGTGAACCAGTCCTTAAGGCCCGTACCCACTGCGTAATGTTTCCAATTATTTTTCTGACGACCAGCAATTCTTGAGCGACGAGCAATCATTTCCATGATCTCGCGATGTGGGTACAGTCACATGATTAGGCTATGGACGTTTGATGATGCGTGGCGACAATGATCGGTGGATCGGATCTTCCACGTAAAGTACCGTGATCACTTGACTTCATGTTCGCGCCGTCACGTGACGTTGCATATATCAGCTGGGACGAAGCTGGATCGGGAAACATTAGTTGTCGGGGACGTCGCTGTGATCCATCTCCCTGTGAGTATTCAGCTTTAACCTAGTGCTTTTTAGAATCGTAGGCGATCGCCAAAAGCACGCCTGAAAGCCCTCCTGTAATTCCCAGCCCTCACCCCCAGTCTTGTTCTGAATTTTCTATCTATTCACTGTAGCTGTTTCATTTTCAGGCTTTCCATGCTACTGTTAATTGAATGCAGGGCTTCTGACGTGGACAATAGTCCATTATTCACTTCAGCAGACCCAGTACAGCGGGGGATTTGCGTGGTGTGCCGGAGAGCGCATGTCACCTGTACCTGGCAGTGCTTTCCCCATCTACAGTCTGGCCTCACTCCCTGTTGTTGTGCATGGGATGGGAGCAGCAGTAAATACTACACAGCAGGGAGGACAAGTCAACAGGATGTATAATTCATGTGGTTGGTGTAACACGCCTCGGCACAGATGCAGTGTGGAGTCATGTAGCAGCTTGCAGCGTGCGCTGTCTCCAGTTTGCGTGCTGCTGCGTGTGTTTCTCAATGTGTGTCGTGGAAGTTGAATCCGTCCTTCACACTGGATGGGTTGCTCTTCCAGCTCGGTAAAGGTAACCCCTCTCTCCAGGCGTGGGAATGGTCCGGACGTGCTGAGCATGCTGAAAGAGCGGATGGATGACTTGGTAGTCATGTAGTGACTCGCAAACGTGCTGCTGAAACATCCCCCCCTCCCGTCCTTCTCCTCCACCCCCACCAGCGGGGCTTCCTAGGGAGGGACAGCCAGAGCTGCTGCTCCATCATTGCATAATGTAACCGAGAATTGTTAGTGTGTGCAGAGATCAGTTTGGGTAAACGGTGCTGCATGTGAGTGAATGAAGCATTCCTGTGCATCGAACGACTTGTTTGGACGCAGACTCTCTGTGCTCTTTATTTAAAGGGAATCTGTCACCATGACAAGAGCGCAGGGACATGGAGTGCTTCGCTAATTAGACACAGCAATGTATTCAGCATGGTTTATCATGCTGGGCTACAGTGTAGCACTAGGTGCAGGGAGGGGAGGTCGTAGCCAGACGGGTGTGCAGCCACACGGACCTGTCTGCTTTCTCTTTCCTATAAATGAGCTAAATGGTGCTGTAAGTTTCATCTTTGCTCCCGCTGTGTGTTTTGTACTGTTATGTACAGCGCTACAGAAGATGCTGACGCTATCTAAATAAAAAATAATAATAAAGAGATTAAATGTTAAAGTGCACCTGAGATGGAGAAGGAGAAAAAAATATATCCAGACATACCTGGGTCTTCCTCCAGTCCCCTTCATACTGATCACTCCCTCGCGTTCGGATCTTAGACAATTGGCCCCAGAAAGTCGCAAGCACAGTCTAGCCGTGCACTCCACTCCCGTTGTGCTCCTGTGACCGGGAGCATTCTGCGCAGTAGTACTGTGAAGGCGCAGAACATCATGGTGAGGTGAGCATTCTGGGGGGCCAGGCGTGCATGCACAGTACGCCTCAGACTGGAGGACTCACCGTGTGGGGAATTGCGTAAGATCCAGGAGGACAGCAAGGGAGCGATCAGCCTGGAGGGGGTTGGAGGAAGCCCCAGGTATGTGTAATTTTTTTCTCCTTCCCCACTTCAGGTTTCCAAGCCTGTCATACACTGGAAAATGTTCTCCCGACGTGCCAAAAAGATAAATTCCTCTCTGATCAACATCTGATTAAACGGGTCTATCGCTGCCACACGCTGCACATCAATTTTCAATAGCTTTCAGCATTATGTCTATTAAAAATTAATAAAACCGCCACTCCCCCCGGTTTCCCTTTACAATTATGCTCTGCAGGACCCCATGCAAAGTATTAGCGCAGCAAAGCACTGTCTTGCTCCCCTCTCCAGCCGGCGAGCTCCTTTCTCTGTGTTGCTGTCATCTCTCAGTGCCCATACCCCATGACCTGGTGGTGTACACGGGTACATACTACGCGCACATAATAAAATGGCGCCTTGGAAATTTGGATCACCAGGAAAGCCGCTAGTAGACACCTATCCCTAACCAACCCTACCCACACTAACACCCTACCCGATGCCTAACCACCTCCCCCTACGCACAAGCACCCTACTGAATGCCTAACCCTAACCGACCCTCCTCAAACAAACACCCTACCTAATGCCAACCCTCCCCCACACAAACACCCTACCTGACCCTAACCACCCCCCCACAAAAACAACATATCCAATGCCTAACCCTAACCGACCCCCCCCTCCCCCCGCACAAGCACCCTGCCTGACGCCTGACCACCTCCCACGCCTAATCTTAATCACCACCACCAAGTGCCGAAAGAAACAAAAATGGTATTTTTCATCTGCTATAGGCACCCATTGATTTTACGGGGGCGGGGGGGGGGGGGGGGGAGGTGGCATCTGGTGCGGCACTTCAGGCGTGAGGCGTTAAGTGTGCAAGGCTCCGTTGCTTAGTATTGTCATTGTGTTACCCTGCGGTAAAACAGGATAACACAACACACACTTGCACGGCAAATATAAAAGGGGCCTTGAAGCGCACTGGAACATGCCCCAAAAATTTGATTTTTACTAACATGGGGCTTCTTCCAGCCCCCTGTTACTATGTTAGGTCTATTGGTGTCCTCTTGGCCCCCTCCATTGCTTTGCTGACAGCTTTAAAATGTCTGCGACTGGAGCTCCAGTTGCACCTACTGCGCATGTGTGGCCCCATCCATTGGCGCCCACCAGGGTCATAACTGGAAATCACTGGGCCCCCCTGCGAAAATTTCAACTCAGCATTTCCTCTTTGCTCTAAAAGATTATTTACAGCATAAAATTTAGTACCACAAAAGAAAAAATTGTAGAACAGCGTTAAAACAATGAAACACTTTGTTCTTCAGTGAAAAGCTCCTTGCTTCAGTGGGCAGTTTCTAGCCACATCCAAAAAGGTGATGACATTATTTTTATATTCCTTTGTCAGATACACTTAGTAAACATTATCAAAGTGCTGAAACTGAGTTCTCTCTGCTTCTAGTATGTGTGCAGCTGAGAGGTGATCACTAGATAGATTTTAATATATAAATACAGCAGCTATGCAATAAAATGCAATGGCAGCTTTCAGAACCGATAAACTGTACTTTGGGAATTTGTAAACAGACAATATTACTTGTGCACAAAAGGAAATATGATAACTGTATGGGTAATAAAAAGTAGGAAGACACATTTTTATTAAATGTTATGTCAGAGTTTTATCCCACTTTAACACAGATGTAGCCAACCCCTCCGCTGTACCAGTGATAAAATTCCAATGGAAAAAAAACACTGTGTGAATCTGGCTTGCTTACTCCCAGCGATTTCCTGCCGTAAATATTGTTCTACAAGGAGTGGTAATCATCATTAGCTGATTCAGCTTATCAGCTATAAATCAACTAAAGGGAAAACTGACAGCAATGTTAATGCTTTGTGTGCAGCACTGCCTTACTTATATAGCCACAGTGTGGTGGTGTGCAGCCTGCCCCCCTCCTCCTGCAGCTGCCACTCTGCTTCGGCTGAGGACCCCATTACAGCTGTCTAGGTCTGCATAAGGCCATGTCTAGATGTGCATTCAATTAAGGTTATGTGTGGGCAAGTGCCACCCAGCTTCCTTAAGAAAGAAGCCCACACCCCAATACACCATACAAACAGCTGGCAGGGCAGTGCTACACTCCTAATAATAGTCATGTTGTATATTTTTAAATATTTAATTTTTAATTAAGATACGTGTGTCCCCAAAGCCACCCATCTATTCATTAAGTGGGGAGTGGTGCAGTGGATAGAACTCTTGCCTTGCAGTCCTGGGTCAAATCCTAGCCATTATTTTCACAAGGGATGAATGTTCTCCTTGTATCTGCATTGTGCTGTAGTTTCCTTGGTGTGCAAGCTTAATTCTTTAGATATTCCCTGGTATAACAGGGAGGAACATACAACTCCACCCTCCTCTTTTGCTACACACCCTCTTTGACTTGCCCGCTCAGTGCAGTGTTCTCCCCAGAATTTTTTTTCCAGCCGGGTGGCATGAAAAAGTAGCCGGGTGGGAAATTAAGGTCACAATGGGTGACCTCTGCTACTAGGGTGATGTCTGCTACTACTAGGCAAAAATGGGCAGGGAGGATCATGCTAGGTGCTGCTCGCTAGGGAGAAGATTAGGTGGATCACGCTGGTTGTTACTTGGTGAGGTAATAATGCTAGGCACTGCCGATAGGGGTAGAGGATTACACTAAATGATGCTAATGGATTAAGAGGTATCTTGCACGGAGTGGTGCTGTTTTGATGGGCAATTCGATAAAGTGCTGCCAAAGCCGGATTAATACAAGAAAGGGGCTGTAGACAGGGTGACTAATTTAGGCCCAAAAACCACACATGCCCACAAACTGTTCTGTTATCTCATTCAAAAAGTCACAGAATAGTTTTGGCTGACATGGTGGTAGTAAACCCCTGTAGACATGTTTGTTGTGTGTCTATGCTAAACATCATGCACTACAAAAGAAAATAAAAGTGCTTGGGGGTTTCTGCTGTGGCTTCTCCCCTTAAACAAATTCAAGCAGTGGTAAGCAGACATACATATACAGGAAATACAGTATATGGAGGATAGAGGGGGTTGAGTAGAAAAAGTGAATACAAACTGAAGGGAAGAGGAATAGGTGTGAGTGTCTGGGAGGGAGAAAAATTGTCTTTGAGGGACAGAGTGTGTGTGAAAAAAACTGGGAAAGGGGAAAGAAAAAAAGAGGGAGAAAGTGTGTAGACAGACAGAGAGGGAGAGTGAGAAACAGACTAATGCAGGAATGAAAATGTGTGAGTGAACAGCACACTGCAGGAAGTCTGCAGACTGATGTCCAGGACAGCTAGATTCACAGCTATGTAACCTCTCCGGCAGAGCAGTGGGGGAAGGGAAGCAGTAGTAGCTGCCTGTAAAGTTTTCTAATACCTGTTTTGGTCGCACAGAGATGGCAGCTGACAATCACCACAGGGATTCCATTGCTGGGGGACCATTATTACTGCTATAAGATAACCATCTGCCCTGCTGTTGCTCTCCCCGGCAGGAACGAGTTACCCACTATTCTCTATGTGCTCTGAGCTCTAATCGGGGGAGGCTGGAGCACGTGCTGGGAAATTCCCTGCATGATAGGAAGACAGGAGGAGGAGAGCCCGTCCTCTGCACTACTCGGTCTCGGGCAGATCAGTGACTCCAGAGGGAACACAGCAAGTCCACGTTCTCTCAGCCCTTTCTCTGTGTGCTCCGACTCCTTCAAAGCTCCCGCGGTGGCTTATAATGTCAGTTCTGATACGCAGGAGCTGAGGAGGAGGGCGGAGATAGTGTTAGAGTGACAGCGGGCCAGCTCCAATGCCACAGCCACTGTACATAGTGCTGGATGAGTGTGGAGGACGACATGCCGTAGACAGGGGGGACCTGAGACCAGCCGGGCGGGGACTGAGACCAGCCGGGCGCTCCGCCCAGTTAAAAGGCTCTGGGGAGAACACTGCAGTGTTTTTCAACAGGTGAGCATAACCGTTCTGACTTTTAAAGTGACTCTGAAGCATTAAAAAACGTACAATGCATCGTATGGGTTGTATAGGTAATGAATAGAACATTAGTAGCAAAAAAAATTGTCTCATTTTCAGTTATATACCTTTATTTTTATAACGTTGCATCATCCTCTAATATTTTCAGTTTACAAACTACACTGTATTTTAAACTATGAAACAGAGCAGAGCTAATGACCCTTTGAACTTTCCTGCAGTAAAACCTTCATGGGTGGCTGGCCTGATTTCTCCCTTCCATCCCCCCCACAGTATTCCCTGGCAGTCTAGTGGTCCCCCATCCCACCATAGTATTCCCTGGCAGTCTAGTGGTCCCCCATCCCGCCACAGTATTCCCTGGCAGTCTAGTGGCCCTCATACCACCACAGTATTCCCTGGCAGTCTAGTGGTCCCCCATCCCGCCACAGTATTCCCTGGCAGTCTAGTGGTCCCCCATCCCGCCACAGTATTCCCTAGTAGTCTAGTTGTCCCCCATCCTACCACAGTGTTCCCTGGCAGTCTAGTGGTCCCCCATCCCACTACAGTATTCCCTGGCAGTCCAGTGGTCCCCCATCCCACCACGGTATTCCCTGACAGTCTAGTGTCCCCCCCCCCAATGCCACCACAGTATTCCCTGGCAGTCTAGTGGTCCCCCATCCCAACACAGTGTTCCCTGGCAGTCTAGTGGTCCCCCATCCCAACACAGTGTTCCCTGGCAGTCTAGTGGTCCCCCATCCCAACACAGTGTTCCCTGGCAGTCTAGTGGTCCCCCATCCCAACACAGTGTTCCCTGGCAGTCTAGTGGCCCTCCATCCCACCACAGTATTCCCTGGCAGTATAGTGGTCCCTCATCCCACCACAGTATTCCCTAGTAGTCTAGTTGTCCCCCATCCCACTACAGTATTCCCTGGCAGTCCAGTGGTCCCCCATCCCACAACGGTATTCCCTGACAGTCTAGTGCCCCCCCCCCCCCCCCAATGCCACCACAGTATTCCCTGGCAGTCTAGTGGTCCCCCATCCCATCACAGTATTCCCTGGCAGTATAGTCGTCCCCCATCCCATCACAGTATTCCCTGGCAGTCTAGTGGTCCCCCATCCCAACACAGTGTTCCCTGGCAGTCTAGTGGCCCTCCATCCCACCACAGTATTCCCTGGCAGTCTAGTGGTCCCCCATCCCAACACAGTGTTCCCTGGCAGTCTAGTGGCCCTCCATCCCACCACAGTATTCCCTGGCAGTCTAGTGGTCCCCCATCCCAACACAGTGTTCCCTGGCAGTCTAGTGGTCCCCCATCCCAACACAGTGTTCCCTGGCAGTCTAGTGGCCCTCCATCCCACCACAGTATTCCCTGGCAGTATAGTGGTCCCTCATCCCACCACAGTATTCCCTAGTAGTCTAGTTGTCCCCCATCCCACTACAGTATTCCCTGGCAGTCCAGTGGTCCCCCATCCCACAACGGTATTCCCTGACAGACTAGTGCCCCCCCCCCCCAATGCCACCACAGTATTCCCTGGCAGTCTAGTGGTCCCCCATCCCATCACAGTATTCCCTGGCAGTATAGTCGTCCCCCATCCCATCACAGTATTCCCTGGCAGTCTAGTGGTCCCCCATCCCAACACAGTGTTCCCTGGCAGTCTAGTGGCCCTCCATCCCACCACAGTATTCCCTGGCAGTCTAGTGGTCCCCCATCCCAACACAGTGTTCCCTGGCAGTCTAGTGGCCCTCCATCCCACCACAGTATTCCCTGGCAGTCTAGTGGTCCCCCATCCCAACACAGTGTTCCCTGGCAGTCTAGTGGCCCTCCATCCCACCACAGTATTCCCTGGCAGTATAGTGGTCCCTCATCCCACCACTGTATTCCCTAGTAGTCTAGTTGTCCCCCATCCCACTACAGTATTCCCTGGCAGTCCAGTGGTCCCCCATCCCACCACAGTATTCCCTGGCAGTCTAGTGGTCCCCCATCCCATCACAGTATTCCCTGACAGTCTAGTGCCCCCCCCCCCCAATGCCATCACAGTATTCCCTGGCAGTCTAGTGGTCCCCCATACTATCACAGTATTCCCTGGCAGTCTAGTGGTCCCCCATCCATCACAGTATTCCCTGGCAGTCTAGTGGTCCCCCATCCCATCACAGTATTCCCTGGCAGTCTAGTGGTCCCCCATACCATCACAGTATTCCCTGGCAGTCTAGTGGTCCCCCATACCATCACAGTATTCCCTGGCAGTCAAGTGGTTAAGAGGTTAGTCTGTATTTACCCACTGCGTAGAGCTGGACATACTGGCAGGAGCACAGGAGGGTACCCAGGGCACACAGGCACCTGAGAATTGGGGCACCCCAACAATAGCCCTATTGACACACTTGTTAATACCTGATGGAGAGTCTTGATAATTACTTGGAGCTCAGCTTGCATGCAGTCAGGCAATAAGCTTCTGTGATTTGCCAATCTATTAGAAATATAGGAGCTGCCATGGCCATATTTACCATAAGGCACGTGCCTACAGGCACCTGATGATGGAAAGGTGGGTCACACCCCTCTCCGAGTGCCTCCCTCCCTCCTTCCCTACACAAAGTCCTGATGAGAGTGCAAATGAGAGGTTACTCCCCCTGCTCTTGGCATTCCACTGACGAGATCTCCCTTCAGTCAGGGGCTCCTCTCGCTACTTAATACAGAGGCTCGTCTAGCTACCTATTACTTGGGGACACCTATACCTACTTAATATTGAGGGTACTTCTGGCTACCTAATTCTAAGGGGCACCTGTAGCTACCTATGACGGAAAAGGGTAGTAAGGGTGAAGTGACCAGACCAATCAACACACTTGCCGTGCAGTTTGGCAGGGGTTTGTAGGTTCATGGAGGTGGAGGGCGAAGTCTAGGTGCCTGGACTTTAATGCCTATAGGCTCCCGTGAGATAAATCCGGGCCTGGGAGCTGCCATTTTTATTCTGTTTTTAAGGGAACACACTCCAGGGCTGTTGTCCTGCTGGTAGCTTTACTACTTGACCTGAAACAATAACAGTATGTAACCACTATAATCTGAAGTCTGTTATCTCATCCTGGACATTAGTTCCAGGTCAGTGGCTCACAAGGTAGTACTGTGAAAACAAGTTAACAGCCCGGGCAATTTAGCAGTGGAAGTTCAGATGTACTTACACTCACAGGCAACAATGGTTTACCTTGCTAGGAATAATTAGAAAATATGGCTAAAATTCAAATTTGACTACAACAGAAGCTGGAATTGGAAGGGCCGAGTCTGGACTTTGTAGCAGATAATCAATTTTGAAAAGCTGTCAATTAAGTAGCAGCTTGATTCATTAATTAGTTACTGGCTAATTAATCAGCTAGTCTAATTAGCCATTGTAAGGTTCTGGCACAATCCCTGTAAATTCCAGTTTCTGTTGAACCCGACTTTCTGGTATTTTTACACATTTTTCTGATCACTACTAAGGACCATGTCATTAAAGAAAACCTGAACTGAGAAAAAAAAAACCAAAACACAACTTATGAGATAATTAATCATATGAGTCTAGTACTAATGGTAAATAGAACATTAGTAACATAGAACTGTCTTATTTTTATTTTCACTTGAAGGGGATCATTTTTAAAGCAATACTAAAGCCACCCTACAAAAAAAAGAAAGAAAAAAAATGATACTCATCTATGGAGGGGGGAGATTCTGGCCCCCGAGCCTTCCCATTCTTCTCTCTATGCCCTCAATTCATCACTGCTGTCCCCAGTTGAAATTCAGTGCCTTTGGAGGTTTTTGGAAGGCTTTGGAAGCCTTTTGTGGCCCTCAGAAGACTGGGCTCCATACTGGGCCTGCATTTGCAAGTGCACAGTACAGACCTGCCTGTCTTTGGAAACACTTGGGGACATGAGTGCTTCCGAAGACTTCAGAAAGGCGTATTTGACCAGTTGGTCGAATAACTTCAATGAGAGTGACAGCGATGGATCAAGGGCACCGAGAGAGGCCTGGGAAGGAGGAGGAGTTGAAAAAGTTGCGGCCAAAAATGGTCTCAATTGTTGTTTATCTTGCATTTCATCCTTCTAACTGTTTTTTAACAGCAGTTTTGCTTATTTTTGGTTGTTTCTGAGCTAGTGTTAATTTTAGATGCTGCACCTGGAAACACCAGTGATAAATGGTAACCGGTGCCAAGAATTCGGGAGCAAATGACAAATTGCTTCTTTTAATATTGAATCTGATTCCTTGTTATATTTAGAAACGTGATTCCGACATTATTTTAATGTTCTGCACAACACTGCAGTCTGTCCTGAAGCTTCCTGTGACTGGTACACTTTGGTCTACGATTCAGTTGATAGTGCACATAATTCTGTCGCTAGAGAGTTATGCGTGGGCAAATTAGAAGAGTCGGTGGAAATTCTGAACACCTGAGCAGTATAAGTGTTCCAATGGCTGATTTAAAAAGGTGCTATAACTGTAGAACCAGCATAAGGGTACCTACACACTTCCAATTTTGATTGGCCAATTTTACAACTTCCATGTATTATGAGAGCCAATAGATATTGAATACTATAAATATAGGTAAGCTCCCATACCACATTGGGGTGGTAAAATTGGCGAGACATTGGCCAATTAAAGTTGTATGACTGTACACACTCATAAGCCTGGTACACACATCCAGTCTTTATTGGGCAGTGACCAGTTTATTTTACTACCTCCATGTAGTATGAAGGACAACTGATTTTGAATGCTATGTATAGTGATGAATGGTGATGAGCAAATATTTTGTATAATCATAATTTCGCTTTGTAATTCGCAGTTATGATGCAATATTGTAACGTGACATTTTGGGTCAAATCATAATTTTGCATAATTTTTGTGTAATTTTGTACCAACTTTAGCGGTTAATAGCAAATACATACTATCATCACAAGAATGGCTATGTAGGTTAAAGAGAATAGTGGGAACAAGGAGGGAAAAAAAAATCTCAAAAGACCTTGTAGTTTTTGAAGGAATTGATTTTAAACATGATTTTTTTTTAAGTGTCATTTATCTGAATTTAACCTTTTGGGGACCACCTCTATGAAACCCTACGCCACAATTGTGGCTGTTCTAGCCTGATGCAGCATAGTAGGACCTATGCCACCCGCCGTTTCCGCGAATGTGCGCACCCTAAAGGGGAGATTAAGCTGTCATATGACAGCTGACATCTCCCTTCAGTGATCAGAAGCCATCGCGAACGGCTTCTGATCACATGATCACTATGATCGCAGATCATAGTGATCACTGTGACAGCTGCGACGGTAGGGGGGGAAGAAGAGGATCCACTCACCTCCCTGATGTTCCTACGACGATCGGCGCTCCCGTCTGCTCTGGCCGGCATCCCTGCTCACTCTGACGTCAGTGCTGGGTCCCGGCTTGATGACATCATCAAGCCGCGACCCGGAACTGAGAGTCAGTACAAGCGGGGATGCCGGCCGGAGCGGATGGGTCTACTGCGGCTCATTGCTAAAGCCTGGAAGGTGAGTAAAGGCTGCTGGCTACAGGGGGGACACCTGGCCACACATGGACACACAGCCCAGCAAGCCCTAAGAGGGATCTGGCTGCCTGACCTCCCCCAAACGCACCCCCCCCCCCCATGCAAAAACGCCTAGTCCTTAAGGGGGGTTAGCTGGCTGGTCTTCAAAGGGTTAAAATACATTTTTATTTGCTTTTTTTAAATCAATTTTTTAAAAAACTACAAGGTCTTTTTTTGCCTTGTTCCCAACCTTCTTCTTAACATGTGTAGCAATTTTGTTAACAATAGCCTGTGCTGTTAACCTCTAAATCTGGCACGAAATAGTGCAAAAATTACGACTGGATTACACAAAATCAGTTGAATGTCCAAATCATAATTATGCATGGCCGTATATGCAAAAATGTTTGTGAAATTTTGCGTAATTGTAATTAGCAGATTATGATAATGACTAATTATGAACAGATTATGCAGGTAAACTCTCATACTACAACTACAATGATTGAGTGGCCAATAAAAATTGGATGTGTGTAACAAGACACATCGATCCTGCAGGTTTTATCACTGTGAATCTGCAGGTAATCTATTGCCTAGCATACCTCATCACTTGTAATTTCTGTCAGTTTCCATCAAAAACAATTGAAATTATGATCAGATGAAACATTTCAGACAATCGGGCACAGCAGAGGAGCAGCAGTAGACTGAGGGTCCATAGCATTGCACTATATTGTATAGCATTGGAGTGCTGCGGTTCAATAGATTGAAAGGTCTATTAATAATCTGTGTGCGGATAAATGCGATACCTCTCTGCTCAGATTCCGATCATAGAGAGATCAGTACAGCTTCCTGGAAGTGGTCCATATCAGCAGGAAGTGCATTTGATTGGTTTGGTTTCAAGCTGCATTATATTTGCATTCGAACTAGAAAAAAATAACATCTCATTGAGTATCTTTACTGAAGACAAGCTGTTTCTGCCGTGATTTTGGTTACTTCACAAACAATTAAGCTTTGCTTACTAGGCAACATGCATAGCTGCCAACTATCCCTCTTTTGGAGGGACAGTCCCTCTTTGGGATCCCTGTCCCTCTGTCCCTCTTTCTTACTCATTTGTCCCTCTTTCAGGAGTGTAAATCTGTGAAAATATATGTATTTTTCTACTGAAAAATGTGTTTAATTGACTCTTATTTCTTATTTCCACATGTTAATATGAAGGAAAATGAACCAGGATAGAAAGGACCACTGTGGTTTGAATTTTAAAACAACATATTTCTCCTATAAAATCATTATGGTATATGTGACGAGGGGTGTTCCGGGGGCGTAATTAAGGGTGTGGCTTAAAAGTCCCTCTTATGTCAAAAAGCTAGGAGTTATGAACATGGCTGTTCCCAGCCCTGAACATTGAATAAAGTTGAATGAGATGCAATAAATGTTGCCATTGCAGGACTTATGCTGGAAAACAGGCCACTCCACATGCCTGCTGTATAATACATGTTTTAGTTTCTAAAAATAAAAAGTCGATAAGTTGTATCTTTTATTGCACAATCAAGTGACTAGAGATCCAATGTTCTGTTGCCTTTCTCTTTTGAGATAGGACTCTGCATTGCCCTTTTTATCTTGTGCCCTCTGGATGCTGTGTCCTGTATTGCTTTCTATGATGGGGCATAAGCTGCGTTGTCAGCAAGAAATACCCACCTGAAGTGCATTCTGGTGTACCTGGCAGCCATCCACCTTGCCACGAACTTTCAGCTATTTTGGGTAGAGGGGCTTGGTCATCAACAGGGACCTGTGTCTGGAGAGTAAGGAACTGAGAGCGTGGATTAGTCTGGCAGTCCACATCTGAGGACCAATCACCAGACTTCTTGAGTTAAAATACAGGCATTTTTTTTAAATAAAGGTTACTATGGTTTATTTCGTTTTTGGAGGTTGGTATAAAGAAACTAAAACCTAGAATATTGGAGGGGCCTACTTCAGCGTTGGTCAACTCCAGTCCTTGAGGGTCATATCCATGCCAGTGTTTGGGATGGACTGAGAAATACAGGAATATGTTCCCTTTGATGAACCACACCTTTCAGTCCCATCAATGAATTTGAGCTGTGCCAAAAATATCTGAGGACCTCGCGGCTCTCGAGGATTGAAGTTTGGAAAGTACTGGCCTACTTTCATAGATGTTTACTGCCATCCCCATGACCTCTTGATTGATGCAAATATCAGTAATTATGACCTCTTGTGTGTACCATTAGTATCCTTTCTGTACATTCCTATACAAACTGTTTCCCAGCAGCAGGCCAGGAAAACAAGCATCTCAATCCATATGAATTAGCTCTAATTCTGCATTGTTTCTGTGCAAACAGTGGCCACATATATTAACCTCCGTTCTATCAAGGTTTGTTCAGCAGCTTCACATTTTAGCCTCTATTGACATCCTTAAAATTTTAATATATAAGCTTCTGCAATGGTGCCTAAGGGGATAGGACTCTTGCCTGTAGCCCTAGAGTCCTACATTCAAATCTTGGCAAGACCAATATGTATAGTGTTATCTTCTCACCATTTTTGCATGAGTTTCCTCTGGTCACTCTGGTTTCCTCCCACACCCCAGGGCCAGGCCGAGGCATAGGCTGGAGAGGCTCCAGCCTCAGGGCTCAGTGTAGGAGGGGGCGCACAATTCATTCAGCTGTCATTCCTAATTGTGTTTGAAGCAGAAAGAAATAAGAAAAGGGGATACATAGCAGTGACTGCAAGCCAGATAACTAGATATTAAGGTGTTGGGGAGGTTGTGGGCCCTGTGACCCTCTTAGTCTAATAGCAATCAGTGTGTGACGGCTAGGGTGGGAGGGATGGAGGGGCGCACTTTGGTGTCTCAGCCTTGGGTGCTGGAGGACCTTGTCCCGCCTCGGAGGACCTTGTCCCACCTCTGCCACACCCTACTGCTTCTCCTTCTTTCTTTTACTGGTGTCCCAATTAGCAGCTTTCCACCCAAGTATCTGGGGAATTTGGCAAAGAAGATTACTGCTGGCTGCATCACAGGTGGGCTTTGATTGCAGCCTATCAGCAGCCAATGAGAGGGTATATATAGGTGTGGAACAGGACCACATCACAAATTTTAGCTGCAAGAAGAAGATTCTTCTCCTGCCCAACCTTTTGTCGCTGGCCCAAAGACTTTATTGGGGGTGTGTTGCCTTTTGCAGAATCGTGAATGAAATGAATAATATCGCCCAGTCGGGGGGATCATTTTTTGTGTTAACAAACTAAAGCTGTGTGTTAATAAAGCAGACTGCGACCTATTATATCCACAATCATTGTCTATTCTTATAATGTTAGCGGGGGGGGGGGGGGGGGGGGTTGTATTTGTTTTTGTTTACTCATAGGAAATGCATTTCTATGGCCTCTGACTATGGTTGATATATTAGATTACAACTATGGTGTGGATTTGTTTGTGAGCTCCTTTGGGGGACAATTAATTATGTGAATAGTATTCTGCAAAGTGCTGTAGAAAATCTAAGCACCATATAAATGCATAATAATAATCAGGCCTAAAACAAATTGTGAGTTTACATAGAAATAATATTGATTCTCAAAATAAGTTTGTAAAGGATACACTGATTATCCCCCAGCCATATACACTGAACCCATATAACAAACCCTTCCAATAACTTGTTTACCAGATAAAAATAAAGAATTGATTTTTTATTTTATGCCTCACAGTTACACTGTAGGCTGCTTCCACACAGGGACGTTACAGGTGCACGTTAGTGCAGCCTGTAACTCTCCCCAACTCACAACATGTAACATGTAACGCAACGTGGGCAGTGTGAACAGCCCCATTGACTTTGTATTGCTGTGAGTTGGGGAGCGTTACAGGCTGCACTAACGTGCGCCTTCAGAACGTGCAGCATACTATAGCGTTCCAGCGGCTTAAGCCGCGTTAGACTGTTTGCACATGCTCAGTGTTGGGGCGGAGAGGAGGCAGGGAGAGGCCGCTACGTAGCCGCGCACATGGCTACTCAATATGCACTGCACTGGTGGCCGCTGATTGGCTGGCGGTACCACGTGATGCGGAGTGTTTCACTCCGCATCACGTGGTCCCGCCGGCCAATCAGCGCCACTCTCACTGCCCTAATGCGGAAAGAGCCGCTTAACGCGGCTCACTCAACGTCCTCTACCAACACCGGCAGGCGTTGCGTTAGGGGACATTATGCGACCATAACGTCCACTATAACGCAACAGCCCGGTGTGTAACTAGCCTTAAAGTAAACTGAACTAGCAGCAGTTGGCTATAAAGATTCCATAAAGTGTGGCGTGCTAAGACTAGCTCTGTGGTGTCTCCTCCTACAGCTGTTACCCCAGGCGCCTGCCTTGCTTTCCTACGCCTAAAAATGGCCCTGATAGTAATAGTAATTGCTTCTAGCCCTGTTTTTAGTACTAAATATAATACATATTTGGACAGTTAACAGCATGATTCCTTGAAGAGCCACTAAAAAAAAATGTATCTGTTTCATAAACTGATACGTTTAAATGGCATGAACATGAAAATATTCCATGAGATTATGAGAACAGATTTCTTCTTCGAATGAAGGTTTTGCAGAGTTGCCGCCTCTTCCCTTTAAAACCTGATACATCTGAATTACACAAGTTCTGAGGCTGATTAAATGCAGGTAAAACACTGACTGAATCTAATTAATAATGGAAGCCTGTGTAAATTATATGTGTCAGGTTTTAAAGGGACGAGGTGACAGCCCTGAGGCAGTATAGTGGGGAGAGAGTATTGCCTAACACAGCTGAATTTATGTTCCATAGAAGGAAGCTATCATGTGGCATTTTGCTGCTTCCATTCAGTGAACGTAGCAGCTTACATACAGCACAGCGGTGGTGAGCACTTCAATTTGCTTAGTGTGACTGTCGCTGCCATCAGCTGCTATTTCTTATTAATGTTTCTAACTTTGCTGTACTCTAGTGAACGATTACCCTCTCAGACGGGGCTCGTGCTTCCATAAGATTAAACTGGGCAATTCCCCAGGGCCATAAGCTCATTAGTCAGTCAGTACAGAACTAAAGTGTAAGGGGCCCTATGTTTATTTTTGCCCAGGGTTTTATTTTACCCCAAAAGTATGCATGCTAAAAACTATGCAAACTATGCAAACTATAAGTCCTCTTCAGCGTTAAATTCTAAGCTGATTTTATTATGGCCCAGAAATAGCCCTGCAAAGTTCCACAACTTTCCAGGTCGCAGATTTTGCTGCCCGGGGGAGGCAGAGCTGTGCGCATTAGCTCTGCCTCCTCTCCAGTCAATCTCCGCTGATCTCCGCCTCCCTCCACCCCTCTCAGTGAAAGGAGACTGAGAGGGGCGTGGAGATCAGTGGAGCTTGACTGGGGAGGAGGCAGAGCTAATGCGCACAGCTCTGCCTCTACCAGGAAGTAAAATCTGTGAGCCCTGGGCTCGTTCTGCCATGGGGATGCTGCAAATCAGCTTAGAATTTAATGCTGAAAAGGACTTTATAAGAAGATAAGGTAAAAAAGAGACTTTAGTGTCTCTTTAAAGGATACATCCGGCAAACTAAAAAGTAAAAGTTTTACTCACCTTTGGCTTCTTCCAGCCCCTAGAAGTCTGTTAGATCCCACGGTGCAGTTCTGCTCTGAGCCAGGCCTTCTGCATGGATGGGTGCACTGCCCACATCTTGTGATTGCGCTTCTATTGTCATGAACGCTCTGCGCATTTCAGAGAGCAATGAACTGCACAAGCGCAAAGCGCTACCAGTGATGGTGAAGCGCCCGTGCTTGCGCAGAAGATCTCGACCCAGCCGCGGGCTTCGATCTTATGAAGGGGAGAGCAGAGGCCTGGCTCTGAGTAGAACAGCTCCATGGGACCTAGCAGACTTCTAGGGACTGGAAGAAGCCCCAGGTGAGCGAAACGTTTATTTTTTTGTTTGCCGGATGGATTCTTTAAAGGGACTCTGAGCACCTCTCATGGGTATGCTTTTAAGCCAGACGACTTCCAACAAAGTCGTGCTATGACCCCTCTGGAGCAGCCTCTTGCAATGGCCATGCGTGTCACTTCCTCTTCCTGCTTCATTCAGTGATGCACTTCTCTAACATGGAAGACAGGGGTGACCCGGAAGTTATAACATAGCCAAGATGGCAGCCGCAATTTTTAAATTGAAATGGAACGAAAACTATTTGGTGTAGAATGGCGATTCAGGCATCAAATGAAAGAGGAGAGCACAACCTACAGGAAGGTATGCATCTTTAAGTACTTTGCAGTAGTGGTCGGAGGCTTAAAGGCTCATTAGAGGTGCTCGGAGTCCCTTTAAAAACAGGTCCTGTTGCCTAGCAGCTCATTCTGGGGCAGTGACTTAAAGAGGAACTGTGGTGAAAATAATGTAGTCAATAAAATAGTTTTTTTCTTTTCTACAATATTCACACACACATATATATATACACACACACACACACATATATATATATATATATATATATATATATATATATATATATATATATATATATATATATATATATATATATATATATATATATACAGTGATGTGAAAAAAATATTCCTGATTTCTTATTCTTTTGCATGTTTGTTACACTTAAATGTTTCTGCTCATCAAAAACCGTTAACTATTAGTCAAAGATAACATAATTGAACACAAATGCAGTTTTAAATGATGGTTTTTATTATTTAGTGAGAAAAAAACCTCCAAATCTACATGGCCCTGTGTGAAAAAGTGATTGCCCCCCTTGTTAAAAAATAACTTAACTGTGGTTTATCACACCTGAGTTCAATTTCTGTTGTCACCCCCAGGCCTGATTACTGCCACACCTGTTTAAATCAAGAAATCACTTAAATAGGAGCTATCTGACACAGAGAAGTAGACCAAAAGCACCTCAAAAGCTAGACATCATGCCAAGATCCAAAGAAATTCAGGAACAAATGACAACAAAAGTAATTGAGATCTTATCAGTCTGGTAAAGGTTATAAAGCCATTTCTAAAGCTTTGGGACTCCAGCGAACCACAGTGAGAGACATTATCCACAAATGGCAAAAACATGGAACAGTGATGAACCTTCCCAGGAGTGACCGGCCGACCAAAATTACCCCAAGAGCGCAGAGAAAACTCCTCCGAGAGGCCACAAAAGACCCCAGGACAACATCTAAAGAACTGCAGGCCTCACTTGCCTCAATTAAGGTAAGTGTTCACCACTCCACCATAAGAAAGAGACTGGGCAAAAATGGCCAGCATTGGCAGATATCCAGGGCGCAAACCACTTTTAAGCAAAAAGAACATTAAGGCTTGTTTCAATTTTGCAAGACTCGTTGCAAGTTATTGCAAACGCTTGATTGCAGTTATTGCTGCTAAGGGTGGCCCAACCAGTTATTAGGTTCAGGGGGAAATTTCTTTTTCACACAGGGCCATGTACTTTTTGAGGTTTTTTTTTCTCACTAAATAATAAAAACCATCATTTAAAACTGCATTTTGTGTTCAATTATGTTATCTTTGACTAATAGTTAACGTTTTTTGATGAGCAGAAACATTTAAGTGTGACAAACATGCAAAAGAATAAGAAATCAGGAAGGGGGCAAATAGTGTTTCACATCACTGTATATATATTTTTTTTACTCAATGTTTGTGCCTTGTAAAATGTTTCACCTCCCTGATTTACATTCTGAAATGAATCACAGGTGGCCTCATCTTTAGTCCTGCCAGGTGATCTCTGCAGAATGTTTGTTTGCTTAGGGCTCGTTTCCACTATATCGAATCCGCATGCGGGCACTGCATGCGGATTCGCATACTCAATGTTAGTGGATGGGGCTGTTTCCACGTGTGCGGCGGTGGCGTTTTTCGGTGCGGGAAAAATCTGCACGACAGAGTCGTCAGATTTCGCGTGCGGCAGGAATGCGGGCGAATCGCCGCTAATGCATTCAATAGGGAAATCGCATGCGGTTTTGTCATGCGGATTTCCCCGCGATTTCGCATGAAAGGCAATGGAACTTTACACAGGCAGTGACATGGTTAAATTCGCCTGGCTCCTTGCCATGCGAAATCCCATGCAAAATCGCGGGTAAATCCGCATGGGGAAACGCAGCCGCATGCGATTTCTTCAGCGGTGGAATCCAGGCGATTCCGCACCGCTACAGTGGAAACGAGCCCTAAGAGTTCTTTGCACAGAGGGAGATACCTGCTTGCTTGGCAGCTGAAAACAGCCGTTATTTCCCACAATGCAATGAGGTTCACAGACAGGGAGCTGTCAGGGCACATAGCTCTGTGGGAGGGGCTTCACCACAGTATCAGCCAGGATGGCAGCTTCTTTATCCCTCTTATGCTGAGCATAGACGGTACGTTTATTTCTTATCAATCGAGCCGCTGATGGCTCAATTGATCATTTCCAACGTGTCCGATCACTGCGTGGATCGATTCCCGGCTCGATCCCCGCGGGCGGACAATGGACAAAAACGAACCGCTGATAAGGAAGTGCCCGCTGGGACGAACAGGAATCAATCCGCGCGCACGAGCGGTGACGCGCCGACATCGAGCCACTGTCTATGCCCAGCATAAGGTTTGTACACACCTCCAAACAATCTGCCCAACTATCTTCTAAACTTGGTCTGCTGGAAGATAGTTGGGCGTGTGTACGGCTGGCAAACAACAAGACAACCAACTGATAACAGGTTGTTTGCCAGATCCAACCGGTGGATCAACCTGCCCAACTATTGTGTAGGTTGGCACTAGAGATGGCCCGAACGGTTCGCTGGCAAACTGTTACAGGCGAACTTTCGGTGACGCGAACTTTTGCGGAAGTTCGATTCGCCCCCATAGTGCACCATTAGGGTCAACTTTGACCCTCTACATCACAGTCAGCAGGCACATTGTAGCTAATCAGGCTACACTCTCTCCTGGAGCCACTCCCCCCTTATAAAAGGCAGGCAGCCCCGGGCTTTACACTCACTCGTGTGCCTGCATTACTTAGTGAAAGGACAGCTGCTGGCAGACTCTCATAGGGAAAGATTAGTTTGGCTCTTGTAGGCTTGTTAGCTTGCTCCTGGCTGATTGTTATTGCTAAAATAGCACCCCACAACAGCTCTTTTGAGAGCTAATGTTCTCCTGATGTGTGTTTTTTTTTTTTGTGTTGCCCACTGACACTGCATTATACAGCCCTATCTGTTGCAGCTGGACCTTGGTAATTGCTATTACTGTGCCAGCCAGGCCCTGCCTACCTATCTATACTGGGACACCTACCTATGCCTACCTAACTACTGGGGCACCTACTTACCTATACGGGGACACCTAACTATGCCTACCTACCTACCTATACTAGGGCACCTACCTATGCCAACCTACCTATACTGGGTCTCCTACCTATGCCTAGCTAACTACTGGGGCACCTACCTATGCCTATCTACCTATACTGAGACACCTACCTATGCCTACCTACCTATACTGGGACTCCTACCTATGCCTAGCTAACTACTGGGGCACCTACCTATGCCTATCTACCTATACTGGGACACCTACCTATGCCTACCTACACTGGGACTCCTACCTATGCCTAGCTAACTACTGGGGCACCTACCTATGCCTATCTACTTATACTGGGACTCCAACCTATGCCTAGCTAACTACTGGGACTCCTACCTATGCCTACCTACCTATACTGGGACTCCTACCTATGCCTAGCTAACTACTGGGGCACCTACCTATGCCTACCTACCTATACTAGGACTCCTACCTATGCCTAGCTAACTACTGGGGCACCTACCTATGCCTACCTACCTATACTGGGACTCCTACCTATGCCTACCTACCTATACTGGGACTCCTACCTATGCCTAGCTAACTACTGGGGCACCCACCTATGCCTACCTACCTATACTAGGACTCCTACCTATGCCTAGCTAACTACTCGGGCACCTACCTATGCCTACCTACCTATACTGGGACTTCTACCTGTGCCTAGCTAACTTCTGGGGCACCTACCTATGCCTACCTATCTATACTGCGACTCCTACCTATGCCTAGCTAACTGCTGGGGCACCTACCTATGCCTACCTACCTATACTGGGGCACCTACCTATGCCTACCTACATACAAGAAGATAATAAGGTCGTTGCTTCATTGTGGACAGACCAAATTTGATCAGCTGGACAGTCACTGTTGTTCTATCATTGAGCTACCACAGCCCGGTGACCATATGGGCTTGAAAACCGCCACGGCCTGCACTCTGGCTATGGTGTCCACCAGTCCAGCATGACGCAAACAGCTGTTTGCGGTGCGTTACACAGTGAGTTTGGTGTGTCAGTGTGAAGCAGAACTCTAATTACACTACCTGATTGATGTATACACATGCAAGATGTTTGAAAGCACTTTAGTCCTGCAATTTTGCATTCAATGTGATTTCTGCCCTTAAAACGCTGCTTTGCGTCAAATCCAGATTTTTCCCCGGGACTTTTGGCGTCTATCCCACTCATCCATGCCCCCCTCCAGGTGTTAGACCCCTTGAAACATCTTTTCCATCACTTTTGTGGCCAGCATTAATGTTTCTAGTTTTCAAAGTTCGCATCCCCATTGAAGTCTATTGCGGTTCGCGAAAGTTCGCACGAACCGAACCTTTTGCGAAACTTCGAGAACCTAAAATCGGAGGTTCGGGCCATCTCTAGTTGGCACATGTGTACAAGTCTTTACTACAGGTTACCTGTAAAATATATAATTGCTTTGCTTAAAATCAAAACAATCTAATCATCAGATTTCACTTTAATTGAAGTGGAAGTTTTGCAAGGAATGATGATATAAATGACCACAGAGATGTTCTGTCATATAAAATAAAGTATTAGGCTACGTACTTTTCAGAAGAACTACATTTCTGCTATTAGGAGTTGTGTAAGTCTAGGGTGTAGCACTACAGGTATCACTAAAGCCATCTGAACTGGAAGCTTGTACAGCAGATGGTCTAACGCCATTATCAAGCTTCTGTAGCCTGCAGGGACCTTCCAGTCATACACAGGGACACAACAAAAACTCCCAGTAGATTAGACACCTGTCTATGATTACTGGGCATTTAATTACAATGTAGCACAAGGTCAGATGGGACTAATAATGAATCTAACAGTTAAAGCAGAACTAAAGTGAACAAACTCCACATCCCAGGGTAACTCATTCAATGCCTTTTTATATTACACCATAGAAGAAATGAGAACAAATTACTAAGTGCAGACTGACTGCCTGACCCTTAGGCTAAGTTTACAGTGGGAGCTGTTTATGTGT
Organism: Hyperolius riggenbachi; assembly: GCF_040937935.1. Classification (NCBI taxonomy): domain Eukaryota; kingdom Metazoa; phylum Chordata; class Amphibia; order Anura; family Hyperoliidae; genus Hyperolius; species Hyperolius riggenbachi. The sequence continues at coordinate 117,013,681 of NC_090646.1, read as the reverse complement.
TCCCTGTAAAACTAGGTAGGGAAAAAGGTCACATAATGTATTTTGTGAGCCTTGTGTCGCAAACGGTGAGGCATACAGTTAATGAAAAGTATTCTTCACTGCAACTGTTAAAGGAGTTATCAACCAAATAATCCTCCCCCTCACCCCGGTCTACTTACCCAAGGCTTCCTCCAGCCCCTTGCAGCCGACACGTCCCTTGCAGCATCTCCACTTGCAGCTACCAGCCAGTGCAGGGACTGACCTCGAGGTCGTCCCCTACTGTGCCTGCGCGAGTGCCGATGTCAATCAAGTCCACATTGTCCGCAGTGTACTGTGTGCGCAGGCGCAGAACTACTGCACCTGCGCAGTACACTGCGGACAACGTGGACTTGATTGACAGTGGCGCTCACACAGGCACAGTAGAGGAGATCGGCCACTCTGCACCTGGGGGGACCCCGGGCTGGCAGCTGCGATCGGAGATGCTGCGAGGGATGTGTCGGCTGCAAGGAGCTGAAGGAAGCCCCGGGTAAGCAGAGCGGGGGTGGGGGATAAGCATTATTTGGTTGATAACTCCTTTAGTGCATGCATTATGCGTGAACACACTGCATGCACTGCGCTGGGATACTATAGTCCGTTGTATCCAGTGGCGTAGCTACAAACCTCTGGGCCCCGATGCGGAATCTGGATGTGGGCACCCCCCCCATGGCAACAACAGCCCCCCTCCCCCGGCAACACCCGACGCACACACATATCCGAATCCCTATAGCCAGCTATAGGTCCCCCCAGTATAGGTAGCCAGGCATAGGTAAGCCAGTATAGTTGCCCCCGGTATAGGTTAGCCAGGTAGGTGCCTCCAGCATAGGTAGCCAGTATAGTTGCCCCCAGTATAGGTTAGATAGGCAGGCGCCACCGGTATAAGTTAGATAGATTGGTGCCCCCAGTACAGGTTAGCTAGGTTGGTGCCTCTAATATAGGTAGCCAGAATAGTTGCCCCCAGCATAGGTTAGATAGGTAGGTGCCCCCAGTATAGGTTAGTTAGGTAGGTGCCTCCAATATAGGTAGCCAGTATAGTTGCCACCTATATAGGCTAGCTAGATGCCCCGAATACAGGTTAGACAAGTAAGTGCCCCCAGGTTAGATAGGTAGGTGCCCCCCAGTATAGGTTAGATTAGGTAGCTGCCCCCCAGTATAGGTTAGATGAGGTAGGTGCCCCCCAGTATAGGTTAGGTAGCTGCCCCCCAGGATAGATTAGGTAGCTTTCCCCCAGGATAGGTTAGGTTAGGTAGCTGCCCCCAGGATATGTTAGAGTAGGTAGCTGCCCCCCAGGATAGGTTAGAGTAGGTAGCTGCCCTCCGGGATAGGTTAGAGTAGGTAGCTGCCCCCCGGGATAGGTTAGAGTAGGTAGCTGTCCCCCAGGATAGGTTAGAGTAGGTAGCTGCCCCCCAGGATAGGTTAGAGTAGGTAGCTGCCCCCCAGGATAGATTAGGTAGCTGCCCCCCAGGATAGATCAGGTAGCTGCCCCCCAGGATAGGTTAGATTAGGTAGCTGCCCCCCAGGATAGGTTAGATTAGGTAGCTGCCCCCCCCCCCCCCAGGATAGGTTAGGTGGGTAGTTGCCCCCCAGGATAGGTTAGGTAGGTAGCTGCCCCCCCCAGGATAGGTTAGGTAGGTAGCTGCCCCCCCAGGATAGGTTAGGTAGGTAGCTGCCCCCCCCCCCCCCCAGGATAGGTTAGGTAGGTAGCTGCCCCCCCAGGATAGGTTAGGTAGGTAGCTGCCCCCCCCCCCAGGATAGGTTAGGTGGGTAGCTGCCCCCCAGGATAGGTTAGGTGGGTAGCTGCCCCCCCAGGATAGATTAGATAGGTAGCTGCCCCCCAGGATAGGTTAGGTAGGTAGCTGCCCCCCCAGGATAGGTTAGGTAGGTAGCTGCCCCCCCAGGATAGGTTAGGTAGGTACCTGCCCCCCCAGGATAGATTAGGTAGCTGCCCCCCCCAGGATAGGTTAGGTAGGTAGCTGCCCCCCCAGGATAGGTTAGGTAGGTAGCTGCCCCCCCCAGGATAGGTTAGGTAGGTAGCTGCCCCCCCAGGATAGGTTAGGTAGGTAGCTGCCTCCCCAGGATAGGTTAGGTGGGTAGCTGCCCCCCAGGATAGGTTAGGTAGGTAGCTGCCCCCCCAGGATAGATTAGGTAGGTAGCTGCCCCCCAGGATAGGTTAGGTAGGTAGCTGCCCCCCCAGGATAGGTTAGGTAGGTAGCTTCCCCCCAGGATAGGTTAGGTAGGTAGCTGCCCCCCCAGGATAGGTTAGGTAGGTAGCTGCCCCCCCAGGATAGATTAGGTAGCTGTCCCCCCAGGATAGGTTAGATTAGGTAGCTGCCCCCCAGGATAGGTTAGATTAGGTTGCTGCCCCCCCAGGATAGGTTAGGTGGGTAGCTGCCCCCCAGGATAGGGTAGGTAGGTGCCCCCCCATAATGAAGGGGGGAGCCGCAGCTGCGGGGAGGGCAGCCCGACCTCTCCCTCCCTTCCTCTCCCTGGGCCCCCCCCCCCCTTCAAATGCAGAGTGCGCGGCACACGGAAGCACTGTAAGCACGATTGCGTCCAACCAAAGCCTCCCACCTGAATGCTAATCTATGTAATTCCTGCTAGGTATGGTACAGCAGGCAAAGGGTGTATGACAGTGCACCTGATTGGCTGACTGGCGTCTGCTGGCCAGATAGAGGCAGGATATTGCTCTGGCTGGAAGTTAGCAATTGTGTTTGTTGCAGATGGCATTCGGTTTAGAGGTGGTGGGGTGAGTTCCCTGGAGGTGAGAGGTCCAGGGCTTGCCCGCACTTCCCTCTAGGTGTCGCATGGTGGTTTGGGGGCCCCAGTAAGTGAGAGAGACCTGGGGCCCCTGGGCTGTCATGTGGACCAGTGTTTGTTATTATGCTTAGAGCTGTCAGACTATTGCAATGCCTCTTGGGACTTGTAGTTCCACCACAGCTGGAGTGCCAAGGTTAGCCATCATTGCTCTATAGGATCCCGAGGCTTCCCTTTTTTTAGGTAATTTTTTTTCCATACCCGAGGTTCGGTCCTTATTAAATATTTATAGATTATGATGCGTAAGAAACAGCAGCATTCACAGAAATGAGACTATACAGGCAGCTTTCATATAGCTAGACTGGAATAAATTTAGCCAATTACATATAATAGATTTAAATCACAACATCCTGTATCTGTTGTCTCAAAAGTGCTGCAGAATCTCCCATAGCAAGCACTAAACTATAGTTTATACAACTCCTTAAAGGGCAGGTCAGAAAATATCTCGCCCTTTCCTCTCTAGATGTGTTCCTGTTTACACACCCCCTTCAGGAATAACTCGATTTATCTCCCCAGCATTAGTAAATCACACCCTTTGAGTCACTGACCCAGAACAAGTACAAATATGATGTTGTTGTGACTCCACAGGAAGTAAGGCAAACTCATGTGCAGGTGTGTGGCTCAGATCCTGGGGAAACAGAAAGAGCAGCATACTGGCCAGGCAACTCCATAGTCCTCTCCTTGCAGGTTCCCTTAGAAATTCATAGGAATGTAAGTGAGTGACAACTTTATGCTACTGCTATGGTAATTTTAGGTAATCGTTGCCGCCAGGTTCGGATCAAGGACATAAATATAAGTCTGTAGCTGTTAGCCATAGCTCCCAACTGTCCCTCTTTTGGAGAGACGGTCCCTCTTTGGGAACCCTGTCCCTCTTCCCTCCTCATATGTTCCTCTTTCAGGACTTTGTCCCTCTTTCTATGTAAATATATATATTTCTACTAAAAAAATGTGTTTGACTCTAAACTTTATTCGCATCCTTTAAATTGATATATTACTAATTTTAAAATGTTAATATGAAGGGAAATGAACAAGGATAGAAAGGACCAGTGTTGATTGAATTATAAAACCACATATTTTTCTTATGAAATCTTTATGGTGTGCGTGACTAGGAGCGTGACGGGGGCGTGGTCAGGGGTGTGGCAGGGTGTGGCTTAAGTAAAAGGGACTCTGCCGCAAAATTTTTCGCTATATTTACCTTTTAATTAGCTTCAGAAGTCTCATGAGCGGTAAACCGCCGCATTTCCACCGAAAAACGAGGGCTGAAGACTCCCCAAATCCCCAGGTAAAAATCCATGACCAACTTGGTCGTGGATTGTGCTGCCCTGAGAGGCAGAGCTATGAGCTGTAGCTCTGCCTCTCCTGCCGTCAATCGCCGCACGGATCACAGCCTCCCCCCGCACCTCTCTGTAAAGGAAGAGTGAGAGGGGCAAGGAGAGGCGGCGATCTGCCGCGATTGACATCAGAAGAGGCAGAGCTACAGCAGAGAGCTCTGCCCCTTCCAGGAAGCGCCGGCCAGATTCCACTCCCCCCGGAGATTTGGGGGCTCTGCAGCCCTTGTTTTTCGGGGGGGAATGCGGCGGTTTACCGCTAATGAGTACTGAAGCTAATTAAAAGGTAAATATAGCAAAAACAATTGCTTCAGACTCTCTTTAAGGTACCCTCTTTCTCATCTCAAAGAATTGGGAAGTATGCTGTTAGCAACAGCATGTCTGTGCCTATTACTCAAAGGGATTGACCAGAGAACCCTACCCTGATGTCTTTAGGGCACTATAGGGGAGCATTATGCAGCTGATACTAGGAGTGTGGTGGTCACTAAATGGAGGCTCAGTCCTGTATGTAGTTAACCTCCTTAGCGTTCTGGACGAGCTGAGCTCGTCCAGAGACGCCGGAGGGTGCCGCTCAGGCCCTGGTGGGCCGATTTTAATAATTTTTTTTAAAAAACACGCAGCAAGCACTTTGCTTGTTGCGTGTTGTAGACGATCGCCGCTGCTCGCCGGCGCCCCCCAGACCCCGTGCGCTGCCTGGCCAATCAGTGCCAGGCAGCGCTGAGGGGTGGATCGGGACTCTCTATGACGTCACAAGGTCGTTGACATCGATGACCTCACTCCGGTCATCGCTATGGCGACAGGGGAAGCCCTGTTGGAGATCCTGTTCAGAACGGGATCTATTTACGGCCATCATCGCGGCGATTGGAAGGGTGGGTGGGATTCCGCTGGGAGGAGGGGTATCATGTAGCTAGCGCTAGACTAGCTACATGATTAAAAAAAAAAAAAGTTTAAAAAACCATGCGCAGCCGTGCGGCTGCGCATTATCAGAACGCCAGGGAGGTTAATGCAGAGCAGCAGCAGAGCAGTATACATGATCTGCTCCTGGTGAGGATACAGGTCCTTCTTCACTTGCTCTTCAGTTTACCATGTAGCTTCAGTCCCATGTCATGCCAGAGACAGAAGCTGCACGATGATTGGCTGGCTGCATCACACTTACAAACTGAAGAGAAAGTGGAAGAGACCTGTATTGCTACTGGAAGCAGGTAATGTATAACGCTCCACTGCTGCTCTGCATCAACTACTTACAGGACCGGCTCCCCCTTAGCTCCTGCTCCCAGCCCCCCCCCCCCCCCCCCTGCTATGGCAGGGGTTGCAGGGGCTATTAGGATTAAACAGGAATCTATCTATATAAATAATAGAGTAAGTGCCTCAACCTTCAAGCAAGAAGAAGATGTAGCGCCCTGCCCCCAGGGCCGCTCCAAGCAAGAAGAAGGGGCTGGTCCAAGCAAGAAGAAGAAGTAGTGTCATATTAAACCAACTGCAAAGAGGGATAATTTGCATATTCAGTAGCAGCGCATTGTGGGTAACCACAAATGTTACTTATAGCTGAATTATTGCAGATTTGCTTCTGTTTTAAGAAGGAAAATTACACCAAGCTTTGCTTTTTTTAGTAGGAGGGCTTTTTGATTTCTTTTATCCTCCTATACATTCTTAGTAGTTTGAGTCACCCTGAGCTGCTTGGTTACTCTGTTGTACTGGTCCAAGCCCTATCTCATACAGCCTTATCAATCCCTGCTATGTACTGATGAGGACCAAATGTCTGAAACAAGCTGTCTACATGTGGGTTTGATATGACTGTGTAAAATTTCAAGCTATATGCTTGCTATACACCAGCGGCTCTGGATGCTTGCTTGGCTTACCAAGGGGGAAAAGGGGTAATTTGCACATTTAGTAGCAGTGCATTGTGGGTAATCACAAATGTTCACTTATAGCTGAATTATTGCAGATTTCCTTCTGTTTTAAAAAGGCAAATTATACCAATACAGTGTGCGGCATTGCAGGAAGTGACGACAGTGGAACGTACGATGGAACACGGAAGAGGTGAGTCATCCTCGCCCGCTGCCTCTTACTAATAGTGGCAGCTGCTACTGTGCTTAAGCAGGATGGGGAGTGCACATTGGGGACCCAGGTGAGGGGGGGAGGGGTGTTCCTGCTGAGCTTAAGCTGGAGGTAGAGCACACATGGGGGACCCAGTTGAGGGGGGTCCAACCCCTCTCCCCGCCGCTGTGCCCAATACCCCCTTCCTGCCCTCTACCCTCTTATGCGGCGTATGCTACGCCACGGGTCGGCTAGTAAATGATAAATGAGTACTTTTGGCTCCCCTGTGCGATAGCTTGTTCTAGATCAGCAAGTCATGCTAGGGATGTCACAGGTTGAGCATGGCAGCCAAGAAGCCGGCAACTTCTAAAATAAAATTAGCAATGACAGCAGCCATATTGTTAACACATCCACTGTATAAACTAAAAGCTGAGATCTCTTTCCTAGCCAGTGACAGCGTGGAAAGACAGAAATGTTCATTCAGAAGCTTTCCGTCTGTTTGGATAGCAGAACAATCAATTTCTGTTTAACTTTTTGTGGTTGTGCCACCAGCAGCTCAGTGATTGACAGTTCTCCTTTGAAAGACTTTACTTTGCCTGTGTCCTGCTATTCTGCATGAAACCTCGTGAATGACAGGGAACAACGTATGGTAGTCTAGATCATTACAATCACATTAGCTAAGGAAATAGCGCGGCAATTGGCCTCCCACTGGCCGCGTCCGGCTCACCGTCATTGTGTACATGTGCACTTTGTTCATGTTGTGAAGTGCATTAGTTACCTGCGCTAAAGCTGTCAAAATGTTTTTTTTTTGCTAAGCAGATTGGCAAATTTCAGCTAAATTGAATAAAAATTGCTGGGCGGCGGACTTCCATTGACCAATGGCCCCCTTCAAACTACAAGGAAAACGTTGTGATTTTTGCTCTTCTTGGCTCCAAAATTGTCGGAGGATTATTGAAGCCCGAGCACGTTTCTAACCAACACTTATCAGCTAACGCTGCTGCATGCTGTTTAAATGGAAAGGCGACTTTACGCCTCAGTCATCAGCACGAATGGAAGTTTCTAAAAACATATTCACTGTATGGTGTTTGTAGGTTTCATAAGCCCAAATTTGAGGCGCACTTATTAAAAAGTACTCATAAAGATGGGGGGGAGAGTAGCATTTTTGGAAAAAGAATGGAACATTTTGGGCAGTTAGACCTAGCAACTTGCATTCAGGGAATGCTTTTGAAAACAAAGGAAACCATGAGAATCCCCATGAGGAGATGGACTTGTCCAAAATCTGTCAGTTCTGTCAGAAAGACTGCTGACTTTTTACGTTATAGTGGGCCTTTAAGCACCATGTTGGGTGTTTTTTTTTTTACAATTTTTACAATAATAATAATAATTAAAAAAAATGTAGCTCCCACCACGCACCATGCAACTGATTCAGCTGAATACCATAGACTTTAGTGGAGTTCACTTAGGCCTGGAACCCACTAAAAGTCGCAAATCACTATCGCAATTTTTAATTAGCGATTTCATGAGCGTTTTCTGGTGATTTTGGTAGCGATTTTAAAAAGTGTAAATTTTTGCCAGCGATTGTGACTGAGATTTGCGATTTTAATTCTGATTGGTTGTTTCAATTTTTTTTTTTTTTTTTTTTTTTACAGTTTGCTGTTATTTAAAATCAAGCACAAATCGATATATGTAGCGATTCATGAGCGATTTGCCATCGCTTGGGTATTTTACATAGGTGCGCAAACGCTCCCAAAATGCTGCATGTCCTGCGATTGTGATTTTGCTAATCACAATCGCTACTGTGGAATTTGTTACACCTATTTACATTGGCAGTGCGTTTAGTGAAATCGCTAGCGATTTTAAAAAGATCCCTAAATGCTCTAACAAGTGCTGTAGTGGGTTCCAGGCCTAATGCTGGGAATACACGGTTCGTTTTTGCCTTCGTTTAAACCTTCGATTTGTTCGGTAAACTAATCGAGTGTTGAAAACGTATGTGAAAATAGTCATAATCTCATTATAGTTTCGATTAATAGACCCCAAAAACGAACGACTAGTGATCGAACATGTTTGATATTATCTCTCTTTATCCATCTAATCAAGCCATTGGTAGGCTTGATGGCTGTTCAGATCGATTTTATATATTCGTTTATGCTAGTCCGTCCCTGTAAAAAGGGATTTTCGTTTCGTTTCTTTGCAGCCTTCGATCATTGGAAAAACGAAACCATCAGAATCGAAAAAAAAACGAAACCGTGGGTGGTGATATTAACCGTATGACCGATTATTTCGGGATCGAAAAGGACAAAAGGCACAATCGAAACGAAGGTTTAAACGAAGGCAAAAACGAACCGTGTATTCCCAGCATAACTCTCATTGCAAACAGTGCTGGTGGGTGTCAACATTTACATAGCAAAAAGTATTTCCAAACTCTGATCTCCTGATAGCTATGGTTGAAGAAAAATGTTAATTATATCACAAGGTTAAACATCCTGGGGGGCTGCTGCAAGGCAGCTGCAGACTTTGCATTTGTATGCAGGCAACAACGGCAACAAACAAAACAGACATGTTTGTGGTACAGTCACAACTAGGGAGGTCACACAGAAGGGAGGTTAAACGTCTAATTAGAAATAAGAAAATATCTTAAGCCATTGGCAAAACAGAAGTTTTTTTCAAAAATGTCAATGAAAACAAAAGTATCCATCTACCTACAGTATATGAGCAAATGCAAATGTTTGGGTCAACAAACTGCCAGTTGCAAGGTCCCTATATAAATAATGTGGCTGCTAATCTATAGGAGCATCCATACTTATTCCCAGTATACAGTATAGAGCCTCGTACACAAGCATGAGGACTATTGCCCACAGGGTTTGTGACTCAATCACTTGGGTGACAGTTCCAGGCCGAGTTCTATATGAATGTATTTCTAGCCAGCCGGGTAGCGACTCGTTCTGTTGCTATGGAGAGGGGAGCAGGTCTAATGGTGCGATGGAATGGGTGGGTGAGTAGGGGGAACAATGCCCTCATCCTGCACCCCACCAAGAGGATCCACCAGTCTGATCTCTCATCTACACATTCATGGGGATTGGGGGCAGTGACTAACAAGAGAGCTACAACTCCCACCAGATACCTGTGAGCTTCTCATAACCTGGCGTGGTAACAAGAGACAGTTTGCACTCTAGTCTCTCAAGAGAGACTTTATAAGGGACATCTGAACACCTAATCATGCAGTAATCTATACATCAATGCATGCAGTCAATGTATAAACATGCATCCTATGTAGACACACGTCATGAGCTATGAGCTAGTATTAAAGGGACTCCGAGCACCTCTCATGGGTATGCCAAGAGACTCCCACCAGTACTGAAAGATGCATACTTTTCTGTAGGTTCAAGCTCTCCTCTTTCATTTGATGCCTAAATCGCCATTCTACACCAAATAGTTTTCATTCGATTTCAATTTAAAAATCATGGCTGCCATCTTGGCTATGTTATAACTTCCAGGTCACCCCTGTCTTCTCTGTTAGAGAAGTGCATCACTGAATGAAGCAGGAAGAGGAAGTGACACGCATGGCCATTGCAAGAGGCTCCTCCAGAGGGGTCATAGCACGACTTTGTTGGAAGTTGTCTGGCTTAAAGGCATACCCATGAGAGGTGTTCAGAGTCCCTTTAAATCAATTACCAGAATGGGACATAAAGGTGACCAAAGTGATTCTTACAATTGAAAAATTGTTCATGACTGATGGCCTGGTTTGGGAGTATTTGTAATTGCTGATCTTCTGGGACTCTTGAGCATAAAGCCTGGTACACTGCTTCAATTTTGATTGGCCAATAAGTGGCCAATTTTACCACCTCCATGTAGCATGAGACATTCCTTACACAAACTGTACATAATGTTCAACGTATGTTGAAAGTGGTCAGTAGATTTGAGCTGACAAGAATTTTACAGTATTTCAGACAAATATTTTTCCATTGTACTAAGTAGAAAGAACAACTTAGTATGTATGACAGGTAGAACCACCTTTAGGCTCCACTCTTGTCATTCAGGAACAGGACACCGAGGATGGAGAGGTGGCAGGGTATCTACGATTGGAAAAATGTATCCTACTCTGATTAATCTCACTTTCTGCTGAGGAATACAGATGGCAGGATCAGAATTTGACATCAGCATCATGAATCCATAGACTCAATCACGCCTAAAAGCTTTGGGCCTGCTAACTAGGGTGCTAAGCAGTTAGCACGCCTAAAGCCATTATTGATCGCGCGCAAGGTTTAGCGCCGCACGAGACACGTCAGTGTGACTTTTTAGGCGCACCTGGTGCGACATTTCGCGCGCACAGAGCAGCACGCGAAACTTTGCGTGCGAAACTTTGCACGACCTAAAGGGCTTTAGGCGTGCGAAGGGGCTTTTACATGTGCTAACTAAGTTAGTACCCTTTTGTGAATCAAGCCCCTTGTGTCAATAGTCCAGGCCAGTGTTGGCGAGTCTGCACAAGTAAACATATTCTTGAGCACTAATCCATGTTGGGAATTGTGCTTTTGTGTCTGATTGCAAATACAAACTTTTGATTGCCAGCAGAAAACCTTTTACCCATAGTCCCCAGCAGACCTTTTACCCATAGTCCCCAGCAGACCTTTTACCCATAGTCCCCAGCAGGACATTTGAATAAAATCAGCTGGTCTGGGATAGCCAAACAAAAGCAAGCACAAGTCAGCAGTCACGCTCAAATGTGCACTTGCATAGGGGTTTTCATATGTGTTTTCAGCAGGGTGTTCACATTGGGAACCGCCTGTTGTTGAACCCGAGAAAAAATGGGCGTGGTCATGACCGGATGAGGGCGTGGCTAACTGTAATTTAACCTCCTTAGTGGTAACCCCGTGTGTGACACGGGGTAAGCCGCCGGAGGGTGCCGCTCAGGCCCTGCTGGGCCAATTTAAATAATTTTTTTTTTGCTGGACGCAGCTAGCACTTTGCTAGCTGCGCCAGCACCCCGATCGCCGCCGCCGCGCGCCCGATCGCCGCTATCCGGTGCGGCGCGCGGCCCCCCCCCCCAGACCCCTGCGCTGCCTGGCTAATCAGTGCCAGGCAGCGCCAAGGGGTGGATCGGGTCTCCCAATGACGTCCCGACGTCGCTGACGTCGGTGACGTCATCCCGCCCCGTCGCCATGGCGACGGGGGTAGCCCTCCAGGAAATCCCGTTCTTTGAACGGGATTTCCTGATCGCCTATCGCCGGAGGCGATCGGCGGGGCTGGGGGGATGCCGCTGAACAGCGGCTATCATGTAGCGAGCCCTGGGCTCGCTACATGATTTAAAAAAAAAAAATCAAAAAAAAACTGCTGCGCTGCCCCCTGGCGGTATTTTTCATACCTCCAAGGGGGTTAAAGTGAACCCAGGGTGAGAGTGATATGGAGGCTGCCATATTTACAGTATTTCCTTTTAAACAATTCTAGTTGCCTGGCAGCCCTGCTGATCTATTTGGCTGCAGTAATGAACTGAATTACACCAGAAACAAGCATGCAGCTAATCTTGTCAGTTCTGACAATATTTTCAGAAACCCCTGACCTGCTGCATGCTTGTTCAGGGTCTATGGTTGAAAGAATTAGAGGCAGAGGACCAACACGGCGGCCAGGTATTGCTTAAAAGGAGATAAATATGGCAGCCTCAATATTATTCTCACCTCGGGTTCCCCTTAAAAGTGCAACGCAAAGACAGAGGGCCCAAGTTTTGGTGACCCTTTCCCCAGAAAATTCACATAATTGTGCAGGTTTCCTCAAGAAAATACACGTAATGTGAGCAGATTTGAACAAAAAACACGTTCAATAACCCCAATATGCACAATTGTTATCAGATATGACCCCAATATGCACAATCGTTATCAGATATGACCCCAATATGCACAATCGTTATCAGATATGACCCCAATATCTACAATCTTTATCAGATATGCCCCCAATATGCACAATCGTTATCAGATATGACCCCAATATGCACAATCCTCAGCAGATCTGACCCCAATATGCACAATTCTCAGCAGATCTGACCACAATATGCACAATGCTCAGCAGATCTGATCCCAATATGCACAATGCTCAGCAGATCTGATCCCAATATGCACAATCCTCAGCAGATCTGACCCCAATATGCACAATCCTCAGCAGATCTGACCCCAATATGCACAATCCTCAGCAGATCTGACCCCAATATGCACAATCCTCAGCAGATCTGACCCCAATATGCACAATCCTCAGCAGATCTGACCCCAATATGCACAAGGCTCAGCAGTTCTGACCACAATCAGCAGCACCACCTAAAAAAAAGAAAAGAAAACCCCATTTACTCACCTACAGTCAGAAGACCTCCTGTCCCGACCTCCTCTTGTCCCGACCTCCTCCTGTCCCGACCTCCTTGTGGCACGCAGCTCCCACGATCCTCTTCCTTCACGTGACTTCCAGCCTGGAGCCTGCATTACCCGGCGAGCAGGGCTACGGGAAAATGGCCGCCCGAAGCCCTGCACTGCAGACACCAAGTCTGCAGAGCAGGGCTTTGGGCGGCCATCTTACCGTAGCCCTGCTCTGCTGCTTCGGGCTGCTGCTGTGAACTGTCTCTTAGACGCCTGAAGTCAGTTCATGCCAGGGGGTGCTTTGAGGGTGCTTGAGCACCCCCTTGCACCCCCCTGGCACCGCCCATGATTAGATTGTGAGCCCCTCTGAGGGACAGTTAAGTGACAAGACAAAATACTGTGTACAATGCTGTGGAAGATGTCAGCACTATATAAATACTAAATAATAATAATAAATAACTTAGAAAAAAATAAGCCCTACCTAACTAGTATAATGTCCCTTATAAAATGTTCATTGAGTGAATATGCAGTAGCAATGTTTTAGGCTGCTTTCACAGTGGGACGTTACAGGCGCACGTTAGAGCAGCCTGTAACGCAGCCCAACTCACAGTAATGAAAAATCAATGGGGCTGTTCACAGTGCCCACATTGCGTTACATTGTAACGCTGGACGTTCAAAGAAAGTGCAGCATGCTGAGCGTTCTACTACGCGGCTTTAGCCGCGTTAGACTGTGTGCACATGCTCAGTAATGGGGTTTTTTGTGCCAGAGAGGAGGAGCGGAGAGTCCGCTTTCGTACTTAGCCACATGGCTAATTAAAGGGGCACTACAGCGAAAAACTGTTAAATTTAAAATATGTGCAAACATATACAAATAAGAAGTACATCTTTTCCAGAGTAAAATGAGCCATAAATTACTTTTCTCCTATGTTGCTGTCACTTACAGTAGGTAGTAGAAATCTGACAGAAGTGACAGGTTTTTGACTAGTCCATGTCTTTATAGGGGATTCTCAGGGATATATTTATTTTCAAAAACACTTAGTGAATGGCAGTTCTTCCAACTGCCAAAAAACTGTGTAGGGAGCAGGGAAGCTGGCCAGCATCATTGTTTAAATCCTTTTTAGGGAATATCTTTATAAAGAATAAAAGCCTTGCTGAGAATCCCCTATGAAGAGATGGACTAGTCCAAAACCTGTCACTTCGGTCAGATTTCTACTACCTACTGTAAGTGACAGCAACATAGGAGTAATTTATGGCTCATTTTACTCTGGAAAAATGTTCTTCTTATTTGTATATGTTTGCACATATTTTACATTTTACAGTTTTTCACTGTAATGCCCCTTTAATATTCACTGCAGTGCAGTGTTTTCTTCCTGGAGCGGCCGCTGATTGGCGGGACCACGTGATGCGGAGTGTTCCGATCACGTGGTCTCCGCAGCGCATAGGACAAAAAAGGCACACCAAGAGCTGCTTAACGCAGCTCTATGTAGCATCCTCCTCCAACACCACCATGTGTTGCGTTAGGGGCACGTTATGCGACCTATAACGTCCCCTAAAATGCAACATCCTGGTGGGAAAGAGGCCTAAAAGGAAAACATTAACCAGATTTTATCATCTTCCAATGAAAATAAGTGTCACAAGGTGGCCATACACTCATCGATTTTCTCATTCGATTCCTTGCAGATTCGATTCATCCGCTTGGAATCGATTCCCCAAATCGATTGATTTTTGATCGATTTTGACTAAAAATTTATCTAAGGTGTCTATTGGACAGGATGGAAAATTTAAAACAATCAGGGGCGGCAAGATTATTGGCAGGTCGATGGCCTATAGCTTTGCACTACTTCAAACAGTGCAACTCTGCAGTTCAATCGATTTTTAATAGATTCCCTGCTGAAATCTACTGGAAATTGATGTGCCGTATGTGGTAGGAATCGATTTCTTCTGAATTGATTCTTTTCATATAAGAATCAATTGTTTTGGAACATTGGGTGGAAATCTATAAGTGAATGGCCAGGTTTAGAGCAGTTTTACACTAGCCGCGATACACTTTAACAAGCAGATTGCCACCGTTTTGCTGATCGCTAGTGCACCGTGATTTACATGTAAATCGCGGTGCACTTTTTCCATTAGCGCGTTTCGATTTTCTGCTAAGCGCAATTGTAGAGCTGCACGATTATTGTTGCAATCACATTTCACTCCTGACGGGTATTGTCGCAGTAGCGTTGAGTGGAAAAAGAAGCTCTTGTCTCTTGTAAGCGCAAACGCATTTGCGATTGCTATTGCAAGTGGAAAAGCAGCCTCAGGGCTTGTTCACACTGCAGGCGTTTTTTTTTATTTTTTAAGCGCGGGAAGGTATTTTTCAAAACCGCCCTGAGGCCTCTTGCACACTGCAAGTGATTCCGATTCCGCTTTTTAATCAGTTTTTACATCCGATTCAGATTCCGATTTGCAGTTTGCTCCCTGCACACTGCAAATCGGAATCTGAATCAGATGTAAAAACTGATTAAAAAGCGGAATCGGAATCACTTGCAGTGTGCAAGAGGCCTTAAAGCGCTTACACAATGATTCTCTATGAGATAGTTCATATCTAAGCAGTTCATTTCCAATCCGTTTAGATAAGCGGTGCTTGAGCCATTTTGGAGGCGATTCCGTCTCAATAGAAGGTATAGGAAAAACACAAAACGCTCACAAAACCGCTTTGTGGAGCAATTGCGTTCGCATTTTTAAGAATAAATACATTGTATTTATTCTTTTCCAGATCAAAGAGTTTACTTCCTGACTTGCGTCAGGGAGAGAATTACCAAAACGCTCGGGAAAAACGCGTTGGAAACCGCTAACCACAAAAATGAATCTCCCACCCAAGCGCAGATAATCAGAAAGAAAAAACGCCTCAAAGTAAGCCCACAGACACGCGAGCCGAACGCAAGGTGAACAAGGCCTCACCCTGCTTATTGGATGCCTCCTTAACATGCAGACTGAGGTAGTGAATTGAAAACTGATCCCACAAATATCTGACTGTCTGGTGAAACAATGGCTCACTACAGACACACAAAGTCTTTTTCAATTATGCAGCTTCAGTAGAAGCCCCCTCCAGGCGTTCTGACTTCACACTGCCTCATTAAGGGCTGGTTCAGACGGACGTTTGCAGAGCGTTTACAGCCAGCGTTCAGGGCTTGGTGTTAAACGCTCCCATTCAAGTGAATGGGAGCGTTTGTACCAAGCTTTCAAGCGCGTTTACACAAACGTGGCGTTTGGGTCCCGATTTTCCCTGGCGTTCAAGGAGCCCCTGGAAGCTACATGTAGCTTTCAGGGGAGGTTAACCGCGACGGCTAATGTCCCTCTAGGGGAAGAAAAAACGCGACCGCATCCAAACGCTGCTAAACGCGACGCCAACGAACGCAACGCCTCCAAACGTCCATCTGAACCAGCCCTAACACAAAAGTCAGCTGGACCAAGTGCTTGTGTGATCTCTATAGAGATGGGTGGAAGAAAGAGCAGGGAGTCATCTGTGCACACCTGACAGCTGATCTGATACAAATACAGGTGACTGCCCTGCCATGTGATTGATGGAGTGTGGGGGAGGGGGCGGGGAAGAATGTGGCCTAGCACATAGAAGAATATAGCTAGGGTGGCTGAAGGACAAATAATCAGTGTATGTACTCCTGCAGTAGTATGCGTACACCCTCAGCCATGCCCAGAGCAGGATTATCCACCAGGCAGCCTAGGCACATGCTTGGGGCCTAGTGGGTGTCAAGGGGCCCACCTGCCACCTTCTCTGACCTCTCTCCACTTCAGCTTACCAAAAAGACAACAAGGGGCCCCAGTCTACTACCTTGCCTAAATCTTAATCCATCTCTGGCCATACCTTTCGTTCAAGAAATTCTGGTGTGACCAGATTTATTATTTACAAAAAAATCTCACTGAAAGTATGTATATAATGTATGCCTGTAGTCAACAACCACTTACTAACTTTTCCATGCTGCCTCACTACATTCTGATATGGCCCAGGTGGGGGTTGCCTAAGTTTGCTGATCTTTTATGTTCTACCGTGCTGGTATATTGTGCTGTCTCTTTACTTCCAATGGGTCTGATATACTAAAGGCCTGTGCGCTTCTACAGTAAAAGTCATCTCACCAAGGTCACATGACAATCATTCATGCAAGCCCAAGGACATACATTGCCCAGTTCAGCCTTCGATCTGTCAGCTACTGAGCGTTTCCCAGCTGCAATTTCATGAAGTCGAATAGCGGTGTTTATAACAACACGTGTGTCAGCGCTTGACATGCAGTGCAGCTACATGGCAGAAAATAACCACCTCATATAAGGCCATCCATATGACAGGCGCCTCTCGGCAGCCCATTCTGAGTTCTTCACAGTGCCCTGTGGGTGCACGAGGTGGGGGATTCAGCTCCTGCAACTGATCACATGAAATAGGTCTTATATGGGCTCATTCTCACCCCAGAACCTGTGCCTCCCTCTGTTCCCCCGTGTCTTCTTCTGTCTTTCTGTGCCTCCCTCTGTGCCTCCTTCTGCCCCCCTTGTGCCTCCCTTTGTCCCCGTGCCTTCTTCTGCCCCATGTGCCTTCCTCTGTAGCCCTGTGTCTCCCTGTGCTCCCTTCTGCCCCCATGTGCCTCCCTCTGTCCCCCATGCTTCCATCTGCCCACCTGTGTTTTCCTCTATCCACGCGTGCCTCCTTCTTTCTCCCTGTGCCTCCCTCTGCCCACATGTGTCTTCCTCTATCCACGCGTGCCTCCTTCTTTCTCCCTGTGCCTCCATCTGCCCACCTGTGTTTTCCTCTATCCACGCGTGCCTCCTTTTTTCTCCCTGTGCCTCCCTCTGCCCACATTGCGTCTTCCTCTATCCACGCGTGCCTCTTTCTGTCTCCCTGTGCCTCCCTCTGCCCACATGTGTCTTCCTCTATCCACACGTGCCTCCTTCTGTCTCTCTGTGCTACTTTCTGTCTCTTTATGTCTCCTCCTGTCCCCTTGTACCTCTGTCTGTCCCCCTGTGCCTTCTTCTGTCCCCCTCTACTACATCCTGCCCCCCATACCTCCTCCTGATCCCCCCTTCTCTGCCCCATGTGCCTCCTACTGTTCTCATTTATTCATCCTGTGACTGTCCACCTTTGTGCCATCTTCTGCCACATACACACACCCCGGTAGCAGAAAAGCCTTTAGAATTGGCATAACAAGCTGCCGGCAGCCGTCCATCTGAAACAATTAACATGAAAGACAAATGAGTAGTTCTTTCTTCAAAATAAGCAGGAGCATTGCTAGGATCCTAAGAGATCTGGGGCACTGTTGGGTACTCCAGTTGAAAAATGGGTGTGGCTATGCACCAGAATGTGGGTGGGGCCAAATGTACATGAAATTAACAGCGATCTAAGTCGGCCTGCCCAGAAAAATGTTGGATGAAACCCCCTCTCCATTAATACAGAAAACAATCAAATGCAGCATATCACATAAATAAGCAGTGTCACTTAAACATATGGGGCCTGCTGTGTGGTACCATGCTGGGTGCTGTGGTACCTCTACGATGCATGCTGGATGTTGTGGTGACAATGTTGGAGGCTGTGGTGCCTGGAGCCTCCATAGGGAGCACATTGGTAAACACAGGGGGGGATTACAGCTGCCCGGAACCCCCCCTCTGACCAGGGCCGGTGCAGTGTCTGGGGACAGGCACAAGTTGAGACACCAGAATGTCTGCAGGTGTCCTGCAGCTCACAGCTCTGCCCCCTCTCTTTCCATGCTACAGTTGACTTAGGATGTAGCAGCAGGATGTGTGTACACAGCATGGAGCAGCTCTGGGGAACTTAACAGAGTCAGGCAGTGTGAATGCTTCACTTCACTTTCCCTTTCATTACCAATGTTGGCTGTCTCATTATTATCTGTATCCAAACTGCTCCTGATTGATCCTGTTGTTGTCAGTCGGGAAATTGCATTATGTGTACCAAGCATGATGCCCTACCACATTATTATACTGTATTGTGCATGGATGAGGGAGACCTTTCAGGAATCTCCCCCTTGAAAATCCTGGGTTTGCCCCTTTTTATTGTATGTTTCCTACATGTCCCCCTCCCCTCCTGATCCCCCCCCCCCCTCAGCAGAGTAGCACAGTGGGAGGAATTACTCATCTCCATCCGCTCTCCAAGTCTGGAGACATCCTCTGTAGCTGGTGATTCTCCCCCCGGCATCCGAGAATCAGATGCTAGGATCTCTAGTGTCTGATTCATTCTCCGACACAAAGGGGAGAAGCCCAGAAGAGAAGATGTCTGCAGAGCGGTTGGAGGTGAGTACTGCCACCCGCTGCCTGGGGGACATCCAGGACACCCTAGGGTAGATCCGGGGCACATGCCACTGATTTTTGGGGCTAGCAACGCCCCTGAAAATAATCTTACAGTGCCCCCTTTATATTCCAGATGGCAGTCTGGTAACATGCAACTTCTAAACAAACAAACAAAGAAATCATGATGTCAGCTTATATATTTCCATCATCACAGGTCCTCTGTAAGTAGAGAGCATTGATTTCAACAGGCAGATTTTGGCTTGCACATCACAGAGTTCTTCAATTATTTCCATGCACTATTAGGGTTCAATTCCATAGATGTCCTTGGGTTTGTTGAATGGAGATGTCTGTCTTATTCAGTGATCCCTGGAGATGCTCATTTCACATATATCTCACACAGTCTGTATGCTTCGTGGACACAACATATGGAATGCAGCAGAGCAGAGCTTTGAGCACAGCAAGATTGCATATCTATTAGAATGAGTGCTTTCTAATCATATAATCAATACAAAGAGAAGATAGACCCTCACATGACAGTATGCAACACAATAAAGCAATCAGAAAAACCTCTGCAATCACATTCCATGTGTATCTGCTATTTATGGACAACACAGGTTATACAAATACCAGTAACTGAACACATTAGAATGTGTGGCAGGAGGCCCATACAGACAAGAGTTCTCATTTTACACATTTTAGCTTACACAAATTTGAAATAACATGATCTACCAGATGTAGGGATAACTCGATTTTTTTGACGAAGTAATTATTGCATTGAAGTTAAGTCTCTTCTAAGTGTCCTTTAGACCAATTTACCAGAGAAGCACATAATCTCACCTAAGACACTCTAAACCAGCCTTTCTCAACCTTTTTAGTCGAGGAACCCCTACAAAATTTTTCAGGTCTCGGGGAAGCCCTGCATAAATTCACGAATGGACACTTCCCCAAATGCCACAAAGGAATTGGTTAATTAAATTAAGTAAAAATGGCAGCGCATTAGATAAATATGCATATACATATTCTGCACAACTCCCTGAGCACAGAGCGCGTTGTTGGTAGGTAGGCCGCATCATGGCTGGAAGTGAGAATGGGCTGCAGTGACTGCCTCTACCTTCCCAACACAGTACATGCCTGGCTAAGTCCCCCTCAAAAATATATGCTGTGCTCAGTGCTTGGCGCCCATTGGTGCTCAGTGGGAGAAGGGGAACATCCTCACCGTCTGCCACTGCCTCTGTCTTCTTTTCTTCTTCTCCTCTGGGCTGCTTTGCTCATCTTGTACACTCTATCACTTCAGTTCCTTCACACTTCAGCTACTTCACTTGTCTCCTCTCCTTCACACTTGCCGCCTCTCCGCATTCTGTTTGAAACATGATGGGCACTTAAACAGCTGAGGAAGCCAGTCAGGACCATCTTGGCCAATAATCTAGCATGTTTAAATGCGTACCCAGAGGTCTGCTAAGGCCTCTTAACCACTAAGAGACCACTGCTAGTTAAAATTATGCCGCGCTTGTGGCTGCCTAAGCCTGACGTGGAGTAGTTTTAACATCAGCAGCTCCCATGCATGGGAAGCGATTGTGCTTCCTTGCCGACACTGACCAAAGATAGCTAAGTTCCATACCTTTAGCAAGAGCTTTAATTGGCTCCCGATTCCTGATCACTGTGAGCCAATCACAGTGATCAGGAAGTGAGTAAAGAAAAAAAAAAGACTCTGGTCCTTAACCACTCTGCATCCAGACCTTGTTTTCCACTTATGGACCAGAGCAGTTTTTACAGTTTAGCTATGTCCTAATCAGAAATAACTTTATCCCTACTTATGACTAGAGTTGGGCCGAACGGTTCGCCTGCGAACGGTTCCATGCGAACGTCAGTGGTTCGCATTCACGTCCCGCAGGCGAACTTTTGCGGAAGTTCGGTTCGCCCCATAATGCACCATGAGGGTCAACTTTGACCCTCTACATCACAGTCAGCAGGCCCAGTGTAGCCAATTAGGCTACACTAGCCCCTGGAGCCACTCCCCCCCTAATAAAAGGCAGGCATTACGCTCACTCGTGTGCCTGCGTTAGTGAGAGTAGGGCGAGCTGCTGCAGACTGTCTCTCATAGGGAAAGATTAGTTAGGCTTAGCTTGTTCCTGGCTGCATACCTGTTCTGTTCAGTGAGCCCACTGGATACCTGCATACCTGTTCAGTGAACCTGCCACTGCATACCTGTTCAGTGAACCCACCACTGCATACCTGTACTGTGAACCCACCACTGCCTACCTGTTCAGTGAACCTGCCACTGCATACCTGTTCTGTGAACCCACCACTGCATACCTGTTCTGTGAACCCACCACTGCATACCTGTTCTGTGAACCCACCACTGCATACCTGTTCAGTGAACCTGCCACTGCATACCTGTTCTGTGAACCCACCACTGCATACCTGTTCTGTGAACCCACCACTGCATACCTGTTCAGTGAACCCACCACTGCATACCTGTTCAGTGAACCCACCACTGCATACCTGTTCAGTGAACCCACCACTGCATACCTGTACTGTTCAGTGAACCCGCTACTGCATACCTGTTCTGTTCAGTGAACCCGCCACTGCATACCTGTTCTGTTCAGTGAACCCGCCACTGTATTCCTGTTCAGTGAACCCGCCACTGCATACCTGTTGTGTTCAGTGAACCCGCCACTGTATACCTGTTCAGTGAACCTGCCACTGCATACCTGTTCTGTGAACCCACCACTGCATACCTGTTCTGTGAACCCACCACTGCATACCTGTTCTGTTCAGTGAACCCGCCACTGCATACCTGTTCTGTTCATCAGCCAGGCGACCATATGGGCTGTAAAGCCACCAAAACCTGCACTCTCGCCATGGTGCGCACCAGTCCAGCACGGCCGTCACTACACAAACAGCTGTTTGCGGTGCGTTACACGGTGAGTTTGGTGTGTCAGTGTGAAGCAGTACCTTAATTACACTACCTGATTGATGTATACACATGCAAGATGTTTTAAAGCACTTTAGGCCTGTCATTTAGCATTCAATGTGATTTCTGCCCTTAAAACGCTACTTTGCGTCAAATCCAGATTTTTCCCGGGGACTTTTGGCATGTATCCCACTCCTCCACCTGGGGGTCCAGGTGTTAGACCCCTTGAAACATCTTTTCCATCACTTTTGTGGCCAGCATAATTTTTTTTTTTCAAAGTTCGCATCCCCATTGAAGTCTATTGCGGTTTGCGAACTTTTACGCGAACCGAACCCGGTTCGTGAACCTAAAATCGGAGGTTCGGCCCCACTCTACTTATGACACAGAAATTAAATATATATTGTTTTGTTTTTTGTTTTGTTTTTCAAGACAAACTTTCATTGTATGCCATTTTTCCCTCAAACAATTTTGTTTTCTATGAATTTTAATGGGAAAACAAGGAAAACATAGAAAAAAACACATTATTTCTCACTTTTACCAATTCCAGTTTAAAACTAAAAAGTGATACTGTAAATAAAAAACACACATTTTGTTTGGCTATTCTTACCGCTTATCACAAAACTTAGATTATGTTCTTGTCACAATTTATGGTGAAGATATTTGATTCTGAAATAATGCTACAGAGAGTATTTTTCACTATGAACTGAGAAAATTAAAGTATTTTTAATGGTAAAAATCATTCTCATTAGCTCAGGAAACATATATTCCCATTCACCAATTAGTTTAGCATAAGATAGTGCCAGAAATGTGCACAGGAGGAAGCCCAATCCTGCACAGCACTGCTTCTGCTACAAGACGTATATCTACTGACTCGTGGCTTAGATGAAGTCAACAGAGGACGTAGATATAGTGTAGTGGTGGATGAAGTGTTTAAAGGGGCCAGAGCCTGCCGTCCGCAATCAGTTAATGATCAGGCATGCGGTAATCAAAAATGATTTAGCAGCTGGAATTTACACATTCTAGATGTATTTTAGCTCTATTGGTTCAGTAAGCAATAGGAGGTTTATCAACAGAACCTCCAACTCCACCAAACTTCAGATGTTGTTCTCCACAGATCTATCAGTGGCACCTGAGCACTGTCTAATTTATGGGGTACCCCATGACCCCGTATTCTGCACTTAGTGATCTCTATCCTTGTTTTTTGCATGAAGTGCATATTATCTGGATAGAGATTACAGACATTCCTTTGCTGTGAGGAGGTTCTGTAGAGAAGAACATATGATGGTTGATCTTTCTTCATGATTGTTAGTAAAGTTTAATAGGGACTATGCCATTCAGGGCCGGGCCGAGGCATAGGCTGGAGAGGCTCCAGCCTCAGGGCGCAGTGTAGGAGGGGGCGCAAAACTCATTCAGCTGCCATTCCTAATCGTGTATGAAGCAGAAAGAAATAAGAAAAGGGGATACATGGCAGTGACTGCAAGCCAGATAACTAGATATTAAAGTGGTCTAACACCCAGCATTTCAACTTTGCTTTAAAAGATTGCTTACAGCTTATAAACTATTATGCCAGATTTTTTTTTCAGCAGAAATTCACTGAATAGATTAAACATGACATTTTAGTGCTGCGTTTAGCTAGAAATGCTCCTCGTGCTTGCTTGTTTAGTTACAAATGTATCTATCTACAATGTAACAAACAAACACTGCTCTGAGAGAACAAAGAGGGCTTCCCCGGTAGGCTTTTCAAAGGTCTATTTGTATTCCAAATAAAGATACATTTGTAACTAAAGATAAGAACGGATGCAGATTCCTAGTTAAATCCAACACTAAAATGTCATGTTTAACCCATTCAGTGAATTTCTGCTTAAAAAAAAATCTGGCATAATAGTTTGTAAGCTGTAAGCAATCTTTTAACGCAAAGTTGTAATGCTCGGTGTTAAACCGCTTTAAGGTGTTGGGGAGGTTATGGGCCCTGTGGCCCTTTTAGTCTAATAGCAATCAGTGTGTGACGGCTGGAGTGGGAGGGATGGAGGGGCGCACTTTGGTGTCTCAGCCTTGGGTGCTGGAGGACCTTGTCCCGACTCTGATGCCATTACTCGTGCAATTTACTTGTGCACTGCAGGCGTTCCATAGGAATTCCTTAAGTCAGTCGTGTGACCTAAGGATCCATTTACTTGCAGGAAGAGTGGGAGTCCTTGGCTAATAAGCAGCCCTCACTCCTGAGCACATAGTCATCCTACCTGCCACCTTCCCCTGCTGCTTAGTGCTTACATACTACTTCTTTGTGGCCAGCACTGCAGCTCACCTGTCACCTATTGTTATGAGACTCTGATGTATATGCAGTGATGGTCTTTTCAAACATCAGGAGTGGAGGTGCTAACAGTTGATGGTGATTTGTGTTACACAGGTAGAGACTGGCTGCCACCTCCCTGTTACCCCATGTGACTGACACACACACATCATTATTATTAGTAGTATTTTCCTGTGCAGTTGTGCTTTAAACTGTACACACATTTTAAGTCTTGCAATCTCATTGTTAAATTAGTTTTTAATTTGTTTGATCATTTTAAGTCGCAGCAAAGTAACCAAATCATCAGATTAATTAGTGGTAAGTATTTAAAACACACTTAGCAGGGATTTATAAAGAGATGAGAGAGGAGAGAAATAGCAGCCGGAATCCTACACTTTTACAGTCACAGCATTTAATAATATTTTGTGGCGGTTTTGGAGCCTCTAGAATGATAGCACTTTGCAGCCGCGTGTGAAGTTGTTGTGTCTGGTTGAGATTTTATCTGAGCTCTGTTATAGCAAAAGCTCTTTCAACCAGGACACTTTCAGGTGTTATAAAGTTATTTCAGTATTTCAGCGCTATCTCTTGTATGTGCCTCCAGTGTGCTAGTTATCAACATACAGATCAGTTAAACACTTCTAGTACTGCAGGGCTTGGCAGCAGACTGTATCTATACTCTCTCTGGGTGGTACACGAGGAGCAAGCGATACTGGGAATCCATATGGAATTCATAGAAGTTACATATTACAGAGCAAGCTCATGGTGAACCAGAACTCCTAGGAGTGCGTAGGGGCACTTACCAAAATGCTATGCAAAACTGAAATTTGCCTTCTTAAAACAGAATATAATTGAGATAATTCATGTTGAAGTGAGCATATAATGTCTCCCATGATGCATCACTGCTGAAAATGCAAGGCAACCCTTGTTGTCTCTGTAAGCTAGCCACACATCCAGAACGGCTAAAATGCAATTATTTGTCAGCTTGTTAATTGTACAGAGCCACAATAATCCAACATGCATACAGACTGTTTCAGGCCTGGAACCCACTACAAAACGCTATCGCTAATTGCAATTGCTACTGCTTTCAGTAGCAATTTTAAAAAGTGTATTCAATTTGCCAGCAGTTGTGTAGCGATTAGCGTTTTTAAATGTGATTGGTCCTTTCAATTAATTTTAATTTTGTTACATTGTGCAGTAACTTCAAAACGCTAGCAAAATCGCTCTGTGCAGGTTTTGATGAGCGATTATGCCAGCGTTTATACACTTTACATTACAGGAACGCTAATCGCTAACGCCAAATGCGCAGTGGAATTTAGCCCATCCATTAACATCAGCTGAGCGTTTAGAGAAATCGCTAGTGGTTAGAATCGTTCCCTAAACACTTAGAAAATCGCTCTAGTGGGTTTGAGCCCTCAGACTGGTTGGACCTCATCAGTGCATGGCATGGATTAATATCGCTCTATGGGGGAGGACTTGACACATCCAGAGCAACAGATTTCCCAGCAAGCTCATGGTGAACAAGAACTCCTAGGAGAGTGTAAGGGGCTACAGAGGACCAAAAGCCTTCATACTAAATTGTTATGCAAAACAAGAGTTTGCCTTCTTAAAACAGAAAGTATTTCTGATCATTCAGATTGGAGTGAACATATGATGTCTCCCATGATGCATCACTGCTGAATATGCAAATCATCCTACCCCATAGAGCCACATTAATCCATACCATGCACTGATGAGGATAAGCTAATCTGAAACAGTCTTTATGCATGTTGGATTATTGTAGTTCTGTACTGTTAATAAAGCTGACACATCATTGCATTCCAGCAGTTCTGGAGGTGTGGCTAGCTTACAGGAACAACAAAGGATGCATATTCAGCAGTGATGCATCATGGTAGACATCATATACTCACCCCAACCTGAATGATCGGAAATACCTTCTGTTTATAGAAGGCAAACTTTTGGTTTGAATCCATAGAAGCAAATACATAAAAAATGGCATTGCAAGTTACCATGAAAGCAGTCAGTGTACTGTACACTGAAGTCTTTCCTAATGTTTTTCCATTTACATCATTAGAGTGGTTGTATATAATGGAGTTTTAGACAGTTCAGGCCTAATTTTCACAGATGGCTGAACCGTGTGGTTGCCATGCATTTCAGTCTCCCAGCATCCAGGGATCGACTTCTACACAGTTGCTCTATATGGAAGCAAATGGGGTCATTCTAGTCCACAGGAAGTGAAGAAGCATGTGGCTACTGTGACTATAAAGCATTGCATGGAACACCTGGCAGGCAGTGGCCAACTGTGCAGTGATTTATTAAATTCAGAAAAGTGCTCTTAATGGCTGAATTTTTATTTTAGCACCATTTTAGCACCCAGGGCATCTCAATAGCATATTTATTATGCATGTCAATGATGTGGCTCATTAATAAAAAAAAAAAATCTTTTTTTACATTTAAAAGTTTAGCAGAGGGTTTTATGAGCCTTCTTCCTCCTTCTTCTGAGGTCTGCCCGACTGCACAAGTTTCAGCCAGATAAGGACTGCTAATTATTTTATTGCAAACATTAGCAGATAACACACAAAACCTTTCATCAGCATGGAAGGTGGAAATATTGGACACTGTGCTTCAAAGAATTTACAGAAGCCACAGTTGCTATCTTCACACCTTCTCCTGGATAAATAATGGGCAGCTAGAAGGGGAGGGGGGAACATGGCAGCTCCTGTAGCTATTAGAAACCAGGAAACAGAAGTGGTGCTTGGTTCCCTGTAAGGGCGGAAGCACTACCGCACTCAACTTCTCACGCCTAACACAAATCCAGCACATGCAGCAGCAAAGCTACCACCTATCAGATGTTCATATGAAAGTGGCCCCATCACAGCTAGATATGCCATTATGCTCTTGCATGGAAATATGCTGCATGGTAAATAGATACATTGTTACCTTACCTATTTTAACCCCTTCGGCACCCGCTGCCTACCCCCCCTTAAGGACCAGGCATTTTACATGCGGGGGGGGGGGGCGTTTTTTGGGGGGGGGGTCAGGCAGCTGGATCCCTACTGTGGGCATGTAGGTATGGTCCCCCCTGGGTGGCCAGGTGTCCCCCGTATTGCTGGAAGCCTTTACTCACCTCCCAGGCTCCAGCAATGAGCAGCTGTAGACACCTCCGCTAAACTGGTGCAGCATTTGCAAGCTTGCAAATGCTGCAATGCAGGGCGATCACTGCTGCCAGCCACCTGGGCAGTGGCCACCATGCTCTCTGTGCACATTTGCATTGTGGCTGGCATCTATGGACTTGGGAAGCACTGAAGACGGAGAGGAAGAGGAAGCTTTTGCACTGGAGATGAGAGGAGAAATGAGTGACACTGATGGCTGCTGCGGTGTGGGGGTGAACTGGCTACCTATACTGAAAGGTGGGGGATGGGAAAAGGAAGGATTAAGGGAGTCATCTGGCTACCTATACTGGATGGAAAATGGGGAGGAGTCATCTGGCTAAATATACTAGAGGGAAGGGGGAGGGGTCATCTGGCTACCTATACTGGAGGGAAAGGAGGAGGAGTCATCCGGCTACCTATACTTGGGGGGTCATCAGGCTACCTATACTAGAGGGAAGAGGGGAGGGGTCATCTCGCTACCTATACTAGAGGGAAGAGGGGAGGGGTCATCTTGCTACCTATACTGAAGGAGGGTGGCTGGTGACAATGGCCTAGGGTGGTAAAGTGTTACAAATTGGGCCTTGGTTGCAATGCTGGTTTTGCTCCTAATAATGTGAATGCCGCTGTCCTCCTGATGTGCATTGCTCCTGAGTCCTGAGCCTACTTTCCCTCCCTTTCCATGCATAATTTACATGTGACATCACACTCCCATGAGACAGACCTTGTGATGTAATGCCTAAATATAGGCACCTTATCAAAGCTCTGGGCCTGCTTCTTAGTGAAAAAACATTCTTGGGGAAGGCAATAAATAGTACGTTAAACTATACACTAAATGTAGTCATTCAGACTCAAAAGCCTCCTGATCAATAATATAATTATAGTTCATTATTGATCTCAACCCATTAAGAAATATAAGAATCCCTAGCTTCCTGTATATAATTGATACTTAACAGGCTGCATCTCTACAATGTGTACACTAGGGGCGCCATAGCTGCAATCCGCTGGTCTGACAATCACTTCCGCTCTGCTCTAAACAATTAGCCACAACATAATAACCTTTAGGCTGGGTTCACATATGACATAACATGAAAGGATGCGCTTTATGTCATGTCTTATGTTGTGTGTGTTTTTTCTGTGTTTGCGATGCGTTTTTCATGCGTTTTTCATGCGTTTTGTGTGCATTTTAATGAGTTTGCAGATTGCATGTTTTGTAATGCGTTTTTATATTTCCATTTATGCAATCACTTGGAAGACAACAGGAAGCTAAGATACAGCAAAAGGAAATCGGGGGGGGGGGGGGGGGGGGGGAGTAAAACCGCATGGAAAACTTATGAAAAACGCATACCGTTGCATTCCCATTGACTTTCATTATGTGCGTTATGGCTGCGTCCTTGCATAATATGCAACAAAACCTGCGTTCCTGAAACGCATACTGTAAATCGCAGGTCTCTGCATTCTTTTCTGCGTCCCATTGTCTAACATTGCTGCATAAAACGCAGTGTTTTACGCAACTGTAGCGTTTCTGCTATGTGTGCACCCAGCTTGTTACAAAAAGTGTCTTCATTGCATCCATGTGTCTCGGAGTATAGGAACAGGCACAAGGAAGCAAATAAAGGGTCTTTTCACTTATGTGTTTCGATTGGGTTTGTTAAACACGTGCAGTGTGCTGATTAAAAAGATGCTGGCTAAATCTGGTATGTAGTTTCAAGAAGCACTATTCGATTCTAGCTAAAACGCAAACTGCAGCACTTCCTGCTGCTAATGAGTGAGACTTTATATTAGCTTAAAAAATATATAGTAGGTGCTAGTGATGGTCAAGTAGATGCAAATAACTTCGAGTTGATGCAAATGTATGCAAATTTTTGCAGCTTGAAAATGAACCAATCGAATTTTACATCAGCAGGATTTGATTGGTTTATTTTTAAGCTGCATAAATTTGCACAAACATTTGCACACGTTTGCAACAATTCAAAGTTATTTGCAACTGCTTGACCATCACTAGAAGGCGCAACAGGAAAAAAAACAACTGTGTTCTGATGGGTTTTTTTTTCTTTTTTTCTGTGCACTTTGGGATTTAATACGGCACTGTAGAGGCATATAGTGGAATGCAGTAAATTATTCAGGATGCCCACTTTTACATTACTTATCCTGGTTTCAGCATCAGAAACACTTCCTATATCTATATATTGCTGCATATTGGTCTGTAGCCTCGCCATCCCAGTGATGCTTAGCTTAGGCTTTTTAGCTATGCAGAATTCTTCTCCCAGAGCATTCTGGGAGACTGGGTATATTTTGTACTTGCTTTGGAACTTTCAGCAAAGGAATAAAATATATTGTAAAAAAAAATATGCAATTTTATTAATTACACTATTTTCAATATAGTTCCTCTTCAGGCCCTATTTACTCTTAGGCCTAGTGCACACCAGAGCGGTTCGGTCGCGTTTTTAGGTGGCTGGATGGTGTAATGGTTAAGTGCTCTGCCTCTGACGCAGGAGACCAGGGTTCAAATCTCAGCTCTGCCTGTTCAGTAAGCCAGCACCTATTCAGTAGGAGACCTTAGGCAAGTCTACCTAACACTGCTACTGCCTATAGAGCGCACCCTAGTGGCTGCTGCTCTGGCGCTTTGAGTCTGCCAGGAGAAAAGTGCGATATAAATGTTATTTGTCTTGTCTTTAGGAACGCTTGCGGATGTGGAAACGCTTGGGTAATGTATTTCAATGGGCTGGTGCACACCAGAGCGGGTCGGTTTTAGCTGAAACGCATACTCCCGGGCTGCAGCATTTTTTGGATTTCGAAGTCGTTTCTGCCTCCAATGTTAAGTATAGGAAGAAAGCAAAACGCTTGATAAAACACTAGATCAGAGCGGTTTTCCAGGCGTTTTTGTTACAGCAGCTGTTCAGTAACAGCTTTACTGTAACAATAACTGTAATCTGCTACACAAAAAAAGCTATACAAAACCGCAAAATGCCAGCAAAACGCTTCATAATAAGATGAAAAAAACGCTTCAAAAAATGCTAGCGTTTTGCGGATCTGATAGCAGTTTTTGGTGCGCACTGGGCCTTAATGCTTTGTGTTGCATTGAGTTGCATTGCTTCCTATTTTAGCAAATGGGATGCAATGCAACTCAACACAACTCATTAAGGCCTGGTGCACACCAAAAACCGCTAGCAGATCCGCAAAATGCTAGCAGATTTCGAAACGCTTTTTCTTATTTTTCTGTAGCGTTTCACCTAGCATTTTGCGGTTTTGTGAAGCGTTTTTGGTGTAGTAGATTTCTGATATTGTTACAGTAAAGCTGTTACTGAATAGCTTCTGTAACAAAAACGCCTGCAAAACCGCTCTGAACTGCCGTTTTTCAGAGCGGTTTGCTGTTTTCTTATACTTTACATTGGAGGCAGAAACGCCTCCGCAATCCAAAATCTGCAGCAGCCCGGGAGTATGCGTTTCTGCAAAATGCCTCCCGCTCTGGTGTGCACCAGCCCATTGAAATACGTTACCCAAGCGTATCCGCAGCCGCAAACGGATCTGAAAACGCTGCCAAACCGCTCTGGTGTGCACTAGGCCTAAGTGTATATAGGGCCTTAAGGTCCCTTTAAGGTGTGTTATTTAAATATCTTTCTAATTTAATTACAATTAAAAGCAGCAACTAGAAAAACCAGTTGTCCTCTCCCTCCCCTTCCATATGGCAAAATGGTCCAAGCAGAACATCTGTACATTACCTGTGGTTTTATTGTCACCCAAAGTGAACATGAAAGATAGCTTCAGACACTATTTTTTATTCAGCAAGCGTACATAGCTTTATTTGTAGGACATCCCTTGCCAAGCATGGCTCCATCTTTTCAAGCAATAGACAAGGAGCAGATAAAGCAGTCTTTCCCTAAGGGCCAGTAATAAGTGCTTCCAATCACTGGTAACGCTCATTATCACAAATAATGCTTTTATAAGGTCTTGTAAAACTCATGTGTAGCGAGGGTGGCAGTTGTCTCCTGTCTCATTGAGGAAAGAGAAAGAACGTTGTTTGTATACTGGAAGTCAGCACAACCCTGTGGTGCACCTGACAGCTTGTGAATGTGATCGCAAACGGAGCACAGGCCACTGGCCATTGTTGATGAGGCATGTGACATACACAGCTGGCCTTGGGATACATATTCTTCATGTGTGAACCTGATCGTTGTTGTTAAACCTGATCTCTGTGCGTTTGTTCCATAAACCAGCCCCGGCCACTTCTGTCATATCACATAAGAGACTTCGGTTATGTGACAGCTTGAAACAGTGCCAACAAATCTAGAAAATACCTGAAGAATGCAAGCCTAGGGGCTTTGTTAACATCTAATAGCGAAATCGCAGACGGATGCGTTTTGCGATTTTGTGAGTGATTTTTTTTCCCCTCCTTCCTGGCACTTACCTTCGTGCTACGATTTTTTTGTAAAGCGCTTTTCAAATCGCTTTTGCAGGGTGATTTGTTTTTTTTATTTCCTGACGCAAGTCAGGCAGTGAACTATTTGACCTGGAAAAGAATAAATATAATGTATTTATTCTTAAAGTGAACCAGAGACGAAGCACCCTCGTGTATTTCACCATATATATCAGTGGAAACATTAGAGAAAGCACCTATCCTGCTCTCCGCTTCATCCTTCACTGCTCAGCCTGCTTGTTATCAGCCCTCATAAAATCCCTGACTGAGCATTCAGTCTGGCTTTGCTCAGGAATCATTATAGCTGAGTCTGTCTTCTCTGATGTCTTTTCAAGCCCAAGCCTGCCCCCTTCTGGCTCTGCTATAATGACTCGACTATAAGGATTCCTGAGCAAAGCCAGACTGAATGCTCAGTCAGAGATTTTATAAGGGCTGATAAGAAGCAGGCTGAGCAGTAAAGAATGAAACCGAGAGCAGGGTAGGTGTTTTCTCTAACATTCCTACTGATATATATGGTAAAATACATGAGGGTGCTTAGTCTCTTGTTCACTGTAAAAGCACAAATGCAATCGCCGCACAAAGCGATTTTGTGAGCGTTTTGTGCTTTTCCTATACCTCCCATTGTAGCAAAATCTCCCTAAAAATGGTACATGTAGCTTTTTGCTGAGCGGAAAGCTGACGAAACACTCAGATATCCCATAAAGATTCACTGCACTAGCGATTTTAGGGTGTTTTTTTTAATCGTCGGCGCTCAAAAAAACCAAAAAACACAAAACGCCCTAGGTGTGAACGAGCACTTATAGCATGAATTTGTTTCTGTTCAATAATAAAGTAAGTCTTGTATATCGAAGTTTACACTTAACGCCTCTTTCACAGTAGGACGTTGCAGTTTGATGCGACGTTAAAGTCGCAACGCAAATTACAACGTAACGCCCCCAAAAAAAGTCCCAATGCAACTTAATGCACTATTATCGTCGCATACAGTAGAGCATACAGGCAATGAAAAGTATGTTTCCAAGTTATTACTGAGCATGTGCAAACAGCCCAACACAGCTAAAAACGTGTATAACGCACAGCATGCATTACTTTCACTTAACAGGCAGTGTTAGTCACCAATGCACTGTGAATGCCCCATTGATTTTTCATTGCAGTGAGTTATTCTGCGTTAAGGCCTCTTTCACAGTGCAACGTTAAAGTCGCACGTTAAAACATTTAACGAAGAATAACTCACTGCAATGAAAAATCAATGCCCCATTCACAGTGCACACATTGCGTTGGTGACAAACGCGTTATTAGCTGCATTGGACTGCGTTGGACTGTTTGCACATGCTCAGTAGTGTTGGGCGAACATCTGGATGTTCGGGTTCGGTGTGGTTCGGCCGAACATGCCCCTGATGTTCGAGCCGAACCCCGAACCCAACCCGAACATGTCCCTTTGGGGCCCCTATAGGGTCCCAGCATAAAGGGAGAGCATGCCCCGAGCGCGGTGGGGGGGGGTCGGAAATGCCCCCCACCCCTCCTCGCTAAGCTCTCCCTTCTGCCGGTACCCTATAATTAAATTTAAGTGCCCAAAAGTACCTGAGGAGGAGGAGGGCAGGAAGAGGGAAGCCGGAGTTCTTGGGCACTAGTACCATCTGGTGCTTCCGCCCTCTCTTGACGCACTTCCTGTTTACATTTGAAGTCGCGTCAAGAGGGCGCAGAAGTACCGCGGTGACGCGAACGAGAGTACGCGTCATCTACATGATGACACGTACCCCCGGGCGAATCACTAATGCTCAGTAATGACTTGGAAACATACGTTTTATTGCCTGTATGCTCTACTGCATGCAACTATAATGGGGCATTAAGTTGCGTTGCTTTAAGTTGCTTCCTCCCCCCAAAAAATGTACACATACCTGGGGCTTCCTCCAGCCCCATCAGCTTGGATCACTCCCATGCCGTCCTTCGATGTCTGCAGTGCCAGTACTGGGTCCCCGCACTTCCGTCAGTTGGCTCCAGGAGAAGTGCACTCTTTGCTGCTGGAAAGATATGTAAAGGGTGCACTTACCTTACGTCAGACTGGCTCCGACTGACGGAAGTGCGGGGACCATGTACCGGCGCTGCAGACATCGGAGGACGGTGGTGTGGGAGCGGTCCAAGCTGATGTGGCTGGTGAAAGCCCCAAATATGTATATATATATATTTTTTGGGGGGGGAATGGGGGGGGGGGGGGGGCTCTGAGTCCTTTTAAAAGGATATGACTATAGCAGACTCTGTATCCCTTTCACTTCAGGTGTCCCTTAAAGAGAACCCGAGGCGGGATTCTGAGAATAAAATCCCCATACAGAGGCTGGGTCTGTCTTCTATAGAGCCCAGCCTCTGTTGCTATATAGTTCGCCCCTAAGCCACCCCCCCCTGCGCTCTCTAATCCCCCCATAAAACACAGTCACGCTGCTGACACGCAGCTTGTCAGAGCGCGCTGTGTTTACTTCTCCTCTGTCAGTCTCGCCGCTCCCCGCCTCCGGCATCGCTCCGGTCCCCGCCCACGTCCCTTCCCTCTCCTCGCCGCTGATTGGAGGGAGGAGAGGTAAACACAGCCACACAGCGTGGCTGTGAGTTATGGGGTATTACAGAGCGCAGGGGGGGGGGGGGGCTTAGGAGCGATCTATATAGCAACAGAGGCTGGGCTCTATAGACAGACCCAGCCTCTGTATGGGGATTTCATTCCCAGAACCCCGCCTCGGGTTCTCTTTAAGCCATGTCCATTACAAAGTCATAGAGTTTGTTAATGGCAAGTTTTGAGCACACAGTGAAAAAAAAAAAAAAAAACTTTTCCTAAACCAGCAATCTTAGCATTTTATGTAAACACAAGCTGAGCCCAGAGCTGTCACCAGGTTAGTCACTGACCCCTCCGTATGACGTGGATTGCTTACTTTCCAGCATCTGTGGGATTACTGCCTGCATTGATGCAATGCAAATGTAATAATAGCCTAAGTTGAGAGGTAAAACTGCATAGGCAGGAGAAATGTAACAGTGAAAGATCACCTGCTCAGAAATTAATTCATTGGATTATGCTGCACATGATGGTTCTAGGAATCCTGCTCAGTGAGGTGTGCAACCAGCGCTGCAAATACTTGTCTGGCAAAACAACATGCAGCACATGACGAGACCTCTCTATTCATGGCTTGTTTCCTGTATTTATAAAGGAATATACGGTAATGACAAAATATTCCCTAGCATGGTATAGAGTACATACAACTGTTCACTGCTTTCCTGAGGAGCTCACAATCCAACACACTGCCCACAATCAGGCTAAAGTACAACAGAAACATTAGTTAACATACAGTAACCATCCCCTACTACAGCAGGGTCATCCCCAAGGCAACTTAGGTAGGTGCTTAGGGCCTACTGGGTGGCCAGGGGCCTAGCTGGCACCATTTTCTGATCCCCATTCCCTATCTTATCTTACTTGCTGGTTGGACGGTGGATTGGGTGACATCTCTGAAGCCAAAAATGAAGTCTCTGAAAGATATGTATTTAATAAACCTCCATACACACGATTGATCACTGTCATCTGATAATCCTTTAAAAAAATGGTAAAAGACAGTGATTATCATCCATGTAGAGTAGACCAATCCATCCTAGTTCAGACAATAATCAGCGATGGTCGTACGTATCCTTAGTCGTATATATGCGATAATACCTAATGATCACTACTCATGCGTGGCAAATTTTGCACTTTTGAGTCCTCATTTTCTCACTTAACAATCGGTTAACAATCTGATTGGCCATTGTTGTACCATGTCAAATTCAACTATGCTCCCATATGGGATCGCTCGTTTTGTCCCCACAGTGATGGAGCGTGTGTACGGAGCTTGACATCAGAAATGTATAAGAAGGGTGAAGGGATACATCGATTTTTCATTCAGAGCATGGAGGCACAACATCGGTCAGATCGATTAGTCAAGGTGAATCACATAGGATATTGCTTGTAGTGTGTGGGCCACTAGTCGATCAACTTTCCATAAAGCACACTGAATTAGATCGCCTAGTAAAGTCGATCACTTCAGAGCCGGGCAGAGGCTGGACAGACACCAGCCTCTGAGCGTCAGGCTATGAGGGTGCAGAGAGGAGGACCAACATCTACTGATGTTCTCCTTCTCTGTACTTGTGTAAGAAACTCACCTGCTGGATCCAGCGATGCTCCGTTCTCGGCGGGTGCGCGTCCTGGCACTTCCTCTTCAGGACGATGCACTTCCTCCGGTCCCGTCCCTGGTGTCCATGGCAACCAGGACGTCAGGGGAGTCCTGGTGCTGGCAGACGCCCGTCCTACACACTGAGACGTAGGAGGTTTTAGTGTCAGCTGACACGCTGTCAGCTGACACTCTGATTGGAGCTTGCCTTGATCGGTTGCTGGGGCTTGGGGGGCGGTCTTGGTCTGGCTCTAAAGTATTTAAGCCCTTGTCTCACATTCAGTCCTTGCCCGTGATAGTAATCAGTACGCTGGTCTGCTGGGCACTTAGTTACTCAGTGATAAACTTGTTATTGTATTTCAATGCGACTTCATTACTCAATCATTGTATATTAATGCAACTGCCTGACTGACTTTAGATTTGACTGACTTTAGATTTTTTACTTACCACTCTCTTGCCTAGTCCTCTGTACCTCAGCCATCTGATCTCTCGTGTACGACACTAGCCTGTTATTGACCTAGCCTTTGTCTCATCCTTTGTACCTCAGCCATCTGATCTCACGTGTATGACCTTAGCTTTCTTTTTGACTAGACCTCTGTGAATACATCTAGAACTAAGCGTGATACCTTGGCCCCCATTCAGCAGTGGGTTACAGCGTGTTCACTCCCAATTGCATGCTCCCTCACTGCAGCATTACAGCGGGAGGATTTCAGCAGCGGCACACTCACTCAGCTTTGTCCAGGTGCTGCCGGTCCCATTTCACTCTTCACTCTAATGTTGTTTCTCTGCACTTCCTGCTGGGAAGTGTGCAGCTTCTGCACTTCCTGGAGGGGAGGGGGAGGGGCCATACTTTTGGTTTTCTGCCTCTGGTGCTGGAAAACTTTGTCCTGGCCCTTGATCACTTTGTCCATTGAATCAAAATCACTAGCTGTATGGCTTCCTTTAGTAAAGTATGTATCTTTTTCCCATGACATTTTGAAGTGTGCTTCTCTCTCACATCAGTGGCAGTGACATTTGCTTGTGACCCAGCCATATATGAGGCAACTAATGTGTAAAACAATCATGCCACATGAATACAGCTTGTAACCTAGGTTCATTTTCTTGTATGTACCATCATGTGGCTCTTCCCACAGTACCATTGTGACTACACCCACTGTTTGGAACTAAACTCAGAACTTCCTATCTGCTCTAATATATTAGCCACAGCATGATAACCTTTATTGAAAAAAAAATTGTCATTACAATTTACTGTATGTGTGCCTTCCCCTTGCAGTGGTGGAGATGATGCAATCCAGGTGTCAGTAGCAGCCACACCCACAGAGCCTGAACACTGATGCACATACACTGCTTTTTCTAGTCATGTGATCAGAATTTCAAGGCAGGATTCCTTGCTGCAGAAGCCACACATCACACACAAAAAAGAAAACATCAGAGAGCTCTGATTACTTAGCTATTAGAGGCTATTTTTAGCTCTCTGTCTGTTTTGATGAACTAAGTGGCAGACTTACTTTAACAGAGTTCCCCGCCCACACACACACTTTAAATGATAATACATTAAGTGGTCATAATACCCGTCTAGCTCATGCATAACCCCCACCACCATCACCACCACCATCACCACCACCACCACCACCAACACACACACACACACACACACACACACACACACACACACACACACACACACACACACACACACACACACACACACACACACACACACACACACACACACACACACACACACACACACACACACACACACACACACACACACACACACACACACACACACACACACACATTCTGCTTAGATAGCTGTGTACTAGAAACAAAAAAAAGAAAAGAAAAAAAAAACAATACTGATTCAGTAATGGATACACAGTTTTATACTCTTTCCACAAAGATGTCTTAAAACGTAACTTTTAATAAATAGTTTTAAAATTGTTAAACCTGTAAGCAGGCTAGCCTGTCATAATAGCCGTAAGGCTATGACACTCTTGCTGCTTTTTGTTTTCCATGTCTTATGTATTTATAATGTCTGTATAGTACTTGAGCACTCTAGCACTTTGTTATAGTACCCCTGATGAAGCCCCTATTTCTTACAGAGTGAAACATGTTGAGTTGTATGGTTGGGTGATGTATGTTTTAGATAAGATACAGCCTGGGAAAGAGGGGTTACCTACAGTGTGAGTATTTCTATAGCTTCACTCACAGGGCTCTGTGAATGACTTTCCCCTTTCCCAGTTACATTATGGGAAAAGTTTATTTAACAGGCTTAACGATGTGAAAACTATTTACTAAAAGTTATGTTTTAAGACATCTCTGTGGAAAGGGTATAAAACAGTATATTTATAGATGTGTGCTACCCTGATAGCTCTGCACTGCTTTTACAGCTTTATCCTTCCCCTACAGCTGTTGCCCCTCATCTTCCTCTGCCCAGACCACTAGATCTGTCAGGTGCTGCAGAGAAAGCTGTTTACATCACTGTTAGTAACAACACATGACACAGC
Organism: Hyperolius riggenbachi; assembly: GCF_040937935.1. Taxonomy (NCBI): domain Eukaryota; kingdom Metazoa; phylum Chordata; class Amphibia; order Anura; family Hyperoliidae; genus Hyperolius; species Hyperolius riggenbachi. Next base: position 116,975,421 of record NC_090646.1, on the reverse strand, counting down.
TGCCTAAGGCAACGTCTTTATCTGTAAGGTGGTAGAAGGAGAGAAACAGCACATCTGAAACACAGAATGGGAACAAAGGAGTTATTCAAATGAACAGATTCACAGAGAAATACGAGAGAAAGAGCTCCTGATACATTTTAACAAGTAAAAAAAGAAATAAGCAGGCCATCAATTTTAATCCTGGTAATAAAAGAAAAACAAATGATAACATTTAAGCGGTGACTAGTACTGTACAGACAAGCATGTGCTATTGTGCAATTTTATATAACAGCTCCCGTTCTGGACTTTGTACATTGTACAGAGCTTTGCTATGCTTAGACAGTGGATCCGGCCCCCATGCTGCAAGCTTGATCATCATATCCCGTTATTCAGTGCATACGATTTATCATGTTATTATATTAACGGGGTAATGAAGTGAATTTTCCATTGGAAATAACAGACTGAAAATGTTGCATTTAACTACCTAATATGGAACACTACAGGTTTTCTAAGTGATGCCTGAGAGGTCCAGTGCACTCCATGGTTGCACGTTGTACTTTGAACCAAAACTGGCATGGGGTGCATGAAAAAGGGGCGCCAGGAAATAAAAGGGCCCGGCTGGATAACAAATTGGCGCCGGTGGATAGCGAAATCTCAATAATGATAAACATTGTTAACAAAATTGGTTAATGATAAATGCCCTCTTAAAACAGACAGGAGATGAAAGCGAAAAGATATTAACTTTAAACATTGTTACATAATTCAACAATACAGCTTAACCTAACCCTACTCTCACACAGAATCCTGCCCTGGTGGTGCTAACCCTAACCAACCCCCACCCGGTGGTGCCTAAACCTAACCACCCCCTGGTAGTCCTAACACTAACCACCGCCCCCTGGTGGTGCCTAACCCCCCCCGTGGTGCCTAACCCTTACCACCCCCTGGTGGTGCCTAAACTTAAGATCTCCTTGGTGGTACCTAACCCTAACCACCCCCCCTGCGCAAACATCCTTACACACATAGGGCACGATTCACAAAGCGGTACTAACCTAGTTAGCACGCCTAAAAGATTTTAGGCGTGATAACCATTGCACCACGCTGGTGAAAGTCCAGTTTAGGCGTGATAAGTTTAGGCGTGATAAGTTTAGGCGTGATAAGTTTAGGCATGATAAGTTTAGGCGTGATAAGTTTAGATAAGTTAAGATCGCACGCAAAGTCCCACACGCAAAGCAGCACCATTAAACTCTATGCGAAGTGCTCCAGACTCCAATTTATAATCGCCGCAGTGTGTGCTCCCGCTGTCTCGATCACGTCACTGCCAGTTAGTAGGGAGATCAGTGATTGGGAACACATTCATTGATCTCAGTCCCTGTTTCAATGATCGCCAGCATCAGTGAGATGCTTGCATCATTGTATCTAAGGAAGTAACACGTCCATGTATTACTTCCTGTTTGCGTACTTGTGTAGTATGCTAATATGAAATAATATATATATATATATAAAATTATATAAATAGTTAAACTTAGGGACTGAACTTTTTCTTTTTTTAATATGTATTTCAAGAGGGTATATAACTGTTATTTTGTTAAATTATGGACTTGTAATTAGTGATGGAGGCAAAACTGAAAAAATGCACCTTTTTCCAAATAAAACATTGGCACCATACATTGTGCTAGAGAAATATTTTAAATGTTGCCATAACCGGGACAAATGGGTAAATAAAATGTGTGGCTTTTATCCACAGTAGAACATGTATTTTTTTTAAGTATAATGGCTGATATAATCAATTATTTAAAAATTTTTTCTTTTTATTCCCATTAAAATGCATTTAGAATAAAATAATTCTTAGCATAATGTACCACCCAAAAAAGCCTAATTGGTGGCAAAAAAAAAAAAAGGAAGATAGGGCTGGTGCACACCGAGCTGCTTTTTCAGCGGATACGCTTGGTCACTTTATCTCAATGGGGTGGTTCACACCAGAGCGGGAGGCGTTTTGCAGAAACGCATACTCCCGGGGTGAGGCATTTTTTGGATTGTGGATGCGTTTCTGCCTCAATGTTAAGTATAGGAAAAACGCAAACCGCTCTGAAAAACGGCAGTTCAGAGCGGTTTTGCAGGCGTTTTTGTTACAGAAGCTGTTCAGTAACAGCTTTACTGTAACAATATATGACATCTACTACACCAAAAACGCTTCACAAACCCGTAAAATGCTAGCTGAAACGCTACAGAAAAATAAGAAAAAGCTTTTCAAAATCTGCTAGCATTTTGCGGATCTGCTAGCGTTTTTTGGTGTGCACCAGGCCATATAGCCCATTTTGTTGGGGGTCAGTAGTGATTAAGTTATTGGTGAAAGAAAGGGAGGAGCGCTGACAGGTAAAAATTGCTCTGGTCCTAACAGGGAAAAATCCCTCAGCGGTCAAGTGGTTAATCTGGGTGGGACTTTGCAATTGCACTAAAAGCGCATCTCATATGATTAGGAAAGGCAATTACAGAACGCAGTCATCTTTCCTTTGTGCTCTGCATTTTTCAGTGGAAAAGGCTTTTATTCCCCAATGCTGGTGTGGTAGCACAGACGCAGTGCATGGACATTGCACAAACATGCTCACTTGATAATCTCCTAGCCTCTACCTGCTGTCTTTTTTGCAGTAGCATGTTTTTGTTTTCTTTTTTTTTTTTATACTGTGTAGTGTGCAGGAGAGATTCGATGAATTGTCAAGGGGTCAGCATGATTCACCACAAATGAAGTAATAGCAGATCTATAACTAAAACCACCTCACATGACTTCATGCTGCACAGAATGACCAAATCGAAAAAAAAACTCTCAGTATCCTTTCTATGGTTAGACACAAAGGGAGTTATATGAGGAGTTTCATAAGGCCTAATTTTCTTTACAGGTGTACAGAAAACAGGAGTAAAAGGTCCGTACACACGCCGGACTGCAGGAAACGACGGGTCCGTCGTCACCTCCTGCTGGGCGTGTTTTCAGCAGACAGTCCGGCGTGTGTATACTGTCGGCAGACTGATACGGCTGTTTCTGAGCGATCCGCCAGCGTGTATATATATATATGCTATAGCAGCATAGAGAGTGATAGCAGCGGCTGGGAACGCGGAAAATCAGCCGCGTTCCCAGCCTGTCGGCGGCTGTCGCCGAACCGGAAGTAGCCGCCGGCAGGGACAGGACGATCGGAGCGGGGCTGCGAGGGCACCATCCAGCTTCGGGGGGCTGAGGGATGCCCCAGGTGAGTAAATGTCATTTTTTTTCTAGACTTAAGTATTCCTTTAACCCCCTTGGCGGTATGAAAAATACCGCCAGGGGGAAGCGCAGCAGTTTTTTTAATTTTTTTTTTTTTTTTATCATGTAGCGAGCCGAGGGCTCGCTACATGATAGCCGCTGCTCAGCGGCATCCCCCCGCCCGCTTCGATCGCCTTCGGCGATCACCGATCAGGAAATCCCGTTCAAAGAACGGGATTTCCTGGAGGGCTTCCCCCGTCGCCATGGCGACGGGGCGGGATGACGTCACCGACGTCAGCGACGTCGGGACGTCATTGGGAGACCCGATCCACCCCTCGGCGCTGCCTGGCACTGATTGGCCAGGCAGCGCTCGGGGTCTGGGGGGGGGGGGGCGCGCGCCGCACCGGATAGCGGCGATCGGGCGCGCGGCGGCGGCGATCGGGGTGCTGGCGCAGCTAGCAAAGTGCTAGCTGCGTCCAGCAAAAAAAAAATTAAGTAAATCGGCCCAGCAGGGCCTGAGCGGCACCCTCCGGCGGCTTACCCCGTGTCACACACGGGGTTACCGCTAAGGAGGTTAAGGCAGGGATTAACTTTAAAGCAAACCTGAAGTGAAAATAAACTTATGAGATAATGACTTGTATGTGTAATACAGCTAAGAAGTAGAACATTAGTAGCAAATAAAAGAGTCTCATATTGTTTTCTAGTATAGGAAGAGTTAAAAAACTGCAGTTGTTATCTATGCAGAAGAGCTTCTCTGAGCTATTTGACCCACTAGGTCCAGTCCTGTTTTCTGAAGCCAAGAAACAGTGAGAGACGGTTTGGGATAAGATTTTACTGCAAGAAAGTTCAATAGCTTAAAGGACTGCTGTTGTGAAATACCTAATCTATTTTCCCTGGTACATCCATGGCAGCATACAATTGGGTTGACTCCTCCCCTCTCAACCCTGATAGGACACCATATCTATATAAGTTTTTCCCCCAGAGGCTATAGCCATTCTTTTTTCTGTCCTCTCTCGGACCTATATCTATCATTTTATTAGTCTTATTTATTATTTGTATTACTTTTTTTTTTTTTTTTTTCCCTCACACAGGTTTTATCCCTTTTCCTGTGTAAGTTCCCCTGTTGGCATCTAAATGAGCCTGAAGGAGGAAGACCATATTTGGTATGTAGTTATGCATTTAAATAATGCTATCTGTATATTGGTATGTAAGCCTTAGGGCTTGATATGGGACCTTGGTGTTAAAATCGGATGTCCTGATTCTTTGCACAGTTGCTATATATTCTGGGTCTTTACAGTGTTTCCGCATTTCGTTGTTTGCTTTACCATGTCCGCTGCCGCCGCCGCCTTAGTGTTTGTTGGTACCAGTCTAGCCGCTCTTCTCCGCGCCGGGTGGGCGCCATGACACTTCCGGGTTCTGGTTCCTTACCCGGAAGTGCGTCAGATGCCTACCGCGCGTCCATTGGTCGCAGGGTGCTGGCGGAAGTAGTCGGCGGCCATCTTTGATGCTGGCAAACAGCGTCATTTGAGCTTGCCAAGTTGTGATTGGTCGCCTGCCCTATTTAAAGCGACCATTAGCGCTGCGGCATGCTCGCAGTCAGCAAGGATATGCTGGGGAGCTATTCGCTGGAGCTACTGGAGCGCACTATTAGCCTGTAAAAAGTAAATGGTGACTAGATATCCTTCTACAGTGTTTTTCTAGGCTTCCTGGTTAGTTACAATACCTTCTTTTCTGTCTTGTGTTTCTTTTCTGTTTTTAGAGTGTGCACTGTGCTGGACGGTCCCTAGGATGCCAGGTTCTAAACATACACATGGAGCTAGTAGGTAAAAAAAAATAAATAAATAAAAAAAAAGGAGGGATATTAATAAATATCCTTTAATATAGTTCCTTAAAAAGGAATCTTTTATTTATACATGCCATTCTGTTTCAGCTCCTACAGATCTCGGCAGGACAGATCAAGGTCCAGAAGTTATTCACGGTCCGATACGCCGCATACTTCAACACGGTATGACAGACTGTCATCGGCCAGACCTGATCCTCCAAGACGTCAAAGTAGATCCCGGTCTCCACCCAGACAGCAGCCAAGGGCCACTCAACCACGTCCGGCGGAAACAGTTTCGCAACCTATACAGAAAGAAACGGTGCAACAACAAACACCAGTACAGTCGGCAGACTTGTCACAAGAATTACTGTCTATTATTAGACAAACGATAAGAGATGAGCTGGCAGCACACACAGCCTCTGCAACACCAACTCAAGAGACTACATTAACGGCATCAGTGCCAGACCTGGATACAGAGGATGCTCAGAGAGATTCGCAAGAGGAATATGAACATGAAGAAGAGGAAGAAATTTCAACAAATTTTCAGTTTGCCCTGGTTGAACCCTTGATAACAGCGGTAAAATCTGCCATTGAATGGGTGGAACTGCCGGAAGATTCTAAGACGGTAGCAAAATACTATCCGCAGCTGAAAAAGAGGGAGGTCTCGTTTCCCTTAATGGTTGAAATTAAAGAGATGATCTTGGAAGAATGGGAACACCCCGATAAGAAACCGTCACTCCAAAATCGTTACTCAAAATTATACCCAGTCTTGGATAAGGATGCTTCATTCTTGTCTTCTTGCCCTGTGGTGGACGCTCCCGTTTCCAATCTAGTTAGGCCCTTAACACTTCCTATGGATGATTCGGTTACTTTTAGAGATGGTCTCGACAAAAGAATAGACAACGATCTCAAAAAGGTTTATTTTTCTGCAGCAGGCTCCTGTAAATCCGGAATAGCCTTGACCTCTGTAGCAAAGGCCGTCAAAGTCTGGGCAAAAAATATTGCAGATGTTGTTCATACAGATGGAAACAAGGAAGATATTCTTGCTGCTGTGCAGGACATTAAGATAGCTTCGGATTTCATTGCAGAAGTAGCAGTAGACGCAGTGAGGGCGTCTTCAAGAACAATTCTCTATTCAGTAATGGCAAGAAGGGCCCTCTGGCTTAAGTCATGGGCAGCAGATCCCAATTCGAAACAGATGTGGTGCAAAATACCATTTGATGGGAAACACCTGTTTGGGCCTAAGTTGGAGGAAGCAGTAAAGAAAGTTACTGGAGGTAAGTCCGCCTCAATACCGCAGGATAGAAGACTGAGGAAGCAAAGATTTGTGCAAAGACCACAGTATCAGCAAAGGTTTAGGGAAATGAAAACCTATAGACCGGGGAAAGAGTTCCGGAGAAACTGGAGAGTTAGCCAACCGAATACATCTAAAGCTGGCAAGCAAACTACCTCTGTTTCTCATACTCCCAATAAGCCCTTTTGACGTTTTCCCTACCCAGCTCTGTCGAGTTGGGGGACGCCTAGCCTCCCACATTCAAACTTGGAGGAAGGTAGTGGACGACCCATGGGTAATCTCAACAATCTTATACGGTCACACATGGACATTCAGAAAAGTTCCTCAGGATATATTTGTCCCCACAAGACTACCATCAATAAAAGAAAAAAGACAAGCCCTTCTGCACTTTCGAGAAGAGTTATTGGAGCAAAAAGTAGTACAGGAAGTTCCACAGGAACAAAGATGTATGGGAGTGTACTCACCAATTTTTTTGGTTCCAAAAAGATCCGGTGGCTGGAGACCAGTCATAGATCTACGTCGGCTAAATCAAACGATACAATTGGAAAAATTCAAAATGGAATCTCTACAAACAATAATTTCGGTGGTACATCCTCAAGATTTCATGAGTTCAATAGATCTGCGAGATGCTTATTTCCATGTTCCAATCCATCACAACTTTCAACAGTATTTAAGGTTCACAATAGCGGACTCTCATCTACAGTTCACCGCACTGCCCTTCGGGTTGTCAACGTCTCCTCGGACCTTTTCCAAGGTGCTACAAGCAGTAATTGCTCACTTAAGAGAAAGAGGAATCAGAATCTACAACTACCTCGACGATCTCCTATTACTGGCACAGTCACAACAGCTTTTGATAGACCATTGTGCAACAGTTCTACAAGTCCTAACAGATTTCGGGTGGTTAATAAATCAAGAAAAGAGTCACCTATCCCCTTCAACTTCCCTCGTTTATCTAGGAGCCCTATTCGACACAAAGTGCGGCACGGTGTCACTACCCCAAGCCAAGATGGAAACACTGATCCACAGGGTAAAGGAATATCAGGCTTTAAGAATGATGACGGCAAGGCAATGCCTGCACTTAATAGGACTGCTAACATCTACAGTAGCCCTGATAAGATGGAGTCGCTGGCACATGCGCCCCTTACAAATAGGTTTCCTTCTTCAATGGAAGAAACAGGATTATCAACAAACAATCTTGATGACGCCCCATATGAGGAATTCCTTGAGATGGTGGCAGAGCAAGACAAACTTGATGAACTGCACGTCATTGGCACAAATACATTGGATAGTAATAACGACGGACGCCAGCCAATCTGGTTGGGGAGCAACTTGCGAAGGTGTCGCAGTGCAGGGGACTTGGGCTCAACAGATTCCAACTGTTTCGAATATTATCGAGCTAAGAGCGGTTTTTCATGCCTTGAAAGCCTTCAAAGACAAGATCTACAAGAAATCAGTGTGCATACAGTCGGACAACAGGACGGTAGTGGCATATTTACAGAAGCAGGGAGGTACCAGAAGCTTGACACTGTTGAGAATTCTTTCCCCTCTGATGATGTGGGCCGAACTCAATCTGAAAGATCTCAAGGCTTATTACATACCGGCCAACCAAAACACCCTGGCAGATTATTTGTCACGGACGACTTTGAGCAACCTGGAATGGTCACTGAACACGAAGATATTCCAAACATTAGTTCAGAAGTGGGGTCTTCCCCTAATAGACCTCTTTGCAACCAACCTCAACAACAAATTAGAGACATTTTATTCGAGGTTCCAGTGCAAACACTCAGCCGGAATGGATGCTCTTGTAATGCCATGGCCGAATTTTGTCTATGCATTCCCACCAACGCCGTTAATAACCAAGTTCCTGTTGAGATTGAGAACGGAGGAAGTTACAGCCATTGCGATCCTACCCTACTGGCCCAGACGGCCTTGGTTTCCACTAATTTTACAGATGTCTACAACAACTCCAATCAAGTTGCCACTGAACGAAGATCTACTGTCGCAAGGAATGATATTACATCACAATCCGGAGACTCTACATTTAATGGCATGGAGGCTGAAAGGCGGAATCTATCAAGGCTAGGTTGTACAGATGACGTTATCCGCACTCTGCAAAGCTCAAGAAAGCATACTACAAACTCGACTTATTGTAATATCTGGAAAAAATTCGTTCAGTTCACAAGTAAAAGAGGAGCAGACCCATATAATACAGATATCGCCAATCTCTTGGCTTTTCTACAGGCAGGGCTCGACTTGGGACTAAGCCTAAGTTCACTGAAGGTTCAAGTCTCCGCGATATCCACATTTTCTAATAAAAGATGGGCACAGGAGACATTAGTACAACAATTCCTGAAGGCTGTTCTGAAGATAAGGCCCCCGGTGAAGTCGATATATCCAAAGTGGGATCTTCCCTTGGTGCTAAGGGTTTTAGAAAATGAACCATTTTTTCCGAATACCGATTGTTCTATGCATAATCTAACGCATAAGTTGGCCTTCTTGATAGCAGTAGCTTCCTCCAGTCGAGTATCTGATATTCAAGCGCTAGGAATCAAGGAACCCTATACGACATTTTATCCAGATAGAGTCGTCTTAAGACCGATGCCACATTACCTTCCGAAAGTTGTGTCTAATTTCCATGTGAATAGAGAAATTTCATTACCAGTGATGTTTGCAAAAGGTCAATCAGTGACCGAAGGAAACACTGAACAGAATTCAATCCGTCATCCACTAGACATGGACTCCATTCTAAGATTGTACATTGAAAAAACTAAAGAGTTTAGAAAGACTGATCATCTGCTAGTATTACCAGCAGGGTACAAGAGGGGCCAAGGGGCTTCATCACGAACCATTGCCTCATGGATTGTTAAAATAATTAATACGGCCTATAAATTAAAGGGTCTGGAGCCGCCGAAGGAAATATCAGCCCACTCTACGAGGGGAATTTCAGCATCATGGGCGGCCCATTCTCATGTCTCAGCCGAGACAGTTTGTAAAGCTGCAAGCTGGACAACAGTGCACACTTTCTTGTCTCACTACAAAGTAGATCCAGCAGCTCTCACTCAAATCGAATTTGGAAGAGCTGTGCTTGCAGCAAAATGAATGACTTTTTTGTCTGTTTATTTGATTAATAAATTTATTTTTTTGAAGCATATACCCGCCCGAATTGGTTATTATAAATGGTTTTGACTGTATTCGCTATATAAATCCCAATTGTATGCTGCCATGGATGTACCAGGGAAAACGGAAAATTGTATACTTACCTATCGGTAATTTTCCTTTCCTGGTGCATCCATGGCAGCATACATACCCTCCCTTGTGGAGAGAGTATATAAACAAAAGAATGGCTATAGCCTCTGGGGGAAAAACTTATATAGATATGGTGTCCTATCAGGGTTGAGAGGGGAGGAGTCAACCCAATTGTATGCTGCCATGGATGCACCAGGAAAGGAAAATTACCGATAGGTAAGTATACAATTTTCCGTTTTTTACACACCTGAGACTTCTTCCAGCCCCTGGCAGCCTTCTCAGACCCTCGCCGCAGCCCCAGTCCTCCTCATTGTCCCGCTGGCCGCCCGTAATGATCGCAACTCCACCAGCGGGTCGTGTCTCCTGCACGGACATTCGTGGCTGGTGCACAGTATGCGCCAGATGACGTGGATGCGCAGGTGCAGAAGACCCGCCAGCAGGTTGCGATCATTACGGGCAGCCAGCGGGACAACGTGGAGGACCGGGGCTGCGGCGATGGACTAAGGGAGGGACTAAGAAGGCTGTGAGGGGATGAAACAAGCCCCCAGTGAGTAAAAAATAGATAAAGTATTTTACATCAGAAGTCTTTTAAACAACAGAGTGTGGTTTTAAAATGGCTACTGACACTGTGACAGTATGATGCAATGTTATTTAAAAAAAAAAGAGCTATATAACTGAAAATTTTAAAATATGAGACTGTTTTCTTTTCTACTAATGTCATTCATTATCCGTACTACACATACAATTGTATCACAAGTTTTTTTTTTTTTTTTGCTTCAGGTTTGCTGTAACAGTTGATCAGCTCAATGTAGTTTTCAGCTTAAAGTTTTCAGCAAGGAAAGTATAATACGCTCAATGACCCTGCCAGTGCCACATCACACACTGTACCTAGACACTTCCTGTACTCAAGGCAGGACCATGAAGTTATTTTCTCTGCGTGGCACACTGCATGCTTTGCTGCTCTGCTTTTATGACACCCTGCTGCTGAATTACAATGTAAGGAATGTAACAATATTTATAACATAAGTCAGTCCTGTGAGTGATGTTAGCCATACAATGGAAATCAGCCTGAAGAGGTTTCTGTGCTGGAGTGAGCACAGGACTCTGCTTTAGTAATATCCAGGCAAGCAGATAAAGTTTGTGATCTTTGCTGCCCCCTACTGACTACCACCCGACCCGAGGTGGGCTTCTCACCTTGCCTCATGTAAAAACTAAAGTTCCCTCGTGTTTTATTACTCCCACCTACGTGTCACAACAACTAGCAGTGTGTGAGATGTGTCAAAAGAATATGAATTCCAAACCTGGCCTTTGACATTAAGTGTATGATAAATATGCAGGAGAATGGAAAAAATCCTGCATCTATGCCTGCATACTGCATACAAAAGTGGGAATTGTGGTGAAGTGAAATAAGATTGTATTCCTTTCTGAACACATGGAAAAAAACAAAACAAAAAAAGCAACAACCAAGCAATGCTTTCAGTTGACGTTGAAAAACATGACAAGAATCATGGTATCTTTAAACCTTCAAGAGACACTGAAGCCAGTTTAAAAACGGCTTTTTACCTTTTATTTATGTGAGGTATGTTTGCCCCTGTTAAAACGCTGCTATCCCACGGCTGAACGAGGGGTCTTTACCCCTTGAATCCCCTGCGGCAGACTGCGGGGAGCGCTTCCTACTTGAGGCAGAGCTTTTGGCTGCAGCTCTGCCTCTACACGCATCTATCAGCGCTGATAGCGGCCTCTCCCCGCCCCTCTTAGTTTTCCTTCACCGAGAGGGGCGGGGGAAAAGCGGAGATCCACGGCTGATTGACGCGCATGGAGGCAGAGCTGCAGCCAAAAGCTCTGCCTCCATGCGCAGCAAAATCTACGGCTAAGAAATTTGCTGAAGGAAGGAAGAATAACCTCTGCTGAGCTTTTTTTTTTTGGGGGGGGGGGTATTTCCTTTTATACAATGCAAATTGTCCAGCTGTCCTGCTTACCTCTTCTACAACTTATACTTTTAGCCATAAACCTTGAACAAGCTTGTGAATCAGGCTGATTGAAAGTTTGACTAGATTACTCACATGCTTGTTTCAGGTGTGTGATTCAGACACTACTGCAGCCTAAAAGATCAGAAGTACTGCCTGCCAGCTGATATTGTTTAAAAGGAAATAAATGTTGCCACCACATGCCCCTCACTACAGGTTACCTTTATACCCAAGCAGAATTAATATGCAGTTAAATTTGTCATTTGACTGCTTGGTGTCTTCCTGGTACCCACAACACTGGGGCTGCATCATGTGATAACGACACAGCACTATTTCCTGTGGGTCCAATGATGGCATCTCCCATACATCACTGAAATAAATGCTTGGGAGACCTACATCTCCCACACATGCTGAGGAGCCGCTGTGCAGCTGAGGTCTGGGAGGGGAAGACACATGACAAATGTTTTGTTTGAAAGAAGCAACTAACTAAAACATCATATACCAAATGCAATACATGACCTAGAGGTGTTAAATCCAAATAGGATGCTTTCCATATATACCCAATCAGTAAAGATTAGCACTCTTTTACAGAGGTAAATTGCTCTAAATACACTATTTACGCACTTGTTGTTAGATGCGTATATACACATATTAACTATAATCTCTAAAAACCACCAAAACAACAATGGTGCTGCATATGTCCTGTACAATTGTAAAGGGCCTGGCAAATCTTCACATAAAAAAATGGGGCCGAGGGCAAAAAATAATGTAGGGCCCCTACAGGAGCTTGAGGCCCAGGACAATTGCCCAGTTTGAACCTCTGGAAGCAGGGCCGGGCCGAGGCATAGGCTGGAGAGGCTCCAGCCTCAGGGCGCAGCGTAGGAGGGGGCGCAGAATTCATTCAGCTGTCATTCCTAATTGTGCTTGAAGCAGAAAGAAATAAGAAAAGGGGATACATGGCAGTGACTGCAAGCCAGATAACTAGATATTAAGGTGTTGGGGAGGTTGTGGACCCTGTGGCGCCTCTTAGTCTAATAGCAATCAGTGTATGACGGCTGTGTGGGAGGGATGGAGGGGCGCGCTTTGGTGTCTCAGCCTTGGGTGCTGGAGTACCTTGTCCCGGCTCTGTCTGGAAGTACCAGTCCTAATAAAATGAAACATACACTGAATAGCCCAAACCAAAATCAGCCACCTGCCTAATATTGTGTAATTTCACTTTATATCTTCAAAACAGCCCTGACCTGTCAATGGCATGGTCTCTACAAGACCTCAGGTGTCCTGTGCTTTGTGGCAACAAGACTTTAGTGAGTAAGTGAAGCTATACAGGAGGTGCCCAGATCGTTAATAATCTCCGGCGCCCTTTTTTCCCTGTTCGGCGCCCATTAAACGATATTTATAATAGGAGTGAATGGGGCGCCCTTTTTGTCCACTTGTCTCATGCGCCCAAATCTGCTGCTTCCGGAAGTGTATTAGCACGGTACAATGCATTCCATAGGTCAGGTCCATTTCAGGTATTGTGCTGGTTTGGCTATAGTCTCACACTGGTACTAGTGCCCCTGCACATTTAGGTCCTGTATGTTGTAAGGTGGAGACTCCATGGACCTGCATTGTTGATTCAAAATATCTCATAGATGCTAGATCAGATCATCTGGGGATCTTAGAAGACAAAGAAAACATGATTCATCAAAGCAGGCCGCCGTCTTCTGATACTACATGGTGCAGTTCTGATACTCACAATACCACTTCACTCCGTACTGATGTGACTAGCACTGGCCCTTTTGTACTACACAGCTTCTCATACTCTAGACAGCGCCTCAAGTGATCTTCCTCACCTACCACCCAAGACTTCTACACCAGAGCTTCATCATCCACAAGTTGGCTAGGGCCTGAAGAGAGTCTAGGGGCCTGGTGGATGCTAGCCCCCACTAAAGCTTACTATTAAAGGAAACATGTGGTGAAAACAAACTGATGAGATAAACAATTGTACCTATCCTACTTTTTTTGTTTGTTTTAGATATCCTACAGCTTTGAAAACTAGGTTGACCTAAGCCCGGGCTCTACGTAACAGTCTCTACATCTCTTCACGCACCACTGCCGCCAGTCAGTTGTGCACACGCGCACCCGCTCGCCCGCACCCGCTGCGCGCGCACACCCATCCGCCGCGCGCACCCACCCGTCCGCCCTGCTCCCTGGCCCGTCCTCCTATCCCAACGGTTAACTGTACTGCGCACATACACAGTACAAAAAAACACGGAAACACAGACAGGGAAAGAGGATGATGCAGGGACAGTTAGGATTTATTGTATAGGATTTAAATCTACTGTTTAAGTTTTTACTGTTTCATTGTCTCTGCTCAATGACACATTCATTAAAGTATGCCAGAGCTAAAAGCTATCAACTATTGACGCTTTTTATCTCTTTCCTGCTCTCAGAAGCCATTTTCTGTAAGGAAAGTGTTTAATGGCTGTAATTCCTTATTAATTAGGGTTATGCTATAGTCCGACCCAGTCCTGACCCAGACAGAAACTGTCACTTGCATTCCTGAATATTAACTCTTTTGAGCAGAGAAAAAAAGGGAACACAACCTAGGTATTTGTATGCTTGGTACTGTCCATACTCATGTCTATCTCATCATGTTACATGTCACCTTGTGTATCCTATAAGAGCCCAGTGACCATCAACGGTGGAAAAAAAACTGCTGTCTTGCATAGGGCCCTATCTCATCTCAATCCATTTCTGTTTTACACTAGCTTCCTAGGTAGATGATCCATCACTTATAGTCTTCAGCTAAATGCTTCGGAGAGCCAAAACAAATATAGCAGGTAATTCAGCACAGCTGGCTAGTGTCTACTACAATTTATACCAATCGCATTGTTTGTTTGCAGGACCATGTTAGAAACCACTGGCAACCAGGTAAGCGATTCTTAGAGAAATCTAGGCTCCCAGAAATCCCATGGAGGGATGTCTCTACTGGTTTGCTCTGTCTGTGAAGAATGTAGTATTATAAAAAAATATTTACACTGGAATTCTAAAAGTAAATCCCCTCAACCATAACCAGTTCAGTTAAAGTCAATGGGAATCAGATTTAAAAAAAACAAAAAACACATGGTTGCATTTTACATGTTACATACTTGTCCCTGGAAACATTTTTGTCGCTCCCCCGTCTCGTAATTTTTTCCCCAAAGATCAGTGCCAGTGACATTAAAGTTGCCGCCGACCTTTACATAGTTTGTGGTCACCAAGACTCTTAGTGTGCACGTCCTCCAAAGCGCCGGCAGAGTAGCGCTGGAGCATCATCGGGAGCGTGGCTGAGAGAAAGGGTAGGAGGAGTCCGTGCGTGACGGAGAAGAGGCAGATTAGTGAAAATGACCACTGCCCCCTCTTCACCTAACTTATTCGACCGAAATGGTCAAATTTTTGCAACGGCAATTGGGGTACAGGGATGCATCCAGTAGAACGGGGTAGGGATAGATAATCAAGGCTCCCATATACTGAAGATAAATGAACAGCTATTCAAACAAACAAACAAACCCAAAAAAAAAAAAAAAATCCCATTGACTTTAAAGGATACCTTCGCGCTTTTAAAAATTCAAAAATGGGGAGAGCAGGCATGTGTAAGAGGCTTTCCCCATGCCCACCGCTCCCCCGTTCTCCACACTCACCCTCTGTTAGGGCTTTATGACCCTCTGAAGCTACTTCCGGGTCGGGAGGGTCAGTGCACACTGCGTAGGCTCTGCCCAGCAACGCGTGTCCTTGATTGCGAGCCTGCAGCCGGGAATGCTCTACGCATGTGCACTATGTCACAACTACGTAGTGTGCATGCGCATAGCGCTCCCAGACGCCACCTGAGTAGTGTGCACCGACCCTCCAAACACGGAAGTAGCTTTGGGGGGACAGTAGGCCTTAACGGAGGGGGGGGGGGGGGGGCATGAGGAGAGCCTCGTACACATACCTTCTCCCCCCGTTTTGGGATTTCTAAAAGATTTAAGGAATCTTTTCACCTTTGCAGAATGAATTTGCTAGTACTGTACATTTTGTTGTTTGTTCGCCAACAAAACAGAGGCAGTTCTGTGTAGTCATCTCATTAATGATCCTAAAATTCCTGCTTAGACATAGGCATGCAGTGAGCGATCTGGGACCTTGGCTTCTTCTGAGAAAATAACATCTTTCGTTTAGCTTAGAAGCAAGCAGAAAAAGGGAAATGGAATCACAATTTGCAAGCAGCTTTGGTATGCATGTTTCTGTTAGTGGAATCCCCTAAGTAAGGAATTTAAGTTCATGAATTCTCCTTAAAAACAAACTCTTGAACATGAACCAAAAAGCATAGCCAGCTGCATATGAAATATTTATGGTAGACAGTTTTGTATTAGCTCTCATTGACCTACAGTTTGCCTGATATACCGCTTTGCTTGTTAATGTATTGAAGCAGTTGTTCATGTTCACATACAAATATGTCTATCTATCGATCAGGCTGGATTGTATGAGGTGCTCCGTACCTGGCTCTGGCACAACTCTGGCACTTTATTCGGCCCGAGGAAGCGGGGGCAGACCCATGAAACACGTTCCCTGTGTTTATTAAAATTCATATTTATATGAACTTGTCATTATTGAGGTAAGCCACCTCTATTTTTAGCTGTTTTTAATTGAGTTGTATCTACTTTTAGGTGCCTCTTACCCCCGTTGTGCTTTTCACCCTCCTTTGGGAGGGGTGTACGTTGGTACCTAGTGGCTTTGCCATCGATAGGACCTTTGTTGTTTTTCCCAATAATGTGACCGCATCCAGCTCCAGCCAGATACCCGAGTGCAGTCGGGTTTATAGATCCCCACCTGCTTTCAGTGGTTGGTTGCCCCTTGTGTAGATTTCTGTTGTGAGTACCCTAATCCTTTTTGTTTTCCATCACACTTCTTGTACCATATTACACCATTTGGGCTCTCGTCTCTGCACTCTTCTTTTTTAGGGTGTTTGGTCACCCTTCCTTGCATGTTCACACACAAATATGTTTATCTATCAGGCTGATTTTACATCTCAGGAGGCTAAAGGCTTAGATGTTATAAGACAAGGTGCCCTAAACTCTGCTTTCTGCTGAAATCACAAACCTTTAAATCCTCATGGAAAGAAGGCTTCACTCCTGGGCAAACCACTCTGCAAGTGTGCTGGCTGCCCCTGATTCCTGGCTGCCCAGCCGTCACCTCCCCCTTCCCACTTTCCCTGCCTGGCATGCCTACCCTCCCCATCGTGGAACCCCACTGATGTCCCCACCTCTGAAGCATAGAGAGTCATTCACATTCCCTCCAGCTCTCTATACTCCAGGGGTTGTGATGTCAGCACAGCTCCAGGATCGGAAACCAGTGACAGCCGCCTCTCAGTACAGTGGCTCATGCCTAGTGTGCCTATTGCTAAAACCCGGCACTCTATCTACAAGTATCTATCTATATATTTATCAAAACATCCATGGGCCTTATTCTAATAGTAAAACTGCTGTGTGTAGGCAGCACACAGCAATATTACCAGCACGAACACCAACAGAGGGACGCATGTTACGCAATTGGCCCGATCTTCCGTACAGGGGTAACACAAGCTTGGCTATGGTAATGCACACTACAAAAGTACTGTAGAGCTTTACCATTGCAATCTGCTACCCATGTAGCATGTACCCATGTAGGTCCTGCTAATTGCACAACACCCAGTACTCTGCTGAGGTTAGTAGAGGCACTGTACGCTGCCTGTGCATGGCAGTTTTACTTGTAAACAGTGTATAGAAGCAGATTAGCGGGTAGAAGGTGGATTGCATCACAGGAGTTCAGAGGCGTGTAACATCTTTGCTTGGCTTGCCAGTTTTCAGTTCAGGGGGCCTGCTGTGGATCTCCATGAGGCCCATGGTGGACCACCCAATCGCCAGACACTGAGATCGAATCCCCTTGGCTATGGGCCCCATAGCAGCCAGTGTAGCTGCTATAGTCAAGACACAGGACATTTATATTGCACTTTTCTCCTGGTGGACTCTAAGCACCAGAGCTGCAGCCACTATTGCAGGCTCGACAAGCAGTGGCAGTGTTAGGAAATCATGCCCAATGTCTCCTTGCTGAATAGGAACTGGTTTACAGGAAGAGATTTGAACCCTAGTCTCCTGTGTTAGAGGCAGAGCCCTTAAAGTGGACCCAAATTAAAAATACAAGATTTCAGAAATAAAATCTATTTTGTAAATTATAATAATAATAAATAGCAGCCTTTTTTCAGCTGCATGATGACAAATATAAAATACTTGCCGACCCGCAGCGTAGCATACGCAGCATAAGAGGGTAGAGGGCAGGAAGGGGGTGTTGGGCACAGCGGCGGGGAGGGGGGTTGGACCCCCCCTCAACTGGGTCACCCATGTGTGCTCTACATCCAGCTTAAGCTCAGCAGGAACACCCCCCCCTCACCTGGGTTCCCATGTGCATTCCCCCTCCAGCTTAAGCTCAACAGGAACCCCCCCTCACCTGGGTCCCCATGTGCATTCCCCCTCCAGCTTAAGCTCAGCAGGAACCCCCCCTCACCTGGGTCCCCATGTGCATTCCCCCTTCAGCTTAAGCTCAGCAGGAACCCCCCCCTCACCTGGGTCCCCCATGTGCGCTCCCCCTCCTGCTTAAGTACAGTGGCAGCTGCCACTATTAGTAAGAGGCAACGGGCGGGGATGACTCACCTTTTCCGGTTTCCATTATGCGTTCCACCGTCGTTACTTCCTGCAATGCTGCACACTGTATTGGTGTAATTTGCCATTTTAAAACAGAAGGAAATCTGCAATAATTCAGCTATAAGTGAATATTTGTGGTTACCCACAATGCACTGCTACTAAATATGCAAATGACCCCTTTTCCCCCTTGGTAAGCCAAGCAAGCATCCAGAGCTGCTGGTGTATAGCAAGCATATAGTTTTACATTTTACACAGTCATATCAAACCCACATGTAGACAGCCTATTTCAGACTTTTTGGTCCTCATCAGTACATGACAGGGATAGATACGGCTGTATGAGACAGGGCTTGGACCAGTACAACAGAGTAACTAAGCAGTTCAGGGTGACTCAAACCACTTGGAATGTATAGGGGAAAAAGACCTCCTACTAAAAAAAAGCAAAGCTTGGTGTAATTTGCCTTCCTAAAAAAGAAGGAAATATGCAATAATTCAGCTATAAGTGAACATTTGTGGTTACCCACAATGCACTGCTACTAAATATGCAAATAATTCCTTTTCACCCTTAGCAACTCAAGCAAGCATCCAGAACCACTGGTGTATAGCAAGCCTATAGCTTTAAATTTTACACAGCCATATCAAACCCACATGTGACAGCCTGTTTCAGACTTTTGGGCCTCATCTGTACATTGCAAGGACTCCCCCTCCAGCTTAAGCTCGGCAGGAACCCCCCCCCCACCTGGGTCCCCCATGTGCGCCCCCCCTTCTGCTTAAGCACAGTAGCAGCCTCCACTATTAGTAAGTGGCAGCGGGCGGGGATGACTCACCTCTTCCGTGTTCCATCGTGCGTTCCACTGTCGTCACTTCCTGCAATGCCGCACACTGTAGTGGTGTAATTTGCCTTTTTAAAACAGAAGGAAATCTGCAATAATTCAGCTATAAGTGAACATTTGTGGTTACCCACAATGCACTGCTACTAAATATGAAAATTACCCCTTCTCCCCCTTGGTAAGCCAAGCAAGCATCCAGAGCCGCTGGTGTAAAGCAAGCCTATTTCAGATGTTTGAGCCTCATCAGCACATAGCAGGGATTGATAAGGCTGTATGAGATAGGGCTTGGACCAGTACAACAGAGTAACCAAGCAGCTCAGGGTGACCCAAACTACTAAGAATGTATAGGAGGATAAAAGAGACCAAAAAGCCCTCCTACTAAAAAAAGCAAAGCTTGGTGTAATTCTCCTTTATAAAACAGAAGCAAATCTGCAATAATTCAGCTATAAGTGAACATTTGTGGTTACCCACAATGCACTGCTACTGAATATGCAAATTATCCCTCATTGCCCTTGGTTTGATATGACACTACTTCTTCTTGCTTGGACCAGCCCCTTCGACTTGGGGGCAGGGCGCTACTTCTTCTTCTTGCTTGAAGGTTGAGGCGCTTACTCTATTATATATATATATATTTTACATTTATTGGAGGAACCCCTCCCTTCCTTTCATATTGCCGGGACAAAATCCGGCAAACTGGTGGAGTAGGTGGTGTCCGGCAATGGAGGAATTGCTAATGGCTGCCCCCATGTATAACCCTAGTTATGAAAAGAGAAGGGTGAAAAGCATGCACTGAAATGATCATAGGTTTGAAGGAGTGTTTATTTATCTTTGTATGTGTCAGAGTGGTGCAACTAAATATTTTTAAATTAAAAAAAAGGTTTGGTTTGGGTCCACTTTAACCAGTACACTATCCCGCTCTCCCTACACCGCTGGTGTGAGGAACAGTAAGACCTCAACTCAGGTAGAGCAGGTATGAATAGGTGCACGGCTACAGGAAGCACAGGTACACAAAGAATTGTATTTTTATTATTATTAGTTCTAAAGGTAATACTTAAAGGACAACTGTAGAGAGAGGTGTATGGAGGCTGCCATATTTATTCACCCTTAAGCAATACCAGTTGCCTGGCAGCCCTGCTGATCTCTTTTGATGCAGTAGTATCTGAAAAACACCAGAAACAAGCATGCTAATCTTGTCAGTTCCGACATTAATGTTGGAAACACCTGATCTGCTGCATGCTTGTTCAGGGGCTATGGCTAAAAGTATTAGAGGCAGAGGATCAGCAGGACAGCCAGGCAACTGATATTGTACAAAAGGAGAAAAAAATATGGCAGCCTCCCTACAGTTGTCCTTTAACCTCCCTGGCGTTCTATTAAGATCGCCAGGGCGGCTGCGGGAGGGTTTTTTTTTAAATAAAAAAAAAAACTATTTCATGCAGCCAACTGAAAGTTGGCTGCATGAAAGCCCACTAGAGGGCGCTCCTGAAGCGTAATTCTGATCGCCTCCAGCGATCAGAATTAACAAGGAAGGCCGCAATGAGCAGCCTCCCTTGTTTCGCTTACCTCGTCGCCATAGCGACGAGCGGAGTGACGTCATGGACGTCAGCCAACGTCCTGACGTCAGCCGCCTCCGATCCAGCCCTTAGCGCTGGCCGGAACTATTTGTTCCGGCTGCGCAGGGCTCGGTGGCTTGGGGGACCCTCTTTCGCCGCTGCTCGCGGCGGATCGCCGCAGAGCGGCGGCGATCAGGTAGCACACGTGGCTGGCAAAGTGCCGGCTGCGTGTGCTGCTTTTTATTTGATAAAAATCGGCCCAGCAGGGCCTGAGCGGCGACCTCTGGCGGTAATGGACGTAACAATGCGTCCATACCGCTAAGGAGGTTAAAGGACAACTGGCCTGAGAAGAATATAGAAGCTGTCATATTTTTTTTCTTTTTAACAATGCACATTGCCTGGCTGTCCTGGTGGTCCTCTGCCTCTAATACTTTTAGTCATAGACCTTGAACAAGCATGCAGATCAGTTTGCCTTAAGTTTGACTGTGTTTGCCGTATGCATGTTTCAGGTGTATGATTCAGACACTACTGATGCCTAAAAGATCATCGGGACTGCAAAGCAACTGGTATTGTTTAAAAAGGAAAAAAAAATTACATGGCTGCCTCCATATCCCTCTCAGCTCAGTTATTCTTTGAAATTGACTCTAAACAGCATCACTGCTTTTGGAATCTGGTTTGTTCAACTTTTGTTTTTAATTGGACTTTACAAAATGTGATTTTCTTGACAGTTGGCTGATTCTGTTCCTTCAGTGCTTTCTGTCACCCACCCACACCAAGCATGTGCTTCTGACTCAAGTCTGACTCTACTGGCTGTAGTCATGTTGTCAGTCAGTCAGTGTGTGACTGAAAGAAATCCTTAACAGGAAACAAGAATGACAACATCCATGTCCCTCTCCCTCTGCAAGCTTCCTTTGTCTTTCTTGAGATTATAAGTAACCCCCTAGTCCTTGCCAGGAATAATTAACAATGTCCTGCTATTTGGTGGCAAGTGCTTGCCACACTCTTCTGAGGCATATCAGAAACTAGTCGGGGTTGCAAGAAATTAAGTGAATTTACAGTTATGCATGTGGAGATATATTTAGGTGCTGATGATATTAGGGAGTACAGAAACCTATTCTATCATTTTTATGTCTGCTGTATATCTTTCAGAGGTGGAGGTCAGCCAGTATGGCTTGAAGATATTGGCAGCTAGCTTCATGGACTATTAATGTGATTGCGTGTGGTGTCAATAGACAGACAAAAGGGAACCTCGTTACCTGTCTCTGGCTGTCCAGAGGAACTGTAGGCTGTGATCTTTTGTATTAATGTAGACAGCTGCCATTGTCTTCAGTGAATGGACCAGTCCCCTTCAATAGGCAAGGAAGCGGCTCATTAGGCCACCAGCAGTCACTTTGATCTGCTGCCCCAGGTGTGATTGTCTGCGTCTGCCTACCGGCAATTACAGGCAAACTGCTACCTGTAACCAAAATTCAATCTTTTCATGTATGTGCTAAAATACACTTTAACCAAGGAAATAATGTGGAGGAAGCTTTTTGATGTCTGGTAGGATACAATCTCACCTATTGAATTCTGCAAACTTCAAGAAGCTAAAACAGGAACCCCTTTGAAGTTTGCATATCGCAAGAAAGATAATGACAAGCGTTTGGTGATGTCACAAACGGGGAAACTGCATTAGTTCCTGGGGGCTGGACATTAAATGCCCCAGGGGACACTTCAGAGTATAAAAAGCAGAGACAGATACCTAGTGATCATCTGCTTTTGGAGTTAGCGCATAGCTAGAGTTGATCTCGACTTCTGGTCGAACAAGCGGCATGCTCCTGCCGACAACATTGAGACCTTCAAGTTGGTAACGTTTTTTTTTAATCCCCATTTTTATTTTACGCAAATATCCGTGTGTGTTATCTTTGTAACTTTTATCTTGTAACTATTTTTACTTTGTTTTTGTAATCTTTTGTATATATTAAGTTCTGCATTGTTTTATGTTTTTCTGGAATATTAAATTATTATTTAATAAGCTTGACTTCTGCCGTACTAAACTAACACTCATAGCCTAAAGGAGACAGCAGTGTAGCTGTGTATAAGTCCGTGCCTAGTTGTATGTTTGAGCAACACTACCATATGAAATTGTAATTGCATTGTGTGTGTGGGGGCGTTTGTCATACGTTGGCCTAAAGCGCGCAGCTGACCCAACGTACGGAACGCCAGTGCGAGTAGCTAACAGTATCGTTCGGAACGACTGTTAGTGGTTTTGCTGCACGACAGGGTAACTTGCATTACAAGTCAGTGTCTGATTGTGCTGTGTTACTGTACAACTGTACTGTGTGTGTGGGTGCGTGGCGTTCTCGTATTCGGCCTGAGCGCAAAGCTGACCCAAATACGAAAACGCGGAGTGCACGCTGAGGACTCGACAGCAGAGTGGAAGTGTCTAGCGAACCACTAGTGGTGGCAGTGAGAGGTGTTCTGAGGGGTCCCAGCCTTGTATTAGCTTGACTAAGGCTGCTTCCCCTCTCAGTCTGGTCAAACCCGCAGTCGGGAACCGTATACGCAGGCGTGCCGCGGGCCGGTTCCTGACAATGCACAAAAAAAAAAAAAAAACAAGCAAAAAAAAACCAAAAAAAAAAAAAAAAAACAACCCCCCCAAAAAAAAACAATAAATGTAGGACATCCTAGATGTATTCAAAAAGTTCCCACTGCATATGTGCACTCACACAGTATCAAAGTAACTGGCCTTACAGCAAAAACTGCCATGGTCCAATAGAGATGGCCCGAACGGTTCAGGGGCCGAACGGTTCCAGGCAAACTTTGGGTGGTTACCCCCCGGCGTGCCTACACTCTAACCCCGCTGTGTGCGGCCTCACCGCTGCTCTTCCCCCTCCTCTCCCGGGGGTAAGCGCACCCTCACTCGGTACCAGCTGAAGCCTCTGCTGGGTGGGACTGATGCTCGCGTCATTGGACACTCCACCTGAATGCTTGCCAGCATCTTGCCATCGCCGATGTGATCTGCGCAGTGGGAATTGCTACCACCCCGCCACTTGCCTGTGCACCTCCTGAAAGGACCCGTATATCACTGTTTCATGAGCAGGATCCATACATCCGCATCAGCCACATGCATCTAGGACGGGACTGGTACAGTATAAGAGCCGACATTACAGTAGCTTTTGGCTTCCCCTGCATCCCCATTTCTTGAACTACAGCACTAACTTTGCCTACTTTTGCTCATTGTTGCATGGCTTGCTGTGCCAGTTGTGATGCACGCAATTTGATCTCCTTGTGCATTTCTCTGTATGTTGCACATCTCTACATCATTTTTGGAGCGTCTGTCTGATCATTTCCTCATGGTTCTATGCTGTGGATTCATATATACCAGTGGAACATTGTGGGTTCAACTGTAGCCTTATCTACATCACACTTATGGGCCCATGATCACATTAGGTGATCAACATTAGGTGTGTTTGCTTGTGTGCGAGGTGGTTTTGATGAGGTGGACGGCCGCTTTACATGGGTTATGTTTTTTAAATTTCACTATTTTTGCAGATTAATGAGAAAATAAAATTCCTTTTTGATATTTTCATAGATGAATGTTTCTGTGATATTCATTGATGCACACGCCTAGCTCTCCTTTTTCTCCTAAAATTACGCAGCAAACTTTGGGTGGTTCTTTCCCGGAAGTTTGGTTCGCCCTATAATGTCAACTTTGACCCTCTACATCACAGTCAGCAGGCACATTGTAGCCAATTAGGCTACACTCTCTCCTGGAGCCACTCCCCCCCCTTATATAAGGCAGGCTCTCTGCCGGTCATTACACTCACTCGTGTGCCTGCAATAGTGAGAGAAGGGACAGTTGCTGGCAGACTCTCATAGGGAAAGATTAGTTAGGCTGTTATAGGCTTGTTAGCTTGCTCCTGGCTGATTCTTATTGCTAAAATAGCACCCCACAACAGCTCTTTTGAGAGCTAATCTTGTTCTTGTGATCTATTTTTTGTGTGTGTCACTCACTGACACTTGTGTTGCATAGACAGCCTTGCTAATTCATACTGTGTGTGTGCCACTGCCAGGCCCAGCACATTCAGTGACTACCTGTGTCAGCTGCACATTGTAATACCCATCACTGCACTTGTGTTGCATAGACAGCTTTTGTAGTTCATACTGTGTGTGTGCCACTGCCAGGCCCAGCACATTCAGTGACTATCTGTGTGTGTGATAGGCAGCTGCACATTGTAATACCCATTACTGCAGATACCAAGCTGTTGTGTTGAGTGAACCCACCTCATCACTGCATATACTTACCTAGGTATTGTGTTCAGTGAACCCACCTCAGCACTGCATATACTTACCTAGCTGTTTTGTTCAGTGAACCCACCTCATCACTGCATATACTTACCTAGCTGTTGTGTTCAGCGAACCCACCTCATCACAGCATATACCTAGATGTTGTGTTCAGTGAACCCACCTCATCACAGCATATACAGTGAGTTGCAAAAGTATTTGGCCCCCTTGAAGTTTTCCACATTTTGTCACATTACTGCACAAACATGCATCAATTTTATTGGAATTCGTGAAAGACCAATACAAAGTGGTGTACATGTGAGAAGTGGATCGAAAATCATACATGATTCCAAACATTTTACAAAATAATTGCAAAGTGGAGTGTGCGTAGTTATTCGGCCCCCTGAGTCAATACTTTGTAGAACCACCTTTTTGCTGCAATTACAGCTGCCAGTCTTTTAGGGTATGTCTCTACCAGCTTTGCACATCTAGAGACTGAAATCCATGCACCATTCGTCTTTGCAAAACAGCTCCAGCTCAGTCAGATTAGATGGACAGCGTTTGTGAACAGCAGTTTTCAGATCTTGCCACAGATTCTCGATTGAATTTAGATCTGGACTTTGACTGGGCAATTTTAACACATAGATATATTTTGTTTTAAACCATTCCATTGTTGCCCTGGCTTTATGTTTAGGGTCATTGTGCTGCTGGAAGGTGAACCGCCACCCCAGTCTCAAGTCTTTTGCAGTCTCCAAGATGTTTTCTTCCAAGTTTGCCCTGTATTTGGCTCCATCCACCTTCCCATCAACTCTGACCAGCTTCCCTGTCCCTGCTGAAGAGATGCACCCCCTGAGCATGATGCTGCCACCACCATATTTGACAGTGGGGATGGTGTGTTCAGAGTGATGTGCAGTGTTAGTTTTCCGCCACACATAGCGTTTTGCATTTTGGCCAAAAAGTTCCATTTTGGTCTCATCTGACCAGAGCACCTTATTCCACATGGTTGCTGTGTCCCCCACATGGCTTGTGGCAAATTGCAAACAGGACTTCTTATGTTTTCTGTTAACAATGCCTTTCTTCTTGCCACTCTTCCATAAAGGCCAACTTTGTACAGTGCATGACTAATAGTTGTCCTATGGACAGAGTCTCCCACCTGAGCTGTAGATCTCTGCAGCTCATCCAGAGTCACCATGGGCCTCTTGACTGCATTTCTGATCAGCGCTCTTCTTGTTCGGCCTGTGAATTTAGGTGGATGGCCTTGTCTTGGTAGGTTTACAGTTGTGCCATACACCTTCCATTTCTGAATGATCACTTGAACAGTGCTCCGTGGGATGTTCAAGGCTTTGAAATCTTTTTGTAGTCTAAGCCTGCTTTAAATTTCTCAATAACTTGATCCCTGACCTGTCTTGTGTGTTTTTTGGACTTCACGGTGTTGTTGCTCCCAATATTCTCTTAGACACCCTCCTGAGGCCCTCACAGAGCAGCTGTATTTGTACTGGCATTAGATTGCACTCATCAGGCAATGTCTATAGGCAACTGACTGCACTCAGATCAAAGGGGGACGAATAATTATGCACACACCACTTTGCAGTTATTTGTTTGTAAAACATGTTTGGAATCATGTATGATTTTCGTTCCACTTCTCACGTGTACACCACTTTGTGTTGGTCTTTCATGTGGAATTCCAATAAAATTGATTCATGATTGTGGCAGTAATATGACAAAATGTGGAAAACATCAAGGGGGCCGAATACTTTTGCAACCCACTGTACATAGCTGTTGTGTTCAGTGAACCCACCTCATCACAGCATATACCTAGCTGTTGTGTTTAGTGAACTCACCTCATCACTGCATATACAGGTCCTCCTCAAAAAATTAGCATATTGTGATAAAGTTCATTATTTTCTGTAACGTACTGATAAACATTAGACTTTTTATATATTTTAGATTCATTACACACAACTGAAGTAGTTCAAGCCTTTTATTGTTTTAATATTGATGATTTTGGCATACAGCTCACGAAAACCCAAAATTCCTATCTCAAAAAAATTAGCATATCATGAAAAGGTTCTCTGAACGAGGTATTAACCTAATCGTCTGAATCAACTAATTAACTCTAAACACCTGCAAAAGATTCCTGAGGCTTTTAAAAACTCCCAGCCTGGTTCATTACTCAAAACTGCTGACTCAAGACTGCTGACCTGACTGCTGTCCAAAAGGCCATCATTGACACCCTCAAGCAAGAGGGTAAGACACAGAAATAAATTTCTGAATGAATAGGCTGTTCCCAGAGTGCTGTATCAAGGCACCTCAGTGGGAAGTCTGTGGGAAGGAAAGAGTGTGGCAGAAAACGCTGCACAACGAGAAGAGGTGACCGGACCCTGAGGAAGATTGTGGAGAAGGACCGATTCCAGACCTTGGGTAGACCTGCGGAAGCAGTGGACTGAGTCTGGAGTAGAAACATCCAGAGCCACCGTGTACAGGCGTGTGCAGGAAATGGGCTACAGGTGCCGCATTCCCCAGGTCAAGTCTCTTTTGAACCAGAAACAGCGGCAGAAGTGCCTGACCTGGGCTACAGAGAAGCAGCACTGGACTGTTGCTCAGTGGTCCAAAGTACTTTTTTCGGATGAAAGCAACTTTTGCATGTCATTCGGAAATCAAGGTGCCAGAGTCTGGATGTACAGTAAGTGTGGATGTAGACACTGAGCAGCGATGATGAGCCCTTGGACTACTGGGTGCGCAGGCTTGACCTGTTGCCAGAGCTGTCCCAATTTGCCATCCAACTTCTGTCTTGCCCTGCCTCAAGCGTCCTGTCAGAAAGGACCTTCAGCGCAGCTGGAGGCATTGTCACTGAGAAGAGAAGTCGCCTAAGTCACAAAAGTGTTCAGTACCTCACCTTTATCAAAAGGAATGAGGCATGGATCTTGGAGGGCTACTGCCCGCCCGAAGACTAAGTTAGTCCCTACACACAGCATCTCTGCCTGAAGGCCGCTTGCCTTCTCCGCCACCACCAACAGGGTCCAGCAATCCAGGCGGATTCCTGAATTTTTAAGGCCGCTGCTAGCAGCAGCCGCTATACAAATTTTTTGGGTGTGTGTACATGCCTGCCTAATTTTTCTGCCTGCAGTGCAGCTGCAACAACAAAGCAAAAGGCACTATCGCCCACCGCCACGGCCTGCACTGGTGCACACCAGTCCAGCACAGCCATTACTACGCAAACAGCTGTTTGTGGTGCGTTACACAGTGCGTTTGGTGTGTCAGTGTGAAGCAGTATTCTAATTACACTCCCTGATTGATGTATACACATGCAAGATGTTTGAAAGCACTTTAGTCCTGCAATTTAGCATTCAATGTGATTTCTGCCCTTAAAGAGAACCCGAGGTGGGAATTACTAATACTATTGGGGCACAGAGGCTGGTTGCGCACACTAAGACCAGCCTCTGTTGCCCCATCGTGTGCCTCCATGTCCCCCCTGCTCGCCGCTATAGACCCCGCAGTGCTGGTGACACGCAGCGTGTCGCCAGCACAATGTTTACCTTAGCGCTGTCTGTCAGCGCCGCTCCCCCGCCTCCTCCGCATCGGCGCACCCGCCCGTGTCCCTTCCCTCCCGCTGATAGGAGGGAAGTGACGCGGGCGGGTAGCGGCGATGCGGAGGAGGCGGGGGAGCGGCGCTGACTGACAGCGCTAAGGTAAACATTGTGCTGGCGACACGCTGCGTGTCGCCAGCACTGCGGGGTCTATAGCGGCGAGCAGGGGGGACATGGAGGCACACGATGGGGCAGCAGAGGCTGGTCTTAGTGTGCGCAACCAGCCTCTGTGCCCCTATAGTATTAGTAATTCCCACCTCGGGTTCTCTTTAAAACCCTTTGATGCCCTTTGCATCAAAT